>NC_069501.1:878178693-878512809 GCF_027579735.1 Bombina bombina | reverse complement strand
CAATGGGGAGCTTAGGTTTTTTAGTTAGTATTTTATTTGGGAGGTTGGTTGTGTGGGTGGTGGGTTTTACTGTTGGGGGGGGTTGTTTGTATTTTTTTACAGGTAAAAGAGCTGATTACTTTGGGGCAATGCCCCGCAAAAGGCTCTTTTAAGGGATATTGATAGTTTAGTTTAGGCTAAGGTTTTTTTTTATTTTGGGGGGCTTTTTTATTTTGATAGGGCTATTAGATTAGGTGTAATTAGTTTAAATATCTTGTAATTTGTTTATTATTTTCTGT
This sequence comes from Bombina bombina, assembly GCF_027579735.1. NCBI lineage: Eukaryota > Metazoa > Chordata > Amphibia > Anura > Bombinatoridae > Bombina > Bombina bombina. The sequence goes on along the minus strand of NC_069501.1, from coordinate 878,512,531 downwards.
AATTTAGTGTTTGCTTTTTTTGTACTTTAGCTAATTTAATTTAATGTATTTAATTGTTTTTAATTTAGTAAATTTATTTAATTGTATTGTAGTATTAGGTGTTATTGTAACTTAGGTTATGTTTTATTTTACAGGTACTTTTGTATTTATTTTAGCTAGGTAGTTAGTAAATAGTTAATAACTATTTAGTAACTATTCTACCTAGTTAAAATAAATGCAAACTTGCCTGTAAAATAAAAATAAACCCTAAGATAGCTACAATGTAACTATTAGTTATATTGTAGCTAGCTTAGGGTTTATTTTATAGGTAAGTATTTAGTTTTAAATAGGAATTATTTAGGTAATAATATAAATGTTTATTTAGATTTATTTAAATTATATTTAAGTTAGGGGGTGTTAGGGTTAGACTTAGGTTTAGGGGTTAATACATTTAGTATAGTGGCGGCGATGTTGGAGGCGCAGATTAGGGGTTAATAAATGTAGGTAGGTGGCGGTAATGTTAGGGACGCCAGATTAGGGGTTAATAATATTTAACTAATGTTTGCCATGTGGGAGTGCGGCGGTTTAGGGGTTAATATGTTTATTATAGTGGCGGCGATGTTGGGGCAGCAGATTAGGGGTTAATAAGTGTAGGTAGGTTGCGGGGACATTGGGGGAGGGAGATTAGGGGTTAATAAATATAATGTAGGTGTCAGCGATGTTGGGGCAGCAGATTAGGGGTTAATATGTTTATTATAGTGGCTGCGATATCCGGAGCGGCAGATTAGGGGTTACATTTTTTATTTTAGTATTTGCGATGCGGGAGGGCCTCGGTTTAGGCGTTTAGTTATGAGTTCTATGCTATGGCGTTGTACCGTAAAACTCTTAACTACTGACTTTAGAATGCGTTACGGGTCTTGGAGGTAGAGTGTGTACCGCTCACTTTTTGGCCTTCCTGGATAGACTCTTAATACCGGTGCTATGGAAGTCCCATAAAAAAAAGGGTTTACAAAGTTTACGTAAGTCATTTTGCGGTAAGGTCAAAGAAGTGTGTGGTGCCCCTAAACCTGCAAGGCTCATAATAGCAGCGGGCGTAAAAAAAGCAGCGCTAGGACCTCTTAACGCTGCATTTTTACCTTAACGCACAACTCGTAATCTAGCCACTTATTTTTAAGGGGCACATTCCAGTTTTCCAACTTGGAATTTTCACATCAGGTCATCATGCACCCATGTCCTATTTGGGACATTTTTAAGCCAGCCAATGTAATTTACCCCATTAAGCCATATATATTTGAAAAGTAGACACCCTAGGGTATTTCAAATGCTGGTATTTTAACACTTTCCATGCACTAATCAACCACCAGTCAAACTTTTGGGTAGTCATTTTTTTGTGTTATTTTTCACACACTTTGCACTTTAGGCATGGATTCTCAGTCCCTGTTATGTGTTACTGCCAAAGAACACCCCAATATGTGTTCAGCAACATCTCCTGAGTACAGTGATACCACCCATGTATAGGTGTGTCGGGTTCTCTGTGGGCTAAAATACCTTCTTTTTAGGGGGTGCATTCCAGTTTTCTAACTTGGAATTTTCACATCAGGTCATCATGCATCCATGTCCTATTTGGGGCATTTTTGAAGCTGGTAAATGTAATTTACCCCCATCAAACAATATATTTTTGAAAATAAAAACCCTATGGTATTTGAAATGCTGGTATTTTAACACTTTCCATGCACTAATTCAACCACCAGTCGTTGTCAAACTTTTTGGTAGTATTTTTTTTGTGTTATTTGTTCACACACATTGTAGTTTAAGCATGGATTCTCAGTTCCTGTTATGTGTTACTTCCAAAGAACACCCCCCATATGTGTTCATCAACATCTCCTGAGTACAGTGATACCATCTATGCATTGGTTTGTTGGCTTGTTTGCAAAGCCAAACTTCTGACATGAGTTTGTAATTTTTTTTCACATTCAACATATCTTCTATGCCTATCTTTTTTTGGGGGCCTTTTTACATACCCAAATTTATTTGCTTGCCATGAACGTGCACATATTTGAAAAGTTGACACCCCAATGTATTGTATATGGAGTGTTATGATGGCTTTGATGCAACTGTTTTAGCCAAAAAAAATGGAGAACATATGTGGTGGTAATTTTTCATTTCTACGCATACATTGATATTTGACTGTGATTTAGGAGAGCCTGTTGTAAGTTATTGCAAGAAAACACTCCAGGTTGTTTTCTGTAAGACCTCCTAAATACACTCATGCCCCCCATGCATAAGTTTGTCAGGATTTTGGGACGGTTCAGTTACCTTCTTCTGCTAGGCCTATCTTTAGTTTGGGGCCTATTACATATCCCAATTGTATTTATTGCAATGAAAGTGTATATATTTGCAACATTGACACCCCAATGTATTATATGGAGTGCTTTGATGCAACTGTTTTAGCCAAAAAAAATGGAAAAAGTGTATGGTGGTAATGTTTAAATTTTCATTTTTACACACACATTGCTTTTTGACTATGATTTAGGAGAGCCTGGTTGTTTTCTGCAAGACCCTGTGAGTACACTCATGCTCCCACATGCATAGGTTTGCCAGGATTTTGGGAAGGTCCAGTTACAATTGTATGACTTGTAATTTGAGATGAAAATTAGAGTATTTCTTATGATAGGCCTATCTTTAGTTTGGGGCCTATCGCATACCCCAGTTTTATTTATTGCCATGAAAGTATATATATATATATATATATATATATATATATATATATATATATATATATATATATATATATATATATATATATATATATATATATATATATATATATATATATATATATATATATATATATAAGTAGGAAGAAGCAGGGTGGCGCAGAAAACTCAAACTAGAAACCACAGTAAATAAAATACAATATACAGTGATAATATAGCAATATAAAGTGAAATAATACAAATGTAAGTCAGCTGTAAAAACACAAGCGATAAGAAATAATCAGGAGCACATCAAATATAGAGAACACAGTCTTCAGGCGTTAGTCCCCTATTAGATGTACACTTACTTCAGGGAACCTCAATCACATGAGGTAAGAATGTAGCACTTTCATAATAGAGTAAGGCACTTCCTGTAGAAAAGATAGAACGATCAACTGGGTCTCCCAGAGTGTAGCCTTCTGTGTCTTGGAATATAGATAGTAGAATCCTCCAAGTGTCCTCGTGCTCTATTTAGTAAGTAGTAACTTCCAATTCCAGTGTAGGTGTCATATAAGGAGAACCAGAAAAGCAAACATAGTGTAAAACTGCTTTAATAGGACATAAATGACACACAATAAGTTACACTCACACCTACTCACACCTACACTGGAATTGGAAGTTACTACTTACTAAAGAGAGCATGAGGACACTTGGAGGATTCTACTATCTATATTCCAAGACACAGAATGCTACACTCTGTGTCTTGGAATAAAAAAAAATAAAATGTTGATACCCCAAGGTATTGTATATGGAGTGCTTTGATGCCTTTGATGCAACCGTTTTAGCCAAAAAAAATTGGAGAAATTATATGTTGGTAACTTTTCTATTTTCATTTTTACACACACATTGCTTTTTGACTATGATTTAGGAGAGCCTGTTGTAAGTTATTGCAAGAAAACTCTCCAGGTTGTTTTCTGCAAGACCTCCTGAATACACCCATGACCCCCATGCATAGGTTTGCCAGGATTTTGGGAAGGTTCAGTTACAATTGTATGACTTGTAATTTGAGTTGAAAGTGAGAGTATTTCTTCTGATAGGCCTATCTTTAGTTTGGAGCCTATCGCATACCCCAGTTTTATTTATTTGTATGAAAGGGTATATATTTGAAATGTTGACACCCCAAGGTATTGTATATGGAGTGCTTTGATGCCTTTGATGCAACCATTTGTTTCATGTAAGTGGCAAGAGTCCATGAGCTAGTGATGTATGGGATATACATTCCTACCAGGAGGGGGCAAAGTTTCCCAAACCTCAAAATGCCTATAAATACACCTCCCACCACACTCATAGCTTAGTTTTACAAACTTTGCCTCCTATGGAGGTGGTGAAGTAAGTAGTGCTTGATTTCTTCTGTAATAGGCGCTTCTAAGCATTCTGAAGCCCAATTCCTCTCAGAGTACAGTGTTTGTCAGAGGGATGTGAATGGAGTATTGCCTATTGATTTTATGGTTTCACCCATGGGAAATCTATTCAAAGGCTCTCTGTAATCGGTCGCAGGGATTCATCCCCTGCCTCCCTTTTCAGATTGACGTTATACTCCTATACCATTACCTCTGCTGATATTTGGTAGTACTGGTTTGGCTGTCTGCTATATGTGGATAGGTGTCTTCTGGTAAGTATGTATCATATTTTTAAGACACTCTAAGCTATGTTTGGCGCTTTATATTATATTATAAAGTTTTAAATATTTGTTTGCTTATATTTGCCATGAGTAAGGTCTATGTATTTTTCCCTTTTTTTGTAGACTATCAGTTTCAATAATTAATTTATATTTGGGAAGATTATTTTAAATTTTTCTTACCTGGGGTTCCAGTTCTTTCAATTTGACTTTGTTTTCCAAGAATATACGCGGGCGAACTAGGCTCACGCAAAAGGCTGTTTTTTTTGCGGCGTCATTTCCTGCATCTTTGCTATATGAGGAAATTGGATATTTTGTTTAAATGGTTTTTTTTCTTTTTACATTTTGCAAGATGTCTCAGTCTGATCCTGCCTCTGATGTTGCTGTAGAAACCATGCTGCATGAACACAGTTCTGCCAAAGCTAAGTGTGTCTGTTGTAAATTAACTGATGCTATTTCTTCAGCTCAATTATGTGGCATCTGTCATGACAAGCTGTTGAATGCTAATAATGTTTCTATTAGTACAAATGCATTGTCTGTTGTTCCTTCAACATCTAATGTATCTGATATTCCTGCAGATGTAAAGAATTATATTGCTGCAGCTATAGAAAAGGCTATGTCTGCTATTCTGCCTTCAAATAAACATAAAATGTCTTTTAAAACTTCTCATAATTCTGATGAAATTTTTATTGACCGACAACATACTGAAGTATCCTCTGCTGATGAGGATCTCTCTGGTTCAGAGGATCCTGAATCAGATTCTGAAATTGATAAATCTTCCTATCTGTTTAAGATTGATTATATTGGTTCTTTGTTGAAGGAAGTTTTGGTTACTTTGGGTATTGAAAAGTCTAGTCCTCTTGATAACAAAGCCAGTAAACATTTAAATTCTGTTTTTAAACCTCATAAGGTTGCTCCTGAGGTTTTTCCTATTCCAGATGCTGTTTCTGATATAATTACTAAGAAATGGTCTAAGCCTGGTTCTTTTAATCCTTCTTCTAGGTTTAAGAAGTTGTATCCTTTACCTGTGGCTAATTTAGAGTTTTGGGAAAATTCATCCAGACCACTATCGGTTTCTGAGATTCTCTTTTCTAGACAAGCATTACCAGTTTGTTGCTCTTCCATTTGGCCTAGCAACAGCTCCAAGAATCTTTTCAAAGGTTCTCAGTGCTGTTCTATCAGAGAGCAGGGTATTGTGATGTTTCCTTATTTGGACGATATCTTGGTACTAGCTCAGTCTTTTCATTTAGCAGAATCTCACATGAAACAACTAGTGTGGTTTCTTCAAAGGCATGGCTGGAGGATCAATGTACTAAAGAGTTTCTTGGTTCCTCAAACAAGGGTCACTTTTTTAGGTATCCAGATAGATTCAATGTCCATGCCTCTGTCTTTTACAGACAAGAGGCAAATTAAATTGGTTTTAGCATGTCTTAACCTTCAGTCTCGATCGTTTCCTACAGTGACTATGTGCATGGATTTTTTTAGGTCTTATGACTGCAGCATTGGACGTGATCCCCTTTGCTCATTTTCATATGAGACCTCTGCAGCTTTGCATGCTGAATCAATGGTGCAGGGATTATACTCGGATATCACAACTGATATACTTAAATCCCAACATTCAACTCTCTCTGTCTTGATGGATGGACCATCACTGGATTGTTCGAGGGGCCTCCTCTGTTCGTCCTTCCTGGACTGTGATCTCAATGGATGCAAGTCTTATAGGTTGGGGAGCTGACTGGGGGTCTCTGACAGCACAAGGGGTTTGGAAACCTCAAGGGGTGAGGTTACCAATTAATATTTTAGAACTCTTTGCTATCTTCAGAGCTCTTCAGGCTTGGCCTCTATTAAAGAGAGAACTTTTTATTCATTTTCAGACAGACAATATCACAACAGTGGCATATGTCAATCATCAAGGAGGGACTGGCAGCTCTTTAGCAATGGAAGAAGTATCTTGGATACTTTCTTGGGTGGAGTCCAACTCTTGTCTAATTTCTGTGATTCATATTCCAGGTGTAGACAATTGGGAAGTGCATTATCTCAAAGTCATCAGACTTTGCATCTGGGGGAGAGGTCTCTCCATCCAGATGTGTTCCATCAGATTGTACAGATGTGGGGTCTTCCACAAATAGATCTGATGGCCTCTTGTTTGAACAAGAAACTTTCCAGATCCAAGAATCCTCAGGCAGAGAGGGTGGATGCTTTAGCAGTTCCTTAGTTTTACCAAAAAGCTTACATTCACCTCTAGTTCTTCTTCCAAGGGTGATCTCCAAGATCATAATGGAACAATCTCATGTGTTTCTGATAGCACCAGCATGGCCTCACAGGTTTTGGTATGTGGATCTTGTCCGGATGCCACTTCCTTTAAGGCCAGACCTTCTGTCTTAAGGGCTGTTTTTCCATCAGGATCTCAAATCTCTAATTTTGAAGGTTTGGAAATTGAACGCTTAGTTCTTAGTCATAGAGGTTTCTCTGACTCAGTGATTAACACTATGTTACAGGCTCATAAGTCTGTTTTGAGGAAGAATCATTAACGGTTTTGGAAAACCTATATTTCATGGTGCTCCTGGCATTCTTTTAGAATTCCTAGGATTTTACAATTTTTTCAGGATGGTTTGGATAAGGGTTTGTCTGCCAATACTTTGAAGGAATAAATCTCTGCTCGTTCTGTCTTATTTCATAGAAAGATTGATAAACTTCCAGATATTCACTGTTTTGTTCAGGCTTTGCATCAAACCTGTTAGTAAGTCTATTTATCCTCCTTGGAGTCTCAATTTGGTTTTAAGGATTTTGCAGGCTCCTCCTTTTGAGCCTATGCATTCTTTGGATATTAAACTACTTTCTTGGAAAGAGTTATATCTTTTGACTATCTCTTCTGCTAGGAGAGTTTCTGAGTTGTTGGCTCTTTCTTATGAGTCTCCTTATCTGATTTTCCATCAAGATAAAGTGGTTTTACGGACTTTTTTTAAATTTTTGCCTAAAGTTGTGAATTCTAACAACATTAGTAGGGAAATTGTTGCTCCTTCTTTGTGTCCTAATCCTAAGAATTCTCTTGAGAGATCTCTACATTCTTTGGATGTGGTTAGAGATTTGAAATACTATGTTGAGGCTACTAAGGATTTCAGAAAGACTTCTAGTCTATTTGTTATTTTCTCTGGTTCCAGGAAAGGTCAGAAAGCTTCTGCCATTTCTTTGGCATCTTGGTTGAAACTTTTGATTCACAAGGCTTATTTGGAGGCGGGGCAGTTTCCACCTCAAAGAATTACAGCTCATTCTACTAGATCATTTGCCACTTCTTGGACTTTCCAGAATGAAGCTTCAGTTGATCAGATTTGCAAAGCAGCAACTTGGTCTTCTTTGCAAACATGTACTAAATTTTACCATTTTGATGTGTTTGCTTCTTCAGAAGCATCCTTTGGTAGAAAGGTTCTTCGGGCAGTTGTCTCAGTTTGATTCTAGTGCCTTTGATTTTTTTTTTTTTTAAAAAAAAAACAATAATTCTTTTGGATTTAATTTCTCAGTGGATTTAGCTGTTGTTATTTTAGCCCTCCCTTTCTAGTGACTCGTGGATTTCCACATCTTGGGTATTATATCCCATACGTCACTAGCTCATGGACTCTTGCCACTTACATGAAAGAAAACATAATTTATGTAAGAACCTACCTGATAAATTCATTTTTTTCATAGTGGCAAGAGTCCACCCTGTTTTTTGGTGGTTATGATTTTTTTGTATAAAGCAACATTCTTTTTTTTCCAATTCCTCTTTTTGCATGTTTTTTTACTCCTTTTTACACCTAACTACTTGGCTATACGTTAAACAGTGACGTGCAGTGAGTTCAGAGGCTGGTGAGGCACTGGCGATGATACACTGGAGAAACACATATATGAATGCAACAGAAGCAGCTTAAATTTGTGATTAAATTCGCAGATTGCAGGTTCAATTTACTGCTATTAATACATTTGCTTCATTCTCTTGCTATCCTTTGTTGAAGGATATGCAGCAATGCACTACTGGGTGATAACTGAACATATTAAATGAGCCAAAGACAAGAGGCATATATGTGCAGCCACCAATCAGCAGCTAGTTCCAAGCAGCTAGCTCAAAGTAATTGCTTCTCCTGAGCCTACCTTGGTATGCTTTTCAAAGAATACCTAAAGAAAAAATCAAATTAGATAACATAAGTAAAATATAAAAGCTAATCTGTGCTTTGTTTCTCAGACAACAAGGTTAGCCACTGTCATAAAGTTAGTATAAAGAGTTTTGCAGCTGTTATCTACTAAATCCAATTAGTGACTGATATGTAGCAGGATTAGCCTTCAGAAGTAAGCAAGGTGAATTCCATGTTCTGATAATTAGAAATTGCTCAACTTTCAGTGCTAAATTACATGAGAAAGGGGGCAAAACAAATAATGAAAATATATTGCAAAGTTGTTTCATTATTCATAACTAGGAAGTAAAGCTTTTGTGTAGCTATGAAGAATGCTGGAAAATAAGCATGTTAAAATGAGAAATGCTTAAGTTAGGTACTTATAGTAATAGATTCCACTTTGTGCAGAGACTTTTCACATAACATTTAGAATAATAGAAGCTATAGATCTACATGTTATTTTATAGTAAAATAACAAATGTATGAAGTACTATAGCTTCTATTCTTCTCAATATCATGTAATGTCAGTAAACAATCTGTTTGGCCTGTCTTGGGAATTCTAAACCTTCAAATTAGGGAATTTGTACAGTATTGCAAGTAAAATTTTACTTTTAGTTACTGTACACATTCTCACATTTGTAGGTTAAGAATACACAGTCTCATACAGATGCACACACACTCTCATACAGGTGCACACACATTCTCATACAGATGCACACACACTCTCATACAGATGCACACACACTCTCATACAGGTGCACACACACTCATACAGATGCACACACACTCTTATACAGATGCATACACACTCTCACACACACTGTCATACAGATGCACACACACTCTCATACAGATGCACACACTCTCATACAGGTGCACACACACTCATACAGATGCACACACACTCATACAGATGCACACACACTCTCATACAGATGCACACACACATACAGATGCACACACACTCTCATACAGATACAAACACACTCTCATACAGATGCGCACACACATTCTCACACACACTCTCATACAGATGCACACACACTGTCATACAGGTGCACACACATTCATACAGATGCACACACACTCTCATACAGGTGCACACACACTCATACAGATGCACACACACTTTCATACAGATGCACATACACACACATACAGATGCACACACACTCTCATACAGATGCACACACACTCTCGTACAGATGCACACACACTCTCATACAGATGCACACACACTCTCATACAGGAACACACACTCACTCATATACAGATGCACAGATCCCTCCCAATACATCTCAAAATGTCACTTTATTTAACAACAAAAAAAAACAACAACACAGGTACCATGGGAAAATCTACATATACAGGCAACCTCAGACTTTTAGACAGAAAAATTGGAGTTATAGTAATAGATTCCACTTTGTGCAGAGACTTTTCACATAACATTTAGAATAATAGAAGCTATAGATCTACATGTTATTTTATAGTAAAATAACAAATGTATGAAGTACTATAGCTTCTATTCTTCTCAATATCATTTAATGTCAGTAAACAATCTGTTTGGAATGTCTTGGGAATTCTAAACCTTCAAATTAGGGAATTTGTACAGTATTACTTTTAGTTACTGTACACATTCTCACATTTGTAGGTTAAGAATACACATTCTCATACAGATGCACACACACTCTCATACAGGTGCACACACATTCTCATACAGATGCACACACACTCTCATACAGATGCACACACACTCTCATACAGATGCACACACACTCTCATACAGATGCACACACACTCTCATACAGGTGCACACACACTCATACAGATGCACACACACTCTTATACAGATGCATACACACTCTCACACACACTGTCATACAGATGCACACACACTCTCATACAGATGCACACACTCTCATACAGGTGCACACACACTCATACAGATGCACACACACTCTCATACAGATGCACACACTCTCATACAGATGCACACACACTCTCATACAGATGCACACACACTCTCATACAGATGCACACACACTCTCATACAGGTGCACACACACTCATACAGATGCACACACACTCTTATACAGATGCATACACACTCTCACACACACTGTCATACAGATGCACACACACTCTCATACAGATGCACACACTCTCATACAGGTGCACACACACTCATACAGATGCACACACACTCTCATACAGATGCACACACTCTCATACAGATGCACACACACTCTCATACAGATGCACACACACTCATACAGATGCACACACACTCTCATACAGATGCACACACTCTCATACAGATGCAGACACACTCTCATACAGATGCACACACACTCTTATACAGATGCACACACACTCATACAGATGCACACACACATACAGATGCACACACACTCTCATACAGATGCACACACACATACAGATGCACACACAGTCTCATACAGATGCAAAAACAAAAACAACAACACAGGTACCATTGGAAAATCTACATATACAGGCAACCTCAGACTTTTAGACAGAAAAATTGGAGTTATGTTTAAATGGGATCACTATAATGCAAGCAACTGCTGAATCAGTTAATTTTAACTTTTGGAAAGCAGGTTTCCTTGCAGTAAACATGCTCTGCACAGCAGAGATAGCTACCAGAAGGATGAGAGACACCACACAGCCCTGAGAGGTAATGGAGGAAATGAAATCAGTGAGGAGGGGAGACTACAAAGAACAGACACAGCTACTGTGAACAGCTTCAGACCTCTATAGCACTGGCAATAATATATGAGTTACTTGCAGCAGACTGCAGCATTACCTCTAGATCCACCCACATGATTCCTGCAGCATTACCTCTAGATCCACCCACATGATTCCTGCAGCATTACCTCTAGATCCACCCACATGATTCCTGCAGCATTACCTCTAGATCCACCCACATGATTCCTGCAGCATTACCTCTAGATCCACCCACATGATTCCTGCAGCATTACCAGTGTAAAAAAGGTTATGTGCATTGCTCACTGCTGTGGGGGAGATAAGCAGATCTCTTGGCATAATACATTAAGATGCCTTAAAGGCACACACACCCTTACACCTGCACTGTGTATACTGATCTAGCCCAAACACAAACATCTATTCCTCTATTACTATAGTTAAATAAAAAACAGAATTAAAGCAATACCATACATTTCACACACACAACCTCCAATACTTTTACTGCCACAGAGTTAAATACAGATGTAAAATAGTTTTCAGATAGTAACTAAAAAAAACCCCAACTCAATTAATAGCCATATGCAGCTATCAGACTGAAATCTTGCAATTAAAAACACAGCATTAAAAACCTACCAAGGTAAACCTGTCCTGCTGCTAAAAATGATTACTTTACTCACTAACAATATTATTTCTGCTGGCCAGGAAGCAACACAGAGGCAATAAATGTGATGTCCTTACCTGCAATAGCCATGTGTGCTGACTGTAAGCAATACAAAACCTGCTCTAAATTCCCACACAAATAAGAGCCTGGAAGTAAATACCCATTCTTCTTAACTATTTACAACATCACACTTATGGTAATGTCTTTTTGCATATATGTTTAATAAAGTGTAACCACACACCCCTTTTTTTCTATATACTTTGAGTGTATAATTCTACACTTGGCTTAAATGTCACAAATCCCCTCACTTTCCCTAATCTCATTATAATTTATATTATACTCACTAACAGTCACTAGGTGCTGCTCCCCTTCAACCCAGTACTTACAGAGCAGTCCAGAAAGAGACTCACTAACAGTCACTATGTACTGCTCCCCTATCAACCCAATACCATACCTCCGATCATTTCAAAATTCAAAAGAGGGACCCGCGGCAAAAAAATTAAATTTGGTGGGCAGGAGCGGGGGCGGGGCCTAAAAAATCATAAGACCAAAGTAATATAAATAAAATTCTAAATAAAGTCATATCTTTCAATACTCTTAGGCAGCAAATCAAACACAAGCTCAAACCACTGGTATAGCTATGTGAGCTCTGTATTTATATAGTCTTTGCAGAGACAGTGCTAAATATTTTTATCTTAATCGGATATTTAATAATATATTCTTTAAAACTGCTCTCTGTTTTCCTCATTAATATTCTAGATTCTGGCCTTTAAAATTAGCAAAAATGCACAGTAACACACTACATAGCATACACTTACACATGCAGATACACACACACTACATAGCATACACTTACACATGCAGACACACACTACATAGCATACACTTATACAGATACACACACACTACACCTATACATACAGATGCACACACACACACTACATAGCATACACTTACACATGCAGACACACACTACATATCATACACTTATACAGATACACACACACTACACTTATACATACAGATGCACACACACACACTACATAGCATACACTTACACATGCAGACACACACTACATAGCATACACTTACACAAGCAGATACATACACACTACATTGCATACACTTACACATGCAGACACACACTACATATCATACACTTATACAGATACACACACACTACACTTATACATACAGATGCACACACACACACTACATAGTATACACTTACACATACAGATACACACACACACTGCATAGCATACACTTACACATGCAGATACACACACACTACATAGCATACACTTACACATGCAGATACACACACACTACATAGCATACACTTACACATGCAGATACACACACACACACTACATAGCTTACACTTATACATACAGATACACACACACACTACATAGCATACACTTATACATGCAGATATGCGCACACACACACACACACACACACACACACTACATAGCATACACTTACACATACAGATACACACACACACACACACACTATATAGCTTACACTTATACATGCAGATACACACACACTACATAGCATACACTTACACATGCAGATACACACACACTATATAGCATACACTTACACATGCAGATACACACACACACACACTACATAGCTTATACTTATACATACACACACACACACTATATAGCATACACTTATACATGCAGATACGCACACACACACTACATAGCATACACTTACACATACAGATACACACACAGATACTATATAGCTTACACTTATACATGCAGATACACACACACTACATAGCATACACTTATACATGCAGATACACACAAACACTACATAGCATACACTTATACATGCAGATACACACACACACACTACACAGCATATACTTATACATGCAGATACACACACACACACTACATAGCATACACTTATACATGCAGATACACACATACACACTTATAGATACAGATAGACACACACACTACATCATATATGGGTATCTGTAATTCATTGTATGGGGTCCTGGAGTTGGCAAGCACATTAGCTGGCAGTCTGAGGCTGCCACTGTTCATTACCCTGGTGTTAGCACTGCTCATTGTATAAAACTGAAGGCACGCTAGTATTATCACCAGGGGTAGACGTTATCACTACCAGGGGTTAGAGGTCATAATTACCTGAGGTCAGAGGGTATACAGCCTTCCTACTCCTGCTTAACCCACACACCATTACTTTTCCACAAGGAATCAAGCCAGCTGCTTCTGAGTATGTGCCCAATAGAATAAAAAAAAATGCATGGGGCAATGCAGGAGAGATGGCTAGCAACCCTGGACAGCAGGACAGACCCCTAAAATCGTGACTGTCCCGCAAAAATCAGGACAGTTGGGGAGTATGCAATACTTACAGAGCAGTCCAGAGAGAGACTCACTGACAGTCGCTATGTGCTGCTCATCTATCAACCCAATACTTACAGAGTAGTCCAGAGAGAGACTCACTGACAGTCACTATGTGCTGCTCCCCTTAAATCCAGTACTTACAGAGCAGTCCACAGAGAGACTAACTGACAGTCACTATGTGCTGCTCCCCTATCAACCCAATACTTACAGAGCAGTCCAGAGAGAGACTCACTGACAGTCACTATGTGCTGCTCCCCTATTAACCCAATACTTACAGAGCAGTCCAGAGAGAGACTCACTGGCAGTCACTATGTGCTGCTCCCCTATCAACCCAATACTTACAAAGCAGTCCAGAGAGAGACTCACTGACAGTCACTATGTGCTGTTCTTCTTCAACCCAGAATTTACAGAGCAGTCCAGAGAGAGACTCACTGACAGTCACTATGTGCTGCTCCCCTATCAACCTAATACTTACAGAGCAGTCCAGAGAGAGACTGAGGAGCGGGGCAACAAGCCAGGTTAGGATGGAGGTGGAGTCTATCCCAGCACTAAAGAATCTCCCTGGGGAACAGGGTGCAGGTCTGGAAGTTCTAATAACCGGATCTCTATACTGCTAGCCAAAGAGAAGAGCAGGTTGAAAGGCCATATTAAGAAATGGGAGGAGCTTACCCCACACTGCTAAACAGATTAGTAGTGAAGTCCTGCTCTCTGCAAAGCTATCAAACTACTGCTGCCCGCTGCAATCAGAAGCCACAAAGTTAAAGTTACGCACCACTGTCTCTGGGGCACAATAATAAATGACTCGCATATGCAGATACGTGATGGGTATTACAATTATTACAATATTCTTTCTCTTCTGAATTGTGTCTGTTTTTATTTATTGCAGGTAAAGGAAAAGTTTTGTAACAAAACTCCTTTACCTGCAATAAATAAAAACAGACATGATTCATAGGAGAAAGAATATTGTAGTAATTATAATACACATTACGTATCCGCATATGAGTTGTTGGATCACACTCAGATCAGTCACCGGCTGGCTTACTTAGTGTGTGACACTGACACTGTGTGGTGAGTCTGGTTGTGTACTTACCGGGTCTTGTCTGACTTCTACACCAGAGAGACCACCACCAGTCACTGCAGTCAGGTCCTCTAGACTCCAGGGCAGGTCAAGTAGTTGAAGTGAAGTTACAGCATGCCACACACTCATTCACATGTGTGCTAACATCTTCACTTTACTCTGTTCCCATGCCATCATATGACATGGCTCCTTCTCCAGGCTCTCCACAAGCGTGATGTCACTGACTGTGAGAGACCTGATTGGCTCAAGGCTGTTTGAACAAAAGTCTCTATTGGTAGCATATGGGCCACGAAGAGCTTAAGCAGCACCCCTGGGTGGCACTAGCTCTAGTGGCTCATACCCTTAATGAGCAAGATATCCATGTTGTGCAATGGGAGGGCAGCTTAACAGCTCACAGCCTCTTCTTTGCGAAATATGGATATGGATGTAGTAGGCAGCCTTATAATAATAATAATTACAATAATATGGTAGCGACTGTGGCGGAGTCGGGGGTGGGGGGTAAGGGGGTACATTTTGGGGTACATCATTTTTTTAATATAAATATAAACTTACATTTTTTTTATTAAACATAATTTAAAAGTGTAATACACACATAGGACTGCCTCACCTGCCTCCTATGACTGCACGTCACGTGTGGTGGGAGGTGTATAGAAAGGCATTTTGAAGTTTGGGAAACTTTGCCCTCTTACTGGAAGAAATGTATCTCCCATACGTCACTAGATCATGGACTCTTGCCACTATGAAAGAAATGAATTTATCAGGTAAGTTCTTACATAAATTCTGTTTTTAGCCCAAAAAAATGGAGAAAGTGTATGGTTTTAATTTTTCAAATTTCATTTTTACACACACATTGCTTTTTTACTATGATTTAGGAGAGCCTGTTGTAAGTTATTGCAAGAAAACACTCCAGGTTGTTTACTGCATGACCCCCTGAGTACACCCATGCCCCCCATGCATAGGTTTGACAGGGGTTTTGGTAAAATACAGCACCAATTTTAGAACATAAAAAACAGTGAAATGTAAAAATCTGGCACAGTAAAAGTAAAAAAATAAATGAAAAACAAACTCAGTAAAACTAACCAAAACCCACCCCCCAAAATCACAACAGTAAATGTAAAAAAAATAATAATAATTGGACCAGAGTCTAGATTGTCCAGGGCAATCAAGACAGTAAAAAGAGGTGTCCTTTCTCTGCCCCCTCTTGGTATAGACTCTACATTTTTTTTGGAGGATTCTGCTTTGCCGCAGTAGGGGGGATTTTGAAAATAAAATGGGTAGCCCCAACTCTGCTCTCTCCCATCACTGCCCAGGGAGCAGATGAATCTTGGTACAAAATCCAGAAATTATCTGGAGCTGAAACTGTAAAAAGGTCTGTTTCATTCCAGGGTTTGCTTTTTAGAAAAACAAAAAGGCATTGTGGGTTGCAATCTGCATTAAGTAAATTGCAACCTTTTTGTACCAGGCCCTTGTCTTCCACATAATTAGGTAGGGCTGCAGCAGCTCATCTGCCAGATCAACCCCACCCATATGCTGGTTATAAGCCTTGATGCATACTAGCTTCCTTGTGCTCTCAGCTCTGCCATGTACAGAGACCTCCACAGTCCTCTCATTGTGGATGGTGGTGAGAAGGTACACATAATTCTTGTCTCTGTACTTAACTGCCAAAAGCTCCTCTTGGCACAGAGCTTAGGTCTCCTCCCATCGCAGCCGTGTGCATGCAAGTTGTCCTGGGAAACCTGTGTGGTTCTTTCAGGGTGCCAGGAATCAGGCTGAGACGAGAAGTGCAAAAATAATCACACCTTTATTAGTAACAAAAAATAATAAAAAGTCCACAAGTCAAATAACAAGCCAGGAGTCAAATACAGAGCTGGTAGTCCTATGAGCCGAGTCAGGAGCCAAAGTGAGTAGCCAGACGAGCCGAGTCAGGAGCCAAAGCGAGTAGTCAGACAAGCCGGAATCAGGAACAAGGAGGACAGCAGAGTCAGGAATAAGCCAGGGATCAGGAACCAGAAGGGACGTCAGACAGATAGGTAGTACACAGGAACTGGAACACAGGAACTCACAAACAGGTCTGAGACAATGCAAGGGCAAAGCATACTGAACAGAGGCCCTTTAAATAATAAGTGATGACATCACAATTCTGAGACTGCAACCTGTCTCACACAGATGATGTTCACCAGTCTGGCCATAAGAGGGCATGCAGGAAATGACCAGCATGACACACTCTGTACCAGATTCAGTAAGAGAGGTGAGTAAAATGGCTGGCAGAAGCACATGGCAAAGAAAGCAGGGAAAAAACCCTGAGAGTAGTCTCCCCTCAACGACCCCTCACCGTGGGAGGACAAAGGGCTTATTGGGGAAATGGGCATGAAAGGCACGGAGGAGGGTGAAAGCATGAACATCAGAGGAGGCAACCCATGAACGCTCCTCTGTACCGTAGCCCCTCCAGTTAACCAAATACTGTACGTGGCCCCTGGACATACGAGTGTCAATAATGCTGCTGACCTCATATTCTTCATGGTTGTCAACAGAGATAGAATGGGGACAAGGCAACACAGTGGTAAACCAATTACAAACCAATGGTTTCAAGAGGGAGACATGAATAAATTGTCAACAAGGATGGTTGAAACCCATAATTCACCATAAACGGGGATAACTGGGAGGAAGCATTAATAGCACTATTACGAGCCAACTCTGCCCAAGATAACAGTTCAGACCAATTAGGAGGAACCGTTCCAGAGCTTGATTAGACCGTTCCGCAGCCCCATTGGATTGAGGCTGATATGCCGAAGAGAAGCAAAGTTGGATCCCCATTTGATCACAAAAGGAATGCCAAAATCTAGAGACAAACTGACGACCCCAGTCCGAGACTATCTCCTTGGGTAACCCATGTAAATGGAAGACCTCCCGGGGAAAAATTGAAGCAAGCTCCTGAGCGGTAGGCAGCTTCTTCAAGAAAAATGGTCAACCAACATTAGGATAACAGTATTGCCATTGGAAACAGGGCGCTCGACAATGAAGTCCATGGAAAGATGTGTCCAAGTACGCTCACCATTAGCAATAGGTTGAAGAAGACCCACAGGAAGACGTTGAGGTGTCTTATTCTGTGGACAGACTGAGCAGGAGGCAACATACGCAGCAACATCAGAACGACGACCTGGCCACCAGAATTGTCGAGTGACAGACCAAATCATTTGGTTCTTGCCCGGGTGACCTGCGGCTTTAGGATAGTGGTAAGTGTGAAAAAATTTAGTTTGAAGATTCTCAAGAACAAAACACTTACCACTAGGTTTCTCAGGAGGTGCATTGGTTTGTGCAGCCATGACCTCCTCCCCCAAGGGAGAAGTCAAATTAGTACGTATGGAAGCCAAATTATAGTTAGGAGGTATAGCTGGAGTAGGTACAGACTCTTCCTTGGACAGAGGTGAAAATAGTCAAGAGAGGGCATCAGTCCTAACATTCTTATTACCAGGCAGGTAGGAGACAACATAATTAAACTGAGACAAAAATAGCACCCATCTAGCCTGTCGGGGCAACAATCGTTTTGCTTCGAATAGATAAGCTAAATTCTTGTGGTCAGTAAGAATGAGCACTGGTACGCTAGTACCCACGAGAAGATGCCTCCATTCCTTGAGTGCCAAAATTATGGCCAGTAATTCCCTGTTGCCAATATCATAATTGCACTCCAATGCACGGATGCAAGGAACTGTCAGGAGTAGGACATTGAGACAAGAGGGCACCTACTCCAGTCTCAGACGCATAGACCTCAAGAACAAAAGGCAGGACAGGGTTAGGATAAGCTAGAACTGGAGCAGCAGCAAAGGCAGTCTTAAGACTATCAAAAGCCTTAATGGCAGTTGGTGACCAATGGAGTGGATAATTCTCTTTACAGGTCAAGCCTGTGATAGGTTTGACCAAGGAAGAAAAGTTTTTAATAAACTTTCTATAATAATTGGCGAAGCCCAAAAATTTTTTGAATTTACCGAAGATGAACTGGGCGAGGCCACTGCAGAACTGCAGACAACTTGTCAGGATCCATGGAGAACCCTGCAATGGAGATTACATAACCTAGGAAGGTTACTTGAGTCTGATGGAACTCACATTTCTCAAGTTTACAAAACAGGCTGTTCTCATGTAGTCTCTGAAGTACCCGTGTGACATAAGAATGATGAGCCTCAAGTGTGGGTGAGTGTATGAGGATGTCGTCTAAGTACACCACAATACACTGATGCAACATGTCTCGTAGGACATCATTAATGAATTCCTGAAAAACAGCAGGAGCATTACATAGGCCAAAGGGCATTACAAGATATTCATAATGCCCGCTCCTGGAGGTGTTAAATGCTGTTTTCCTCTTGTGGCCCTCCTTGATACTAACAAGAGTGTACGCTCCTCTCAAATCAAGTTTAGAAAAGACCGTAGCTCCCTTGAGGTAGTCAAAGAGTTCTGTAATGAGCGGAATAGGGTAAGCATTCTTAATGGTAAGACGATTAAGACCCCTATAATCAATGCATGGTCTTAACTCACCACCCTTTTTCTTCACAAAGAAGAAGCTAGCCCTTGCAGGAGAGCAGGATTTGCGGATGATCCCCCATGACAGAGCATCTGCAACATACTCCTCCATAGCACAATTCTCCACAACAGACAGAGGGTAAACCCTGACCAGAGGAGGAATGGCTCCGGGTTGCATGTCTATGGCACAATCGTAAGACCGGTGAGGAGGAAACGTACCAGCACTCACCTTGTCAAAAACATCTAGGATTTCTCGGTTCTCCTCTGGAAATTGAGATACCGAACAAGTGCACAAGACTTTGACTGATTTCCGAAGGCAAGTGGAAATACATTGCGGAGATCAGGATAAAATTTTGGACCTGTGCCAGTCAAGACTGGGATTGTGCTTTTGGAGCCAGGGATAACCCAGAACAACTGGAAAGAGTTTATCACCTGGAACTGTAGGGTTTCAAAATGGAGAGCCCCAACAAACATGGATAACAGAGCAGTTTCATGAGTAACAAGTGCGAGCTGAAGGGGCCTGCCATCAATAGCCTCAATAGCAAGTGGAACGGACTGAGGCAATACAAGAATGGTTTGACACAAAAGCACTGTCGATTAAATAGCCCGCAGCACCAGTGTCAACAAGAGCCTGGGTGACTATGGAGGAGTCCACCCAGGAATGGACAACCATGACCAAAGGTTTCTCCTTAAGCGGTTCCGGGGACGAGGATAATCCACCCAAGGTCTGTTCCCGACATGACCTTAGGTGTGAGCATTTACTGGCTGTGTAGGAAAAGACTTTAAAAGGTGGCCCTGTAACCCACAATAGAGGAAGAGCCCCTCCCTCCTCCTAAATTCCGCCGCTAAGAGACACGTGAATCCCAACTGTAGAGGCTCAGCAGTACCTGGTGACTTGGGACCAGGAGGCATGGGAGGAGAGGGAGTCCTGGGTGGGCACGAACACGTTGGAGACAATGGAACAGGAGGCTTCCACAAGTGCTCCTTGAAAGAGGGCCTCTCTCTGAGTCTGATATCAATAAGGATTAAAAAATACACCAATGCCTTGAGATCCTCTGGTAAATCTCTGGCAGCAACTTCATCTTTAATCGCATCAGAGAGCCCATGAAAGAAGGCAGCAACAAGGGCTTCATTGTTCCAACCTACCTCTGCAGCAAGAATATGGAACTCAATGGCATACTGAGCAACACATCTCATACCTTGCTTAATGGACATGAGTTGTTTAACAGCAGAGGAGGAGCGAGCTGGAAAATCAAGTACCGTCGAAAGGAGGCCATAAATTCAGGGTAATTTGAAATCACAGGTTTATTAGTCTCCCACAAGGGATTAGCCCATGCAAGAGCTGTGTCAGAGAGTAATAAGATGAGAAATCCCATCTTAGCTCTCTCAGAGGGAAACGCATGAGGTAACATCTCAAATTACATACCCACCTGGTTTAAAAACCCTCTGCACTGAATAGGATTGCCTCCATATCGCTGAGGTAGAGGTGCAGAACCAGACATGCTCCTGATAGGACTAGGTACAGCAGTGGAAACAGGAGCAGCCATAACATGTGGGACACTCTGGTCCAAATGTGCAGTGCAAGTCAGTAGGGTTCGCAGGGCAAGTGCAAATTGATCCAAGTGGTGATCCTGTTCATCCATCCTGGAAATGATGGTAGGTAAAGGTGGATTATTAGCACTATCAGGATTCATGGCCCTTGCGTAATGTCAGGGTGCCAGGAATCAGAAAGACAAGAAGTACAAAAATGATCACACGTTTATTAATAACAAAAAATAATAAAAAGTCCACAAGTCAAATAACAAGCCAGGAGTCAAAACCAGAGCTGGTAGTGAGATGAGAGGAGTCAGGAGCCAAAGTGAGTATTCAGACAAGCCAAGTCAGGAGCAAGTAGTCAGACGAACCAGAATCAGGAACAAGGAGAACAGCAGAGTCAGGAACAAGCTAGGGATCAGGAACCAGAAGGGACGTTAGACAGCCAGGTGAAACACAGGAACTGGTAGACAGGAACTCACAAACAGGTCTGAGAAAACGTAAGGGCAAAGCTTACTGAACAGAGAGAGACCCTTTAAATAATAAGTGATGACATCACAATTCTGAGACTGCAACCTGTCTAACACGGATGATGTTCACCAGTCTGGCCATAAGAGGGTGTGCAGGAAATGATGAGCATAACACACTCTGTACCATATTCAGTAAGATAGGTGAGTAAAATGGCTGCCAGCAGCACATGGCAAATAAAGCAGGGAAAAAACCTTGACAGGTTCTTTCTAATTGTACCACAAGCTACTGTATCAAAACAATACAGTAGCTTGAACAAAAGGACACTTATATAGAAATTGTCTAGATACAAATGGTACCCTGTGTTCATCAGGGGTAATATCTTGCCACTGGTTCCCATATGTTCTGGGCAACCTGGAGGGTCAAGGTGGATATCCTTTCCCTTGTACACTAAAACCTGAGTATACCCAGTCTCTTATACACCTTTACTCCATACCTGGAGCGCTTGGAAATAATATACTGCTTGAATCCCGGCCTTCCCTTATACTTCAACAGGGATTCATCCATGCATATATTCCTTCCAGGTGTATAAGCCTCTGCAAACCTTGCAGCAAAGTGGGTAATCAGGGTGCAGATTTTATACAGTCTATCAAACTGGGGATGCTCCCTAGGGGGGCACAGGCTTTTGTCACTGAAATTCATGAAATGTAGAATCATTTCATAACTCTTCCTCAACATACACTGGAAAAAATAGGGGTAGAGCAGATGGGGCTACTGCTCCAGTAGGAGTGGATGGAGGGTTTCTTTAAGATGCCCATCAGCATAGTCATAGTCTCTCTCTCTCTCTCTCTCTCTCTCTCTCTCTCTCTCTCTGTTAAGCTGTCCCATAAATGCTATTAGTCTCTATAATAAATTGTATTCAGCCCAACTTAAAGGAGAGGTTATTGCGTTAGTTTTAAATAATAAACCATTAGTCTGGGGAAAACTGTAGGCAGAAAAGGGAAAAAACAGAAAACAGCAGTTATAATCAATAGAAATTTTGGGGCCCCCCAGTGGTTGGGATCCCTATATACCATACCATGCTACATCCACTCACACAATGCCATACACACAAATCATGCCGCACACACATTATACTACTCACACACACCATACCACTTACAAACAAACACACACCATGCCTCACACATACACCCTACCACTCTCACACACACACACACACACACCATGCCTCACGCACATACACCATACAACTCACAAACACACACATCATACCACAAACACACACCATGCCTCCCACACATACACCATTGCACTCAAAAACAAACACAGACAACATGCCTCACACACATACACCATACCACTCACACACACACCATGCCTCAAACACATACACCATACTACTAACAGACAAACACACACCATGCCTCACACACATACACCATAACACCCACAAACACACACAACATGCCTCACACACATACACCATATCACTCACAAACAAACACACACACCATACCTCACACACATACACCATACCATTCACATGCAAACACACACACCATACCTCACACACATACACCATACCACCCACAAACAAACACACACCATGCCTCAAACACACATCATGACCCCCACACACATCATTCCACACACACATACACCAGTAAAGTGAATTGAACATTTACGCCTAGATTTAGAGTTCTGTGTAAGCCGTCAAAAGCAGCATTAAGGGGTCCTAACGCTGCTTTTGGCCGCCCGCTGGCATTTAGAGTCAGGCAGGAAAGGGTCTAACGCTCACTTTCAAGCCATGACTTTTCCATACCGCAGATCCCCTAACGCCAATTGCGTATCCTATCTTTTCAATGGGATCTTCCTAACGCTGGTATTTAGAGTCTTGGCTGAAGTGAGCGGTAGACCCTCTACCGACAAGACTCCTACCGCCCATGGAAAGGCTGTAGTTAAGAGCTTTATGGGCTAACACCGGTATATAAAGCTCTTAACTACAGTGCTCTAAAGTACACTAACACCCATAAACTACCTATGTACCCCTAAATTGAGGTCCCCCACATCGCCGCCACTATAATAAATATTTTTAACCCCTAATCTGCCGACCGCACATCGCCCCCACCTACATTATCCCTATGAACCCCTAATCTGCTGCCCCTAACATCACCGACCATTATATTATATTTATTAACCCCTAATCTGTCCCTCCCAACGTCGCTGCTACCTTACCTACACTTATTAACCCCTAATCTGCCGACCGGACATCGCCGCCACTATAATAAATGTATTAACCCCTAAACCACTGCACTCCCGCCTCGCAAACACTAGAATAAATTGTATTAACCCCTAATCTGCCCTCCCTAGCATCGCCGCCACCCTAACTTCAAGTATTAACCCCTAATCTGCCGACCGGACCTCGCCGCTACTATAATAAATGTATTAACCCCTAAAGATAAGTCTAACCCTAACCCTAACACCCCCCTAAATTAAATATAATTTTAATCTAATGAAATAAATTAAATCTTATTAACTAAAGTATTACTATTTAAAACTAAATACTTACCTGTAAAATAAACCCTAATATAGCTACAATATAACGAATAATTATATTGTAGCTATTTTAGGATTATATTTTTTTTTTACAGGCAACTTTGTATTTATTTTAACTAGGTACAATAGCTATTAAATAGTTATTTACTATTTAATAGCTACCTAGTTAAAATAATTACAAAATTACCTGTAAAACAAATCCTAACCTAAGTTACAATTAAACCTAACACTACACTATCAATAAATTAATTAAATAAATGACCTACAATTACATACAATTAAATAAACTAAATTACAAAAAAACAAACACTAAATTACAAAAAATAAAAAAGATTACAAGAATATTAGTCTAATTACACCTACGCTAAACCCCCTAATAAAATTAAAAAGCCCCCCAAAATAATAAAGGTCCCTACCCTATTCTAAATTAAAAAGTAATCAGCTCTTTTACCAGCCCTTAAAAGGGCTTTTTGGCGGGGCATGCCCCAAAGTAATCAGCTCTTTTGCCTGTAAAAAAAAATACAACCCCCCCAACATTAAAACCCACCACCCACATACCCCTACTCTAACCCAAACCCCCCTTAAATAAACCTAACACTACCCCCCTGAAGATCTCCCTACCTTGAGTCATCTTCACCCAGGCATGCTGAAGTCTTCATCCGATGGGGCAGAAGAGGACATCCAGACTGGAGAAGTCTTCATCCTATCCGGGCAGAAGAGGACATCCGTACTGGCAGACATCTTTATCCAAGCGGCATCTTCTATCTTCATCCATCCGGAGCAGAGCGGAGCCATCTTCTTTCCAGCCGACGCGGATCCATCCTCTTCAACCGACGCCTACTCGCCGAATGAAGGTTCCTTTAAATGACGTCATCCAAAATGGCGTCCCTCGAATTCCGATTGGCTGATAGGATTCTATCAGCCAATCGGAATTAAGGTAGGAAAAATCTGATTAGCTGTTTGAATCAGCCAATCAGATTCAAGTTCAATCCGATTGGCTGATCCAATCAGCCAATCAGATTGAGCTTGCATTCTATTGGCTGATCGGAACATCCGCTCCGCTCCGGATGGATGAAGATAGAAGATGCCGCTTGGATGAAGATGTCTGCCGGTCCAGATGTCCTCTTCTGCCCGGATAGGATGAAGACTTCTGCCAGTCTTGATTAGTGATGTTGCGAACTGTTTGCCGGAGAACAGTTCCCGGCGAACATAGCTTGTTCGCGTTTGCCGCTGCGGGTGAACATATGCGATCCGCCCCCTATGTGTCATCATTGAGGAAATTTTGACCCTGTATCTCACAGCCTTCTGACACATTTGAGCCAATCAGCAGCAGACACTCCCTCACAGACCCTCCCAGCTCCGTGGCAGCAGCCATTTTAGATCATTATGATCTTGCTTTCTTAGTGAGAGGAGCTTTAGTGTTGCTGCTGCTGACATTATAGGGAAATAGATAGCTAGGCTAGTGTATTTAGTGTCCACTACAGTCCTGAAGGACTCATCTAATCTCTGCTGTAAGGACAGCATCCCAAAAAGCCCTTTTTAGGGCAATAACTTCAGTCTTTTTTTTTTTAATTTGTAATTTTTTTGCATTTGCCTGGCTTTCAGCCTGTGTGTGAGGCTCACAGCATATACTGTGATTAGTGCCACCACTGATATCTGCTTAACATTAGTGTAAATTTAACCAACAAAACTTTTAAATCATTTTGCTAGTGTAATCTAATTTCATTTTTCTATCAGGCCTGTGTCTCAGGCTCACACAGCATATACTGTGGTTAATTGCTCTGTGCCAGCCACCACTCATATCTGCTTAACATTAGTGTAAATTTAAACAACAAAACTTTTAAATCATTTTGCTAGTGTAATCTAATTTCATTTTCTATCAGGCCTGTGTGTCAGGCTTACACAGCATATACTGTGGTTAATTGCTGTGCCAGCCACCACTCATATCTGCTTAACATTATTGTAAATTTTTTAAAAAAAACTTTTAAATCATTTTGCTAGTGTAATCTAATTTCATTTTCCATCAGGCCTGTGTGTCAGGCCCACATCATATAGTGTGCTTAATAGCTCTTTTTCCCACCACTTATATCTGGTGTAACATTAGTGTTATTTAATTTTAGTTGCCAGGCCAGCCTGGCTGCCATTAGTGCCAGCCTGTGTGTAAGGCTGCCAGCATATACTGTGCCTAATTCCATCCTCAGTGCCAGTCCACCACTCCTATCTGGTGTAACATTAGTTTAAATTTTGTAAAAAAAAACCTTTTACATCTGTCTTCTAGTGTTATTTAATTTTAGTTGCCAGGCCAGCCTGCCACTAGTGCCAGCCTGTGTGTCAGGCTGCCCACACATACTGTGCCTACTTCTATCCTGAGTGCCATCAGTCCTATCTGTTGTAACATTAGTGTAACTTTAAAAAAAAAAAAAAACTTTTACATCAGTCTGCTATTGTTATTTAATTGCAGTTGCCTGTCTGCCAGCGTGTGTGCCAGACCCACTTTCCAACTAGTGCCACGAATCATATTTGTTATAACAGTAGTGTAAATATTTAAAATAAAAACTTTTTTGACTGTGAATCATCAGTCTGCTAGTGCAATTGAATTGCAGTTGCCTGCCTGCCAGCGTGTGTGCCAGGCCCACTTGTCAACTAGTGCCACCAATCATATTTGTTATAACAGTATTGTAAATATCTAAAATAAAAACTTTTTTGACTGAGAAACATCAGTCATCTAGTGTAATCTAGTTGCAGTTGCCTGCCTGCCAGCGTGTGTGCCAGGCCTTTTTGTCAACTAGTGCCACCAATCATATTTGTTATAACAGTATTGTAAATATTTAAAATAAAAACTTTTTTGACTGAGAAACATCAGTCATCTAGTGTAATCTAATTGCAGTTGCCTTCCTCCCAGCGTGTGTGCCAGGCCCACTTGCCAACTAGTGCCACCAATCATATTTGTTATAACAGTAGTGTAAATATTTAAAAAATATATTTTTTGACTGTGAAACATCAGTCTGCTAGTGTAATCTAATTGAAGTTGCCTTCAATGTATCTATCTATCTATCAAATCTATCTATCTCGTGGTTGTGCAAATGGACTGTTTGCGGTTGTTTGCGGTGCGTTACATGGGGAGTTTGGTTTGTCACTGTGAAGCGGGCGTAACCCTTACACTACCTGATCAATACAACATCATACCTGATGTTTTAAAGCAGGTTATTCCAAACAATTTAGGAATGTTAGGTGATTTAGGCCCTTTATGGGTTAAAACCAGTCTCTGCATCAACTATGTAATTTTCCGTGGGAGTTTTGCCATGGATCCCCCTCCGGCATGCCACAGTCCAGGAGTTAGTCCCCTTGAAACAACTTTTCCATCTCTATTGTGGCCAGAAAGAGTCCTTGTGGATTTTAAAGTTCACCTGCCTATTGAAGTCGATGGCGGTTCGCCCAGTTCGCCGGTTCGCAAACATTTGCGGAAGTTTGAGTCCATCGTTCGCGAACCTAAATTTTTAGGTTTGCGACATCACTAGTCTTGATGTCCTCTTCTGCCCCATCGGATGAAGACTTCGGCCCGGCTGGGTGAAGACGACTCAAGGTAGGGAGATCTTCTGGGGGGGAGTGTTAGGTTTATTTAAGGGGGGTTTGGGTTAGAGTAGGGGTATGTGGGTGGTGGGTTTTAATGTTGGGGGGGTTGTATTTTTTTTTTACAGGCAAAAGAGCTGATTACTTTGGGGCATGCCCAGCATGGGGGGCTTTTTTATTTTATTAGGGAGCTTAGAGTAGGTGTAATTAGCCTAATATTCTTGTAATCTTTTTTATTTTTTGTAATTTAGTGTTTTGTTTTTTTTTGTAATTTAGTTTAGTTTATTTATTTGTATGTAATTGTAGGTAATTTATTTAATTAATTTATTAATAGTGTAGTGTTAGGTTTAATTGTAACTTAGGTTAGGATTTATTTTACAGGTAATTTTGTAATTATTTTAACTAGGTAGCTATTAAATAGTAAATAACTATTTAATAGCTATTGTGCCTAGTTAAAATAAATACAAAGTTGCCTGTAAAATAAATATAATCCTAAAATAGCTACAATATAATTATTCATTATATTGTAGCTATATTAGGGTTTATTTTACAGGTAAGTATTTAGTTTTAAATAGGAATACTTTAGTTAATAAGATTTAATTTATTTCGTTAGATTAAAATTATATTTAATTTAGGGGGCTGTTAGGGTTAGACTTAGCTTTAGGGGTTAATACATTTATTATAGTAGCGGCTAGGTCCGGTCGGCAGATTAGGGGTTAGTACTTGAAGATAGGTGGTGGCGATGTTAGGGAGGGCAGATTAGGGGTTAATACTATTTATTATAGTGTTTGTGAGGTGGGAGTGCGGCGGTTTAGGGTTTAATACATTTATTATAGTGGCAGCGATGTCCGGTCGGTAGATTAGAGGTTAATAAGTGTAGGTAAGGTAGCGGCGAAGTTGGGGGGGCAGATTAGGGGTTAATAAATATTATGTAGGTGTCGGCGATGTTAGGGTCAGCAGATTAGGGGTACATAGACATAATGTAGGTTGCGGCGGTGTCCGGAGCGGCAGATTAGGGGTTAATAGTATAATGCAGGTGTCAGCGATAGCGGGGGGCGGCAGATTAGGGGTTAATAAGGGTAAGGTTAGGGGTGTTTAGACTCGGGGTACATGTTAGGGTGTTAGGTGCAGACTTAGAGAGTGTTTCCCCATAGGAAACAATGGGGCTTTACGCTGTTTTTTTGCAGGTGTTAGGTTTTTTTTCATCCCAAACTGCCCCATTGTTTTCTATGGGCGAATCTTGCACGAACACGTTTTGACAGCTTACCGCTACCGTAAGCAATGCTGGTATTGAGGGCTGAAGTGGCGGTAAATTCAGCTCAACGCACCCTTTTTGGAGCCTAACGCAGCCCTTCAGACAACTCTAAATACCAGCGTTGTTTGGAAGCAGCGGTAGGAAAAAAAGCAGTGTTAGCTACGCGGGTCTTTACCGACAAAACTCTAAATCTAGGCCTTTCTTTTTTATTAGGCATGATTTTATACAGAATTATGGTTTGAGTTTAATTTTTCTTTAAGAGTAGTATAGGGAGTATTAAAAGTACATAGAAAACAGAATATAACCCACTCTAAAGTATTTTGTAGTTTACTTTTCCATGAAAATGCTTTTAAGCATTTTTTTACTCAAATGGGAAATGAACACTGTTACTATGTATTATGCTTATGGAAGATGTGTAATTAAATATGTTAAAACTATATCTGCATTAAAAAACTAATGTTAAATTGTTTAAATTAATATCAAAAATAAAAAAAGTCTTAGGTATCCTGGGTTTGTTAGGTAACCCTTAATAGTGAGCTTGTATGAGTGTATTTTAGGCGCTGTCAGCCATCCTCTTTTGATATACCAGAAATAATTGTACAACCTTTAGAGATAGACTGCTCAGGGGCTTATATGGCTCACATAGATCTATTGGTGGGCAGGGCCACACCTTCACAAACAAAAATGCAAAAGAAAAAAAAATAGGACAGGAAAATCCATTTGTTTCATAAAATAAAAACGTTTACATTGAAATGGCTTTCATTTGTGTTACAAAACATACCTTCACTCTCATATTAAAGAATCACATTTTCATATATACTGGAGCCAACTGTCATATAAATTGCAGGCTACAGAGGGCTAAGGGATTTGAAATGGTATATATATATATATATATATATATATATATATATATATATATATATATATATATATATATACATATATAAAACTAACAAGTAAACTGTACTCTAATAAAAAACAAAAATGGTCCCCAACACAGCACTGCTCTGGAAGCTCTTCCCTGGCACAGAACTGGAAGCAGCAACACGCGGAAGCCTCTCAACTCCTTCCACCCCCTCAGATTTGAAGGCCCTTGCTGCATGGCATTCTGGACTTGGGAACTTGTAGTTGCCAGCCTTGCGGTCAAGAGAGGGCCCAGCCACACCCTACTACATTTCTGGTGCAGCTGGATGAAAGCACCCTATCAGGACCCACCGGGCTCCTTACTGGAGTTCCCCATTTCACCCTTGATGATGGCCCTGGTTATAGTGTAGACCATAGTATATCTATCTATCTATCTATCTATCTATCTATCTATCTATCTATCTATATATATATAACTGGTAAAGTTAAAAAATGGAATGATATTTTAAAGTTTAATCTTATTTAATATGAATTAAAGAGGGTGTAAACTTGGTGTACCATATTACCTGTAACACATAACATATAAGATTGCTTTTTGCTAAATATTTATAATTTATTACAGTTCTACCAGTTTGTGTACGCAAGCAGTGACAGGTATATATATATAAATGATTTTTGTTTTTGTGGGGTGGCTGCTTGCACCTTATATGCTTTCCAACTCTTTATGATTGATGGAGGCATGCCCAGAAATATAGGCACAGCATGTCAATGTGACTGGGCCAAACAGACTCACTGCAAAAAAAATAAAAAAATATGGAAGATATTTAAGAACTTTGGAAGTCACTTTGTGGTTGTGAATATTTATGTGGATTAGGTAAAAATGTGAAAAATAGATATATCAGGTTCCATGAGAAATGGATTTTCTTTTTCAATGTATTGTCTCCTGCACATGTATTACGTTAAACTGCTGGGCAGCTCTACAGTTTACTACTAACCATGATATCTGGTTTCCTTCTGTGACTACAGCTCTTTGAAGTGACTGCCTTGTCATATATTATTCACGTGACCCTTTTTAAATATGTCATGTAACATTTCAACTGTATATAAAACTGAAGAAATGTAAAGCAGCTTCTCTTTATTTTCAGATCATACATAAAGTGCATGATACAGCTGTTAAAATCTAGCAACTTAACTGATAGGGAATGTTATCCACTTCCACCATGTGGGGCAAGAATATGTGTGCTCTAAAATGATGGTGCCCAGTATGAAAATGCAGAGCTTCACTAAAAGGCATCTGTAAAAGATTAAAATAAGAGATTTGAAGAGAGCTGAAGGCACAAGAGGAAAACCAATAGCATGATGAGTAATAAACATTATGTTAAAGTCATGGCCAGGAATTTAATAGCCCCTTAATATATTATGGCAGTTAACTAGATCCCTTTGAATATTTATTTAATGTTAACTGTATTAACTAATTTGTTAGAGCTTGGGATTTTTGCCTTTCTAACCTAAAATAACCATGGGGTTGATCACAATTAAACATTTGATTTGATCCTTTGATAATAAGCTGCATGTTATCAGCTGTAGATTAGTCATTTTCAATGGTGAAACAATCACATTCAGCCTATTTCTTTGCTTATTGAAATAAGCCAATAGGATTTCAGGAGCTCTCATCCTATTGCCAATTGGAATGTAAGGTACCCCATATTTAAATGCGTACCTTAAATTCAATCCTCAGTGTGCGGATTGCTCGATGGCTCTGCAGTCGCAGGTCTTCTGTTCTGTGCTCATCTCATCTCCACTCCGGCTTGGTCCTGGATGAAGATAGAAGACGTCGCCGCAATGGTAAAAGATATCGCCGCTTGGAAGAAAACTTTACCACTTGGAAGAAGACTTTCTCTGCCGGATTTCAGGAACGATTAGTACCTATTTGGGGGTTAGAGTCAGGATTTTATTTTTTGTGTTTTTTTTTAGAATAGGGATTTTGGACACTGAAATAGAGCTGAATGTCCTTTAAAGGACAGTAAATGAGCTTAATGCCCTTTTAAGGGCAATGCCCATACAAATGCCACTTTAGGGACAATAGGTAGCTTAGGTTTTTTAGAGTTAGTTTTTTTTTCATTTTGGGGATTTGGTGGTTTTAGACTTAGAATTTTTTTAATGCAAAAGAGCTGTTTATTTTTTTATTTTCATAGGGATTAGGTTTATTTTTTATTTTCATAGGGATTAGGTTTATTTTTTATTTTTGATAATTTGTTTTTTTATCTTCTGTAATGTTAGACTTTTTATTTTTTGTAATTTTAGATTTTTAATTGTAACTTTTTTAATTAGTTATTTGCGTTGTGGGGGGTTAGTGGTTTTGGAGTTAATAGCTTAATTAGGTTAATTGCGTTGTGGGGTTTGGCAGTTTAGGGTTTAATAGATTTATTAGGTTTATTGCAATGTGGGTGAATGGCGGATTAGGAGTTAATAGATTTATTAGGTTTATTGAGATGTGGATGAATGGCGGATTAGGGGTTAATACATTTATTAGGTTTATTGCGATGTGGGTTAATGTCGGACTAGGGGTTTCATACTTTTATTAGGTTTATTGCGATGTGGGTTAATGACGGATTAGGGGTTAATAGTTTTATTTGTTATTGCAGTGGGGATTGGCGGTTGACAGCCTCAGGTAGATATTGTGCATGCGTTAGGTGTTAGTTAATATTTTCAGGCAGTTACGGAGTTACGGTGCTCACATTTTCTGCGTAAGGCTTGCTGCACCTGCCTATGTGTGGTGAGGTGAAAATGGGGGCAAATTTCTCCATTTTCATTGCCTAAATCCTTGCGCTGAATATGTGAATATGTGAATTAGTGACACGGCAAAAAAGCAGCGTAAAACTCAGTAACGCAGCCCCATTGTTTCCTATGGGGAAACAAAAGTTATTAACCCTAATCTTCCACCCCAGACATCACCAACACCTACATTATAATTATTAACCCCTAATCTTCCACTCCGGACACCGCCGGCACTTACATTATATGTATTAACCCCTAATCTGCTGCCCCCAACATTGCAGACACCTACATACTATTTATTAACCCCTATTCTGCCGCCCCCAATGTCGCCACAACCTACCTACATTTATTAAGCCCTAATCTGCTGCCCCCAACGTCACCGCCACTATATTAAAATTATTAACCCCTAAAACTAAGTCTAACCCTAACCCCAACAACCCCTAACTTAAATATAATTACAATAAATCTAAATAAATATTACTATCATTAACTAAATTATTCCTATTTAAAACTAAATACTTACCTATAAAATAAACCCTAAGCTAGCTACAATATAACTAATAGTTACATTTTAGCTAGTTTAGGATTTAGTTTTATTTTACAGGCAAGTTTGTATTTATTTTAACTAGGTAGAATAGTTATTAAATAGTTATTAACTATTTAATAACTACCTAGCTAAAATAAATACAAATTTGCCTGTAAAATAAAACCTAACCTAAGTTACACTAGCACCTAACACTTCACTATAATTAAATAAATTAACTAAATTAAATACAATTACCTAAATTAAATTAAATTAACTAAAGTACAAACTCCCTCCCCCCCTCCCCCCACTAAATTACAGAAAATAATAAACAAATTACAGATATTTAAACTAATTACACCTAATCTAATAGCCCTATTACAATAAAAAAAGCCCCCCAAAATAAAAAAAACCCTAGCCTAAACTGAAGTGCCAATAGCCCTTAAAAGGGCCTTTTGCGGGGCATTGCCCCAAAGTAATCAGTTCTTTTACCTGTAAAAAAAATACAAACAACCCCTCAACAGTAAAACCCACCACCCACACAACCAACCCCCACAAAAAAATACTATCTAAAAAAACCTAAGCTCCCCATTGCCCTGAAAAGGTCATTTGGATGGGCATTGCCCTTTAAAGGGCAGTTAGATCTTTTGCAGGCCCAAAGTCCCTAACCTAAAAATAAAACCTACCCAATACACCCTTAAAAAAACACTAACACCCTGAAGATCGACTTATCGGGAGACGTCTTCATCCAAGCCGGGCCGAAGTTCTCAACAAAGTCCTCAACAAAGTCTTCATCCAAGAAGGGCAAAGTGGTCCTCCAGACGGGCAGAAGTCTTCATCCAGACGGCATCTTCTATCTTCATCCATCCAACGTGGAGCGGGTCCATCTTCAAGACATCCTACGCAATCAGCCAATAGGATTGAACTTCAATGCTTTTGGCTGATCAAATAAGCCAATACGATTGAGCTCGCATTCTATTGGCTAATTGGAACAGCCAATAGAATGCAAGTTCAATCCAATTGGCTGATTAGATCAGCCAATAGGATTTTTTTAAGGGCAATGCCCATCCAAATGCCCTTTTTCAGGGCAATGGGGAGCTTAGGTTTTTTTTATATAGTATTTTATTTGGGGGGTTGGTTGTGTATGTGGTGGGTTTTACTGTTGGGGGGTTGTTTGTATTTTTTTTTTTACAGGTAAAAGAGCTGATTACTTTGGGGCAATGCCCTGCAAAACGCCCTTTTAAGGGCTATTGGTAGTTTAGTTTAGGCTAGTTTTTTTTTTTTTGGGGGGGGCGTTTTAATTTCAATAGGGCTATTAGATTAGGTGTAATTAGTTTAAATATCTGTAATTTGTTTATTATTTTCTGTAATTTAGTGGGGGTTTTTTTGTACTTTAGCTAATTTAATTTAATTTAGGTAATTGTATTTAATTTAGTTAATTTATTTAATTATAGTGTAGGTGTTAGTGTAACTTAGGTTAGGTTTTATTTTACAGGTAAATTTGTATTTATTGTAGCTAGGTAGTTATTAAATAGTTAATAACTATTTAATAACTATTCTACCTAGATAAATAAATACAAACTTGCCTGTAAAATAAAAATAAATTCTAAGCTAGCTACAATGTAACTATTAGTTATATTGTAGCTAGCATAGGGTTTATTTTATAGGTAAGTATTTAATTTTAAATAGGAATAATTTAGTTAATGATAGTAATATTTATTTACAGTAGATTTATTGTAATTATATTTAAGTTAGGGGGTGTTAGGGTTAGGGTTAGACTTAGGTTTAGGGGTTAATAACTTTAATATAGTTGTGGTGACGTTGGGGGCGGAAGATTAGGGGTTAATAAATAGTATGTATGTGTAGGCGATGTTGGGGGCAGCAGATTAGGGGTTCATAAATATAATGTAGGTGGCGGTGGTGTCCGGAGTGGCAGATTAGTAGTTAAAATTGTTATTATAGTGTTTGCGATTCAGGAGGGCCTCGGTTTAGGGGTTAATAGGTAGTTTATGGGTGTTAGTGTACTTTTTAGAACTTTAGTTATGATTTTTATGCTACAGCATTGTACCATAAAACTCATAACTACTGACTTTTAAATGCGTTAGGACTCTTGACAGGGTAGGGTGTACCGCTCACTTTTTGGCCTCACAGGACAGACTCGTAATACCGATGCTATGGAAGTCCCATAGAAAAAAGACTTTACAAAGTTTACGTAAGTCATTTTGCGGTAAGGCCAAAGAAGTGTGCGGTGACCCTAAGTGTGCGGTGACCGTAATACAAGCGGGCATAAAAAAGTAGCATTAGAACCTCTTAACGCTGCTTTTTTACCCTAAAGCACAACTCGTAATTAGTGATGTCGCAAGCTTAAAATTTTCCGTTCGCGAACGGTGAACGCAAACTTTCGCAAATGTTCGCGAACAGGCGAACCGGGCGAACCGCCATTGACTTCAATAGGCAGGCGAATTTTAAAACCCACAGGGACTCTTTCTGGCCACAATAGTGATGGAAAAGTTGTTTCAAGGGTACTAACACCTGGACCGTGGCATGCCGGAGGGGGATTCATGGCAAAACTCCCACGTAAAATTACATAGCTGATGCAGAGTCTGGTTTTAATCCATAAAGGGCATAAATCACCTAACATTCCTAAATTGTTTGGAATAACGTGCTTTAAAACATCAGGTATGATGTTGTATCGATCAGGTAGTGTAAGGGTTACGCCCGCTTCACAGTGACAGACCAAACTCCAACCGCAAACTCCCCATTTGCAGAAGGTTGGATACCAAGCTAGCCATGTTCCATTCCTTGTCCTCACTGATGTCATTGAAGGTCTCTTCCTCCACCCAGCCACGTGCAACACCAAGGGTCCCTGAAAGGTGACAACAAGCCCCCTGGGACGCCTGCTGTGTTTGGTCTTCCACCTCCTCAAAGCCACCTTCCTCCTCTGACTCCTCTTCTTCAGACTCCTCTCTCTGCGTTGCCTCTCTCTGCATTATTATAAGGTGTGTTAAGTAGTACTATTCTTATCAGTTTAATCCCTGTTACGTCCCCTATCAGGGGACGTGTATATGGCATGGATTTTAGGAACCGGGAGATGGAAAAAGATGCTTAGTCGGTCCTCCTACTTCAAATTTGGGGCACTGCGCGTGCAATCGTGGCCGGACTTTTAGCTGACAGACATTTGGCCAATGGACATTTGGCCGACAGACATTTGGCTGAAACACAAGTGGCTGTCAGATAACAGTCCGGCCACGAGACAGATAGATTTGATAGATAGATAGATACATAGATTAGATAGATAGATCAATAGATGCAATAGATACATTTGATAGATACGATAGATAGATTTGATAGATAAATAGATAGATTTGATAGATAGATAATTTCCCAGACAGAGAATTACAAGACGTGCGGGCTGGGACCCATGGTAAGGTTCCCAGAGGCAGTTGCGGCGCCAGGGGACGTGTATATGGCATGGATTTTAGGAACTGGGAGATGGAAAAAGATGCTTGGTTGGTCCTCCTACTTCAAATTTGGGGCACTGCGCGTGCAATCTACTGTGCCACCAGATATGAGTGGTGTGTTAAGTAGAACTATTCTTAACATTTTAATCCCTGTTACGTCCCCTATCAGGGGACATGTCTATGGCATGGATTTTAGGAACCGGGAGATGGAAAAAGATGCTTGGTCGGTCCTCCTACTTCAAATTTGGGGCACTGTGCGTGCAATCTACTGTGCCACCAGATATGAGTGGTGTGTTAAGTAGTACTATTCTTATCAGTTTAATTCCTGTTACATCCCCAATCAGGGGACGTGTATATGGCATGGATTTTAGGAACCGGGAGATGGAAAAAGATGCTTGGTCGGTCCTCCTACTTAAAATTCGGGGCACTGCGCGTGCAATCGTGGATGGACTTTTAGCCGACGGACATTTGGCAGACGGACATTTGGCTGACGGAC
This sequence comes from Bombina bombina, assembly GCF_027579735.1. Lineage (NCBI taxonomy): Eukaryota > Metazoa > Chordata > Amphibia > Anura > Bombinatoridae > Bombina > Bombina bombina. The sequence continues at coordinate 878,475,149 of NC_069501.1, read as the reverse complement.
ATTTGGCAGAAACACAAGTGGCTGTCAGATAACAGTCCGGCCACGAGATAGATAGATTTGATAGATAGAGGATGTAGTGTTGTATGATCAGATTACACACATGTGCCATGCACGGCACATGTGTCAACTTGCCCAATTTCAATGCCGCCACCAAATTACTTCCGTTGTCAGAAACCACTTTGCCAATCTCCAGTTGGTGTGGAGTTAGCCACTGATCCACCTGTGCATTCAGGGTGGACAGGAGTGCTGGTCCGGTGTGACTCTCTGCTTTCAGGCAAGTCAACCCCAAGATGGCATGACACTGCCGTATCCGGGATGTGGAATAGTAACTGGGGAGCTAGGGGGTGCCGTTGATGTGGAGCAAGACGCAGCAGCAGAAGAGGACTCAGCCGAGGAGGTTATCGAAGAGGATGGAGTAGGAGGAGTAGAGGAGGTGGCAGCAGGCCTGCCTGCAAGTCGTGGCGGTGTCACCAACTCCTCTGCAGAGCCATGCATTCCATGCTTGGCAGTCGTCAGCAGGTTTACCCAATGCGCAGTGTAGGTGATATACCTGCCCTGACCATGCTTTGCAGACCAGCTATCAGTGGTCAGATGGACCCTTGCCCCAACACTGTGTGCCAGACATGCCATTACTTCCTTTTGCACAATCGAGTACAGGTTGGGGATTGCCTTTTGTGCAAAGAAATTTCGGCCGGGTACCTTCCACTGCGGTGTCCCAATAGCTACAAATTTTTTGAACGCCTCAGACTCCACCAGCTTGTATGGTAAAAGCTGGCGGGCTAAGAGTTCAGACAAGCAAGCTGTCAGACGCCGGGCAAGGGGGTGACTTTGTGACATTGGCTTCTTACGCTCAAACATGTCCTTGACAGACACCTGACTGTGGGCAGATGAGCAGGAACTGCTCCGGAAGAGAGACGGAGTGGCGGAAGTTTGAGAGGGGGCAAGGAGGACAGCAGTGGTTGGTGTGGCTGAAGATGCTGGACCAGGAGGAGGATGGCGGCTTTGAGTTTGTGTTCTGCTTGTACTCATGTGTTGATCCCATAGGCATTTGTGATGTGCGATCATGTGCCTTCGCAAAGCAGTTGTACCTAGGTGGGACTTGGACTTCCCACGACTCAGTTTCTTTTGGCACAAGTTGCAAATGGCATCGCTGTTGTCAGAGGCAGACACACAAAAAAATGCCACACTGCTGAGCTCTACGATGATGGCATTCTGGTGGTGGCAACAGCATGCGTTGATTGGCGTGCTGTCTGACTGACGCCGGGTGCCGATGCATGCTGTCTGACTTTGCCACTAGCTCCTTGCGATGACCTCCCCCTGCTTCCAACTCGTCTCCTCCTCCTCCTCTCTGTCTCCCCATCTGAACTTTCCCCCTGTTCTTCTTCTCTTCTAGCGGGCACCCACGTGACATCCACGGACGCATCGTCATCATCAACCTCTTCACTTGTATCTGACAAATCAACAAAGGAAGCAGCAGCGGGTACAACATCATCATCATCACACCGTACGTCCATGTCTGTAATGCTGCCTGACTGAGACATATCACTGTTATCTACATCCTCTGTCAATGATGGTTGTGCATCACTCATTTCTTCCAACTGCTGTGTAAATAACTCCTCTGACAGATCAAGTGAAGCGGATGTGGTGCTAGTGTTGGTGGTGGCGACAGGTGGGCGAATGGTAACTTGAGAGGTGCCCAAAGATAAGCTGGAGGAGGATGGTGCGTCAAGGTTTGGAGCGGAAGCTAAAGAAGATTGGGTGTCCTGTGTTAAAAAGTCAACTATGTCCTCCTCAGAACTTTTCGAGTTCATGGTACGTGGCCTCTGAATACTGGGCATTATTCTAGGGCCAAAGGGAATCACAGCACCACGACCACGACGGCACCTGCGGGATGGCCTGCCTCTGCCTGTCATTTTTTTTTAAATGTACACTTACACTACTATTAAACAAGATATGAGTGGTACCACTTGGCAAGTGGACACAGTATATGCTGTGAGCCTGACACAAAAAAGCAGACTGATGTTTCACAGTCCATAAAGTTTTTTTTGTTTTAAATGTACACTTACACTACTATTAAACAAGATATGAGTGGTGCCACTGGGCAAGTGGGCACAGTATACGCTGTGAGCCTGACACAAAAAAGCAGACTGATGTTTCACAGTCCAAAAAGTTTTTTTTTTTTTTAAATGTACACTTACACTACTATTAAACAAGATATGAGTAGTGGCACCGGGCAAGTTGGCACAGTATACGCTGTGAGCCTGACACAAAAAAGCAGACTGATGTTTCACAGTCCAAAAAGTTATTCTTTTTTTAAATGTATACTTACACTACTATTAAACAAGATATGAGTGGTGGCACTGGGCAAGTGGGCACAGTATACGCTGTGAGACTGACACAAAAAAGCAGACTGATGTTTCACAGTCCAAAAAGTTTTTTTTTTTTTTTAAATGTACACTTACACTACTATTAAACAAGATATGAGTGGGGGCACTGGGCAAGTGGGCACGGTATACGCTGTGAGCCTGACACAAAAAAGCAGACTGATGTTTCACAGTCCAAAAAGTTATTCTTTTTTTAAATGTACACTTACACTACTATTAAACAAGATATGAGTGGTGGCACTGGGCAAGTGGGCACAGTATACGCTGTGAGCCTGACACAAAAAAGCAGACTGATGTTTCACAGTCCAAAAAGTTTTTTTCTTTTTTAAATGTACACTTACACTACTATTAAACAAGATATGAGTAGTGGCACTGGGCAAGTGGGCACAGTATACGCTGTGAGCCTGACACAAAAAAGCAGACTGATGTTTCACAGTCCAAAAAGTTTTTTTTTTTAAATGTACACTTACACTACTATTAAACAAGATATGAGTGGGGGCACTGGGCAAGTGGGCACGGTATACGCTGTGAGCCTGACACAAAAAAGCAGACTGGTGTTTCACAGTCCAAAAAGTTATTCTTTTTTTAAATGTACACTTACACTACTATTAAACAAGATATGAGTGGTGGCACTGGGCAAGTGGGCACAGTATACGCTGTGAGCCTGACACAAAAAAGCAGACTGATGTTTCACAGTCAAAAAAGTTTTTTTTCTTTTTTAAATGTACACTTACACTACTATTAAACAAAATATGAGTGGTGGCACTGGGCAAGTTGGCACAGTATACGCTGTGAGCCTGGCACAAAAAAGCAGACTGATGTTTCACAGTCAGAAAAGTTTTTTTTTTTTTTAAATGTACATTTACACTACTATTAAACAAGATATGAGTGGTGGCACTGGGCAAGTGGGCACAGTATACGCTGTGAGCCTGACACAAAAAAAGCAGACTGATGTTTCACAGTCCAAAAAGTTTTTTTTTTTAAATTTACACTTACACTACTATTAAACAAGATATGAGTAGTGGCACTGGGCAAGTGGGCACAGTATACGCTGTGAGCCTGACACAAAAAAGCAGACTGATGTTTCACAGTCAAAAAAGTTTTTTTCTTTTTTAAATGTACACTTACACTACTATTAAACAAGATATGAGTGGTGGCACTGGGCAAGTGGGCACAGTATACGCTGTGAGCCTGACACAAAAAAGCAGACTGATGTTTCACAGTCAAAAAAGTTTTTTTCTTTTTTAAATGTACACTTACACTACTATTAAACAAGATATGAGTGGTGGCACTGGGCAAGTGGGCACAGTATACGCTGTGAGCCTGACACAAAAAAGCAGACTGATGTTTCACAGTCCAAAAAGTTATTCTTTTTTTAAATGTACACTTACACTACTATTAAACAAGATATGAGTGGTGGCACTGGGCAAGTGGGCACAGTATACGCTGTGAGCCTGACACAAAAAAGCAGACTGATGTTTCACAGTCAAAAAAGTATTTTTCTTTTTTAAATGTACACTTACACTACTATTAAACAAGATATGAGTGGTGGCACTGGGCAAGTGGGCACAGTATACGCTGTGAGCCTGACACAAAAAAGCAGACTGATGTTTCACAGTCCAAAAAGGTTTTTTTTTTAAATGTACATTTACACTACTATTAAACAAGATATGAGTGGTTTCACTGGGCAAGTGGGCACAGTATACGCTGTAAGCCTGACACAAAAAAGCAGACTGATGTTTCACAGTCCAAAAATGTTTTTTTTTTTCAATTTACACTTACACTACTATTAAACAAGATATGAGTGGTGCCACTGGGCAAGTGGGCACAGTATACGCTGTGAGCCTGACACAAAAAAGCAGACTGATGTTTCACAGTCCAAAAAGTATTTTTTTGTTTTGAATGTACACTTACACTACTATTAAACAAGATATGAGTGGTGGCACTTGGCAAGTGGGCACAGTATACGCTGTGAGCCTGACACAAAAAAGCAGACTGATGTTTCACAGTCCAAAAAGATTTTTTTTTTTTTAATTTACACTTACACTACTATTAAACAAGATATGACTGGTGGCACTGGGCAAGTGGGCACAGTATACGCTGTGAGCCTGACACAAAAAAGCAGACTGATGTTTCACAGTCCAAAAAGTTTTTTTTTTTTTTTAAATGTACACTTACACTACTATTAAACAATATATGAGTGATGGCACTGGGCAATTGGGCACAGTATACGCTGTGAGCCTGGCACACATGCTGGCAGGCAGGCAACTGCAATTAGATTACACAAGCAAACTGATGATTCACAGTCAAAAAGTTTTTTTTTTAAAATTTACACTACTCGAGTTCATGGTACGTGGCCTCTGAATACTAGGCATTATTCTAGGGCCAAAGGGAATCACAGCAACACGACCACGATGGCACCTGCGGGATGGCCTGCCTCTGCCTGTCATTTTTTTTTAAATGTACACTTACACTACAATTAAACAAGATATGAGTGGTACCACTTGGCAAGTGGGCACAGTATACGCTGTGAGCCTGACACAAAAAAGCAGACTGATGTTTCACAGTCCATAAAGTTTTTTTTGTTTTAAATGTACACTTACACTACTATTAAACAAGATATGAGTGGTGCCACTGGGCAAGTGGGCACAGTATACGCTGTGAGCCTGACACAAAAAAGCAGACTGATGTTTCACAGTCCAAAAAGTTTTTTTTTTTTTTTAAATGTACACTTACACTACTATTAAACAAGATATGAGTAGTGGCACCGGGCAAGTCGTCACAGTATACGCTGTGAGCCTGACACAAAAAAGCAGACTGATGTTTCACAGTCCAAAAACTTATTCTTTTTTTAAATGTACACTTACACTACTATTAAACAAGATATGAGTGGTGGCACTGGGCAAGTGGGCACAGTATACGCTGTGAGCCTGACACAAAAAAGCAGACTGATGTTTCACAGTCCAAAAAGTAATTTTTTTTTTTTAAATGTACACTTACACTACAATTAAACAAGATATGAGTGGGGGCACTGGGCAAGTGGGCACGGTATACGCTGTGAGCCTGACACAAAAAAGCAGACTGATGTTTCACAGTCCAAAAAGTTATTCTTTTTTTAAATTTTCACTTACACTACTATTAAACAAGATATGAGTGGTGGCACTGGGCAAGTGGGCACAGTATACGCTGTGAGCCTGACACAAAAAAGCAGACTGATGTTTCACAGTCCAAAAAGTTTTTTTCTTTTTTAAATGTACACTTACACTACTATTAAACAAGATATGAGTAGTGGCACTGGGCAAGTGGGCACAGTATACGCTGTGAGCCTGACACAAAAAAGCAGACTGATGTTTCACAGTCCAAAAAGTTTTTTTTTTTAAATGTACACTTACACTACTATTAAACAAGATATGAGTGGGGGCACTGGGCAAGTGGGCACGGTATACGCTGTGAGCCTGACACAAAAAAGCAGACTGATGTTTCACAGTCCAAAAAGTTATTCTTTTTTTAAATGTACACTTACACTACTATTAAACAAGATATGAGTGGTGGCACTGGGCAAGTGGGCACAGTATACGCTGTGAGCCTGACACAAAAAAGCAGTCTGATGTTTCACAGTCAAAAAAGTTTTTTTTCTTTTTTAAATGTGCACTTACACTACTATTAAACAAGATATGAGTGGTGGCACTGGGCAAGTTGGCACAGTATACGCTGTGAGTCTGACACAAAAAAAGCAGACTGATGTTTCACAGTCAGAAAAGTTTTTTTTTTTTTTTAAATGTACACTTACACTACTATTAAACAAGATATGAGTGGTGGCACTGGGCAAGTGGGCACAGTATACGCTGTGAGTCTGACACAAAAAAAGCAGACTGATGTTTCACAGTCCAAAAAGTTTTTTTTTTTTTTAATTTACACTTACACTACTATTAAACAAGATATGAGTAGTGGCACTGGGCAAGTGGGCACGGTATACGCTGTGAGCCTGACACAAAAAAGCAGACTGATGTTTCACAGTCCAAAAAGTTATTCTTTTTTTTAATGTACACTTACACTACTATTAAACAAGATATGAGTGGTGGCACTGGGCAAGTGGGCACAGTATACGCTGTGAGCCTGACACAAAAAAGCAGACTGATGTTTCACAGTCAAAAAAGTTTTTTTCTTTTTTAAATGTACACTTACACTACTATTAAACAAGATATGAGTGGTGGCACTGGGCAAGTGGGCACAGTATACGCTGTGAGCCTGACACAAAAAAGCAGACTGATGTTTCACAGTCCAAAAAGGTTTTTTTTTTAAATGTACATTTAAACTACTATTAAACAAGATATGAGTGGTTTCACTGGGCAAGTGGGCACAGTATACGCTGTGAGCCTGACACAAAAAAGCAGACTGATGTTTCACAGTCCAAAAATGTTTTTTTTTTTAAATTTACACTTACACTACTATTAAACAAGATATGAGTGGTGCCACTGGGCAAGTGGGCACAGTATACGCTGTGAGCCTGACACAAAAAAGCAGACTGATGTTTCACAGTCCAAAAAGTATTTTTTTGTTTTAAATGTACACTTACACTACTATTAAACAAGATATGAGTGGTGGCACTTGGCAAGTGGGCACAGTATACGCTGTGAGCCTGACACAAAAAAGCAGACTGATGTTTCGCAGTCCAAAAAGATTTTTTTTTTTTAATTTACACTTACACTACTATTAAACAAGATATGACTGGTGGCACTGGGCAAGTGGGCACAGTATACGCTGTGAGCCTGACACAAAAAAGCAGACTGATGTTTCACAGTCCAAAAAGTTTTTTTTTTTTTTTAAATGTACACTTACACTACTATTAAACAAGATATGAGTGATGGCACTGGGCAATTGGGCACAGTATACGCTGTGAGCCTGGCACACACGCTGGCAGGCAGGCAACTGCAATTAGATTACACAAGCAAACTGATGTTTCACAGTCAAAAAGTTTTTTTTTTTTAAATTTACACTACTGTTACACCAGATATGAGTGGTGGCACTGGGCAAGTGGGCACAGTATACGCTGTGAGCCTAGCACACTTGCTGGCAGGCAGGCAACTGCAATTAGATTACACAAGCAGACTGATGTTTCACAGTCAAAAAAGTTTTTTTTTTTTTTTTAAATTTACACTACTGTTACACCAGATATGAGTGGTGGCACTGGGCAAGTGGGCACAGTATACGCTGTGAGCCTGGCACACATGTTGGCAGGCAGGCAATTGCAATTAGATTACACTAGCAGACTGATGTTTCACAGTCAAAAAAGTTTTTTTTTTTTAAATTTACACTACTGTTACACCAGATATGAATGGTGGCACTGGGGAAGTGGGCCTGGCACACACGCTGGCAGGCAGGCAACTGCAATTAGATTACACAAGCAGACTGATGTTTCACAGTAAAAAAAGTTTTTTTTTTTTAAATTTACACTACTGTTACACCAGATATGAGTGGTGGCACTGGGCAAGTGGGCCTGGAACACACACTGGCAGGCAGGCAGGCATCTGCAATTAAATTACACTAGCAGACTGATGTTTCACAGTCAAAAAAAGTTTTTGTTTTTTTTAAATTTACACTACTGTTACACCAGATATGAGTGGTGGCATTGGGCAAGTTGCTTGGCAGGCAGGCAACTACAATTAGATTACACAGGAAAAAAAACAAAAAACAGACTGATGTTCTAGCCCTAAAAAGAGCTTTTTGGGGTGCTGTACTTACAGAAGAGATCAGATGAGTCCTTCAGGACTGTAGTGGACACTGAATACACTAGCCTAGCTATCAATTTCCCTATTAAATCAGCAGCAGCTACACTGTCCCTCCTCTCTCTAAGAATGCAGCTTCCGAATGAATCTAAAATGGCTGCTGTCCAGGAGCTGGGAGGGTCTGGGAGGGAGGGTCTGCTGCTGATTGGCTGGAATGTGTCTGCAGACTTTGAGATACAGGGTCAAAGTTTACTCAATGATGACGAATAGGGGGCGGATCGTACATTGCATATGTTCGCCCGCCGCACAGAACGCAAACAAGCTATGTTCGCCGGGAACTATTCGCCGACGAACTATTCACGACATCACTACTCATAATCTACTCATAATCTAGCCACATATGTTTACAATATGTCTGCCTTGTTTTTCATCAAGCAATTCCATCAAATATCAAAGCCATCCAATTATATTTTTATTTTGGAGATATTATTTTCCATGTTCAGGAGCTTATATGGTGCAAGCAGAACTCTTTATTTTTATATATTATATTTATAATTGAATATATTTATAAAGATTGATTGTGTAAGGCACTACCTTCCAGAATAGGAAACTTATGTGTGTTATATAAGGTCCATCATCCTGTTCTTTTCCCTCTTATGTCTCCTGGACTGCTGGTAAAATAAACCCTAATAAAGCTACAATATAACAAATAATTACATTGTAGCTATTTTAGGATTTATGTTTATTTTATTTTACAGGCAACTTTATATTTATTTTACTTGGGTACAATAGCTATTAAATAGTCATTTACTATATAATAGCTACCTAGTTAAAATAATTACAAAATTACCTGTAAAATAAATCCTAACCTAAATTACAATTAAACCTAACACTACACTATCAATAAATTAATTAAACAAATTACCTACAATTAAATAAACTAAACTAAATTACAAAAAATAAAAAAAGATTACAATAATTAATTAATTTAAGCTAATTACACCTACTCTAAGCCCCCTAATAAAATAACAAAGTCCCCCAAAATAAAAAAAAATCCTTACCCTAATCTAAATTAAAATAGTTAACAGCTCTATTACCTTACCAGCCCTTAAAAGGGCTTTTTGCAGGGCATGCCCCAAAGAAATCAGCTCATCGCCGAGCAGCGATGGACCAAAAGAAGACATCCGGAGCAGCAGAAATCTTCATCCTATCTGGGCAGAAGAGTACATCCGGACCGGCAAACATCTTCATCCAAGCGGCATCTTCTATCTTCATCCATCAGACGAGGAGCGGCTCCATCTTCAAGACCTCCGGCGCGGTACATCCTCTTCTACCGACGACTACCGACAAATGAAGGTTCCTTTAAGTGACGTCATCCTAGATGGCGTCCCTCGAATTCCGATTGGCTGATAGGATTCTAGCAGCCAATCGGAATTAAGGTAGGAAAAATCTGATTAGCTGATTGAATCAGCCAATCAGATTCAAGTTCAATCGGATTGGCTGATCCAATCAGCCAATCAGATTGATTTCACATTCTATTGGCTGATCGGAAAAGCCAATAGAATGCAAGCTCAATCTGATTGGCTGATTGGATCAGCCAATCCGATTGAACTTGAATCAGATTGGCTGATTCAATCAGCCATTCAGATTTTTCCTACCTTAATTCCGATTGGCTGATAGAATCCTATCAGCCAATCGGAATTTGAGGGATGCCATCTTGGATGACGTCACTTAAAGGAACCTTCATTCGTCGGTAGTTGTCGGTAGAAGAGGATGCTCCGCGCCGGAGGTCTTGAAGATGGAGCCGCTCCTCGTCGGATAGATGAAGATAGAAGATGCTGCTCGGATGAAGATGTTTGCCGGTCCGGATGTCCTCTTCTGCACGGATAGGATGAAGACTTCTGCCGCTCCAGATGTCTTCTTTTGGTCCATTGCTGCTCGGCTGAGTGAAGATGACTCAAGGTAGGGAGATCTTCAGGGGGGTAGTGTTAGGTTTATTTAAGGGGGGTTTGGGTTAGATTAGGGGTATGTGGGTGGTGGGTTGTAATTTGGGGGGGTGGTATTGTGTTTTTTTTACAGGCAAAATAGCTGATTTCTTTGGGGCATGCCCTGCAAAAGCCCTTTTAAGGGCTGGTAAGGTAATAGAGCTGTTAACTATTTTAATTTAGATTAGGGTAGGGAATTTTTTTATTTTTGGGGGCTTTGTTATTTTATTAGGGGGCTTAGAGTAGGTGTAATTGGCTTAAAATTCTTGTAATCTTTTTTATTTTTTGTAATTTAGTGTTTGTTTTTTTGTCATTTTGTTTTGTTTTTTTAATTGTAGGTATTTATTTAATTAATTTATTGATAGTGTAGTGTTAGATTTAATTGTAACTTAGGTTAGGATTTATTTTACAGGTAATTTTGTAATTATTTTAACTAGGTAGCTATTAAATAGTAAATAACTATTTAACAGCTATTGTACCTAGTTAAAATAAATACGAAGTTGCCTGTAAAATAAACATAAATCCTAAAATAGCTACAATGTAATTATTCTATATATTGTAGCTATATTAGGGTTTATTTTACAGGTAAGTATTTAGCTTTAAATAGGAATACTTTAGTTAATAAGATTTAATTTATTTCGTTAGATTAAAATTATATTTAACTTAGGGGGGTGTTAGGGTTAGGGTTAGACTTAGCTTTATGGGTTAATACATTTATTAGAGTAGCGGTGAGGTCCGGTCAGCAGATTAGGGGTTAAAACTTGAAGTTAGGTGTCGCCGATGTTAGAGAGGGCAGATTAGGGGTTATTACTATTTATTATAGGGTTTTTGAGGTGGGAGTGAGGCGGTTTAGGGGTTGATACATTTATTAGATTAGCGGCGAGGTCCGGTCGGCAGGTTAGGGGTTAATAAGTGTAGGTAAGGTATCGGCGACATGGGGGGGCAGATTAGGGGTTAATAAATATTATGTAGGTGTCGGCGATGTTAGGGGCAGCAGATTAGGGGTTCATAGGGATAATGTAGGTTGCGGCCGTGTGCGTTCGCCCAGAAAGCTCTTAACTACTGACTTTTTTCTGCGGCTGGAGTCTTGTTGGTAGAGGGTCTAATGCTCACTTCAGCCAAGACTCTAAGTACCGGCGTTAGGAAGATCCCATTGAAAAGATAGGATACGCAAATGGCGTAAGGGGATCTGCGGTATGGAAAAGTTGCGGCTGGAAAGTGAGCGTTAGACCCTTTCCTGGCTGACTCTAAATACCAGCGGGCGGTAAAAAACAGCATTAGGAGCCCTTAACGCTGCTTTTGACGGCTAACGCAGAACTCTAAATCTAGGTGTAGGTTACAAAAAAAACACAGTATCAAAAATAAAAATGAATTACACCTAATCTAATAGCCCTATCAAAATAACCCCACCCCCAATAAAAACCCTAGCCTACAATAAACTACCAATGGCCCTTAAAATGACCTTTTGCTGGGCATTGCCCCAAAGAAATCAGCTCTTTTACCTGTTAAAAAAATACAAACACCTCCCAACAGTAAAACCCACCACCAACCCAACCAACCCCCCAAATAAAAGCCTATCTGAAAAACCTTAGGTCCCCATTGCCCTGAAAAGGGCATTTTTATGGGCATTGCCCTTAAAAGGGCATTTAGCTCTTTTACCTGCCCAGACCCTATTCTAAAAATAAAACCCACCCTTAAAACCCTTAAATAAACCTAACACTAACCCCTGACGATCCACTTACAGTTTTTGAAGTTCCGCTTGAAGGATCCATCCAGCCGGCAAAGAGTCTTCATCCGGGCGGCAAGAAGTCTTCATACCAGTGGCCTCTTCTATCTTCATCCATCCGACAAAATCTTCATCCATGCAGCCTTTTCTATCTTCATCCATCTGGCGCAGAGTGTGTCCATCCTGAAGATAACCAGCGCAGAGCTCCTCTTCAATACGGTCACCACCGTAAACTGGAACTTGAATGCAAGTGACGTCATCCAAGATGGCGTCCCTTGCATTCCTATTGGCTGAAAGGTAACAATCAGCCAATAGGATTAGAGCTGCTAAAATCCTATTGGCTGTTCCAATCAGCCAATAGGATCTGAGCAGCTCTCATCCTATTGGCTGTTCCAATCAGCCAATAGGATGAGAGCTCAATCCTATTGGGTGATTGGAGCAGCCAATAGGATGAGAGCTGCTCAAATCCTATTGGCTGATTGGATCAGGATGGACCCACTCTGCGCCGGATGGATGGATGAAGATAGAAGAGGCTGCATGGATGAAGACTTTGCCAGATGGATGAAGATAGAAGAGGCCATCCGGATGAAGACTTCTTGCCGCCCGGATGAAGACTTCTTGCCGGCTGGATGAATCCTTCAAGCAGAACTTCAAAAACTGTAAGTGGATTGTTGGGGGTTTGTGTTAGGTTAGGTGATAGGAAAAGCCAATAGAATGCGAGCTCAATCTGATTGGCTGATTGGATCTGCCAATCCGATTGAACTTGAATCTGATTGGCTGATTCAATCAGCCAATCAGATTTTTCCTACCTTAATTCCGATTGGCTGCTAGAATCCTATCAGCCAATCGGAATTCGAGGGACGCCATCTTGGATGACTTCACTTAAAGGAACCTTCATTCGTCGATAGTCGTCGGTAGAAGAGGATGTTCCACGCCGGAGGTCTTGAAGATGGAGCCGCTCCTCGTCGGATGGATGAAGATAGAAGATGTCGCTTGGAGGAAGATGTTTGCCGGTCTGGATGTCCTCTTCTGCACGGATAGGATGAAGACTTCTGCTGCTCCGCATGTCTTCTTTTGGTCCATCGCTGCTCGGCTGAGTGAAGACGAATCAAGGTAGGGAGATCTTCAGGGGGGTAGTGTTAGGTTTATTTAAGGGGGGTTTGGGTTAGAGTAGGGGTATGTGGGTGGTGGGTTGTAATGTTGGGGGGTGGTATTGTGTTTTTTTTACAGGCAAAAGAGCTGATTTCTTTGGGGCATGCCCCACAAAAAGCCCTTTTAAGGGCTGGTAAGGTAATAGAGCTGTTAACTATTTTAATTTAGATTAGGGTAGGGAATTTTTTTATTTTGGGGGGCTTTGTTATTTTATTAGGGGGCTTAGAGTAGGTGTAATTGGCTTAAAATTCTTGTAATCTTTTTTATTTTTTGAAATTTTGTGTTTTTTTTTTTTTGTAAAGGTTAGGATTTATTTTACAGGTAATTTTGTTATTATTTTAACTAGGTAGCTATTAAATAATAAATAACTATTTAATAGCTATTGTACCTAGTTAAAATAAATACAAAGTTGCCTGTAAAATAAATATAAATCCTAAAATAGCTACAATATAATTATTCGTTATATTGTAGCTATATTAGGGTTTATTTTACAGGTAAGTATTTAGCTTTAAATAGGAATACCTTAGTTAATAAAATTTAATTTATTTCACTAGATTAAAATTATATTTAACTTAGGGGGGTGTTAGGGTTAGACTTAGCTTTAGGGGTTAATACATTTATTAGAGTAGCGGTGAGGTCCGGTCGGCAGATTAGGGGTTAATACTTGAAGTTAGGTGTCGCCGATGTTAGGGAGGGCAGATTAGGGGTTAATACTAATTATTATAGAGTTTTTGAGGCGGGAGTGAGGCGGTTTAGGGGTTAATACATTTATTAGAGTAGCGGCGAGGTCCGGTCGGCAAGTTAGGGGTTAATAAGTGTAGGTAAGGTATCAGCGACGTTGGGGGGGCAGATTAGGGGTTAATAAATATTATGTAGGTGTCGGCGATGTTAGGGGCAGCAGATTAGAGGTTTATAGGGATAATGTAGGTTGCGGCGGTGAGCGTTCAGCAGATTAGGGGTTAAAAAAATGTATTAGAGTGGCGGCGATGTGGGGGGGACCTGGGTTTAGGGGTATATAGGTAGTTTATGTGTGTTAGTGTACTTTAGAGCACAGTAGTTAAGAGCTTTATAAATCGGCGTTAGCCCAGAAAGCTCTTAACTACTGACTTTTTTCTGCGGCTGGAGTCTTGTCGGTAGAGGGTCTAATGCTCACTTCAGCCAAGACTCTAAATACCGGCGTTAGGAAGATCCCATTGAAAAGATAGGATACGCAATTGGCGTAAGGGGATCTGCGGTATGGAAAAGTCACGGCTGGAAAGTGAGTGTTAGACCCTTTCCTGGCTGACTCTAAAAACTAGCGGGCGGTAAAAAGCAGCGTTAGGAGCCCTTAACGCTGCTTTTGACGTCTAACACAGAACTCTAAATCGAGGCGTAGGTTACAAAAAAAAAAAGTATCAAAAATAAAAACGAATTACACCTAATCTAATAGCCCTATCAAAATAACCCCCCCAATAAAAAAATCCTAGCCTACAATAAACTACCAATAGCCCTTAAAATGGCCTTTTGCTGTGCATTGCCCAAAATAAATCAGCTCTTTTACCTGTTAAAAAAATACAAACACCTCCCAACAGTAAAACCCACCACCCACCCAACCAACCCCCCCAAATAAAAAGTCTATCTGAAAAACCTAAGGTCCCCATTGCCCTGAAAAGGGCATTTTGTATGGGCATTGCCCTTAAAAGGGCTTTTAGCTCTTTTACCTGCCCAGACCCTACTCTAAAAATAAAACCCACCAAAAAAACCCTTAAATAAACCTAACACTAACCCCCGACGATCCACTTACAGTTTTTGAAGTTCTTCTTGAAGAATCCATGCAGCCGGCAAGAAGTCTTCATCCGGACGGCAAGAAGTCTTCATACCAGCGGCCTCTTCTATCTTCCTCCATCCGACAAAATCTTCATCCATGCGGCCTTTTCTATCTTCATCCATCTGGTGCAGAGTGGGTCCATCCTGAAGACATCCGGCGCAGAGCTCCTCTTAGTCTTCAATACGGTCACCGCCGTAAACTGGAACTTGAATGCAAGTGACGTCATCCAAGATGGCGTCCCTTGCATTCCTATTGGCTGAAAGGTAACAATCAGCCAATAGGATTAGAGCTGCTAAAATCCTATTGGCTGTTCCAATCAGCCAATAGGATTTGAGCAGCTCTCATCCTATTGGCTGTTCCAATCAGCCAATAGGATGAAAGCTCCATCCTATTGGCTGATTGGAGCAGCCAATAGGATGAGAGCTGCTCAAATCCTATTGACTGATTGGATCAGGATGGACCCACTCTGCGCCGGATGGATGGATGAAGATAGAAGAGGCTGCATGGATGAAGACTTTGCCAGATGGATGAATATAGAAGAGGCCATCCGGATGAAGACTTCTTGCCGCCCGGATGAAGACTTCTTGCCGGCTGGATGAATCCTTCAAGCGTAACTTTAAAAACTGTAAGTGGATCATTGGGGGTTTGTGTTAGGTTTATTTAAGATTTTTTTTTAGGTGGGTTTTATTTTTAGAGTAGGGTCTGAGCTAAATGCCCTTTTAATTGCAATGCCCATACAAATGCCCTTTTCAGGGCAATGGGGTGCTTAAGTTTTTTAGATATTCATTTAATTTGGGGGGTTGGTTGGGTGGGTGGTGGGTTTTACTGTTGGGGGGTGTTTTTATTTATTTTTTACAGGTAAAAGAGCTGATTTATTTGGGGCACTGCCCCGCAAAAGGCACTTTTAAGGGACATTGGTAGTTTATTGTAGGCTGGGGGGGGTTATTTTGGGGGGCTTTTTATTTTGATAGTGCTATTAGATTATGTGTAATTTATTTTATTTTTTTAGATACTGTTTTTTATTTTTGTAACTCAGTGTTTGTTTTTGTAACTTAGTGTTTGTTTGTTTTTTGTCATTTAGTGATTTTTAATAGTAGATTTAAATAATTTGAGTAGGGTTAGGGCTTTTTAATATGTAATATAGTTAACTTAATTGCTAGTTTAATGTAATTGTAGTATAATAGTTAGGGTAGGTTAATAATAGTTTAATATAGTTTATTTTAATTCTAAAGGTAAGTTTTGATTTATTTTCAGATAGGGATGTTGTAATTTTAATGTAAAGTTAGCGGTTTGTTAGGTTTAGAGGTTAATAGCTTAATTTAGTTTATGGCAATGTGGGGGCTGGCGGTTTAGGGGTTAATAGGTTTAGTTAATAGTAGTGATGTGGGAGGCCAGAGGTTTAGGAGTTAATACATTTATTTAGGTGGCGGCGGGGTCCAGGAGCGGCAAAATAGGGTGTAATGCATTTATTTAGGTGGCAGCGGGGTCAGGGAGAAGTGGAATAGGGGTTAATCATTTTATTTAGGGCGCGGCAATGTCGGGGCAGAAGATTAGGGGTGTTTAGACTCAGGGTTTATGTTAGGGTGTTAGGTGTAAATGTAACTTGTTTTCTACCATATACATCAATGGGATATCTGGCAGCATCAAACATAAGCTTTCACTGCTTTCAGGCTCCCATTGATTCCTATGGCATCCGCAGCTTCCAGGGTGGCGGATTGAAAACCAGGTACACTGGGCTGAAATAGCTGCAAGTGTACCTGTTAACTATTTGATAACTTTTAAAAAGTGTCAAATAGTGCCCAATGTGTATTCAGAACATCTGTAATGACGTAAGCATCAATCTGTGTCTGATTGAGACCGGCGGATCGTATGTTACGTCACAGATTTAAAATTTTGCCGGTCTGTAGGCTTTGATAACTAGGTCGAATCAAGCTCGCCACAATTACGCTGCGGAATTCCAGCTTATTTGTGGTTGACAGTTTGATAAATATCCCCCTTAATGTCTATAAAATAATGAGAGCTGCCATGTTGTAACAGGAACTGAGAAGCTCACAATTTCAGAATAGAATTACAAGAAAAGGGGATAAAATAAATATTTATATTTCACAAAATACGATTCCACTGTGCTACTATCCATCTCAGATGAGACAGAGCCCAGAGCAGTCTGCGGCGCTTGTGGACAGTGTTGATGTATGGCTTATGCTTTGCATAGTAAAGTTTTAACTTGTGGATCTGTGGATGCAGCGGCAAATGGTGTTGACTGATAAAGGTTTACCAAAGTATTCCCAAGCCCATGTCAGGATATCCATTACAAACTCATGACGGTTTTTTTTTTGAGACAGTGACGTCTGAGGGATCAGAGATCCTGTACATTCAGATGTGGTTTTCGGCCTTGCCCTTTACACACCGATGTTTGACTGGATTCTTTGAATCTTTTAATTATATTGTGCACCATAGAAGGTGAAACGCCCAAAATCTTACTGAATTGTCTTTGGGGAATGCTGTTCTCAAAGTGTTGTATTATACGCTGATGCATCTGTTGGCAAGCCTTGACCAATCATTGCTCTTGAAGAACTAGGACTTTTTTGGAGGCTCTTTATATACTATGATTACATGATTGCCTCACCTTAAAACTTGTCACATCACTATTAGTACTAAATTGCGCCCCTGTCCCAACTTTTTTGGAAAGTGTTGATGTCATCAGATTTGAAATGAGTGTATATTTTCAAAATACATTAAATTCACAAAGTAAAATATCTAATAATGTGTTAATAATGTGTTTTCAATATAGTACAGGGTAAATTGAATTTCAAATTACTCTTTTTGTTTTATATTTTGCATTTTCCATACCAGTGATTTTCAACCACTGGTGCACTCTATACTTACTGGACTCGAGGCGTGTTCCTTCATATTACTGCAGCTGCAGAAGCCTCAGCCTGGCAAGAAGGTCTGAGCCAAGTCACGTCATGTGTAACTGTATCTTTGAAACTGAGACTCTTTGCATGTGTGACGATCGGCATGGACGGTGTTTGAGCTGCCTAGGAGAAGTTCAGAACTGTTTCTTGGACGGACTTCACTGTTGAAGTCATAATTGTCTTCAACTTAGAAGTGATGCTGTTGTGGCAGGCTGAGTGTCTTCACTGTCATTAGAACAAACAGAAGGACCAGCCAGACAGTGACACAGTTATCGGTAACAGTAACTGTATGTATTGTAATATTTTTATTCCCCTACCTACAGTAGCAATGGTGAATGCAAAGAGGCAGGCAGGCAAGTGGCAACCTGGTTCTTAGACTCCCTACCCACGTGTACCAATGACCTCAGTATACACACAGTGTGACAGTAGGTAGAAAATTAGATGCCACTTAGCAACAAATAAGTCAAGATCTTGGAGCAAATAATAATAGGTTCCTTTGTGGTATACATGGGCCCTATCACAGTCCTCAAACAGCAGGATCCACGATATTCAGGGGCATCTCAGTCACAGTACCACTGCCAAGCCACCTTGTTGCCTTTAATCCTCACTGCATTTTGTATGCAGATTGCAGTCTAGTAGTGTGTGCTTAAGATATGCATACACCACAAAGTGCCTCCTATCGCATTCACCTACACTTAAGCATGCGTCTGCCCAGAGAGTATATGTGTCAGGCTGCATATTTGAGCATTAATAAAGGGCTACACTTTACCTTAATCTTTGGGAATTAATGCAGAGCTAACCCAACTAATGCCAGGACTAAACCTCACATCATAAAGTTAGCCTGTTAATGAGGATACAATTAGCTAATGAAATTAATTCTGTCTGTGTGGGATATGTTTATGACGCTTATGTTGAATGGTTTTGGTTGCACAATTGATTGACATTATTTGGGATAGCTCTGCATTAATTTACAGAGATTGAGGTACTGTGTAGCCCTTTATTAATGCCCAAATATGCTATTAAGAGTCTTGATTCAATTGTGCTATCAAAACCATTCCACATAAAGTGTCATACACATATCCCACACAGACAGAGTCAATTTCATGAGCTAATTTTATTCTCACTTACAGGCTAACTTTATGATTTGTGAGGTTTAGTCCTGGGCCTGGCATTATTTGGGGTAGCCCTGCATTAATTCCCAGAGATTGAGGTAAAGTGTACCCCTTTATTAATGCCCAACTATGATATTAAGAGGTTGCCTTGGCTTTGCATTGATGCCAGGATTTGGTAGTGGGATGCCAGGGTTTGGTAGTGGGATGCAGGGCATGCAGCATTGGTACACATAGTACACATTGATACACAAATTTACTAAATTGTTCATATATATATATATATATATATATATATATATATATATATATATATATATATATATATATATATATATATATATATATATACTGTATTAGGCTACAATGTGTTATTTTGTACAATTGGTTGGATGGTGGTATGCCGCAGGATTTTTTAATGTAAAAACATGTGCCGTGGCAAAAAAAAGGTTGAAAATCACTGAGATAGAGCATAGCATTTTAAAAAACTTTCCAATTTACTTCTTTTATCTCTTTCGAAGGTAAGTTCAGGAGCGTGCACGTCTGCATCACTATATGGCAGCAGTTTTGCAACAATGTTATACATTAACAAGAGGTCTAGATGGCAGCACTTTTTCCTGTCATGTAGTGCTCCAGACATGCATACTACAAATATAGATATTTCTTCAATAAAGAATAACAATAGAACAAATTACATTTCATAATAGAAGTAAACTTTTTCCTGTCATGTAGTGCTCCAGACATGCATACTACAAATCTAGATATTTCTTCAATAAAGAATAACAATAGAACAAATTACATTTCATAATAGAAGTAAACTGGAACTGGAAACTTTTTAAAAATTGTTTTAATGTAATAAAAATTTTGGGTTTCATGTTCCTTAAATTGAGCTCATTGTGTGATGCCTGAGTTCTGATGTCTGATGCATGAGGTAGGGTGGAGTTTGTGAGCAGGGAGTAGGGAGTTTAGATTGATTACTGAAAGAGTTTGTGAGGAGGGAGTTTAGGTTGATGACTGACAGAGTTTGAGAGAAGGGAGGTGAAAGGATGGCATTTTCTATTGCTCTTTCCTGCCAATCTCCCTCAGTCATGCAATGAAACTCTGTGCTCCCTCCTCATAAACTCTTTCCTACCTCATATAACAGACCTCAGGACACAGGCATCAAACGTCAGGTGTCAGACATTAGGAGTCACATAACATTACAAAACAATCGAATATTGAAGCAATACTTTTATATTTTTAAATGAGATGAGCTACCTCTTTTTAGGAGTTTATACAGTACATGTGACATAAAGCGTACCCAAGACGGGACTTCTATTCATCCGACTATGAGCTCACTTCCATTGAGTCGTAATTTGTTTTGCGTGCACTCGCAAACCGTTAAATATGCTGTCAAAAGCAATATCGTTTATCGACTGTTTGCAATGTCGCATTATACCTCAATATCGGCAGCCGGACTTCGGCTGCCGAAAAGATCTTTGCGTCCCATAGAAAGTAATAGAAGCCATTAATTGATAAATTATACCAGGTTTCCAATGAAAGCACTAACCATTAATACACTGTCAGAGGCTGTCGATCGAGAAATATTACATCCAGCTCTACTAGGTGTAAAGGAGGAAAAAAGAGCTTTTTGAGGCCTGTTTCTCATTGAAATTGCAAATCACAAAAAACATTTATAAGTGTTTCACTGTACAAATAATATTATATATGCTACATTTATATTTGCACCCATGTTTTCATAGAAATATCAATATGTATGTACATAGAAAAATATATGCAAGCATATATCACCAATTCAAAATGTAACCTTTGCCCAGGCATGCTATATATATTCTCAATATATATAGAAATATAATTATATCTAATAGTAATCTTCCCCTACATGTTTATATGTATGTTATTATTGTATATACGTTTTTGACCTATATAAACCATATAATTATATTTTATTTTTGTGAAAATATATATGTTCTTGCAAAATAATGCAATCAAATATTTGTGTTATGTCACTTTAAATTAAAGGGATAGTGTATTCACAATTAAACATTCAGGAATCAGATAAATCATTCAATTCCAATCAACTTACATATGTACTAATAATCAATTCAATTTTGTTATGTTTCTTATTTCAATCATGTATTTAAGTTTAGGAACAGTTTAATGTTCAGCACCTGTGTTGCATTTGCTGATTGTTGTCTACATTTAGACAACAATCATCAAGTGCATCCCATGTGCAGAATCAAAATGGGTAGATTCCTAAGCTAACATTCCTGTTTTAAAAAATTACAGATGATAATGAAGTTAAATAGATTATAGGATTACATATTTAAGTATATAAATACTGCATGCTCTGATTCATGAGTTTTATTTTGAATAGACTACCCCTTTAAGAAATATATCAAATGCTCATTTCAAAGAGACAAATCCAGATATAATATAATCCTTAAAATAAAGATACCTTATCAATACATACAATCCCCTGAGATTGCACACTTGAATGGCATGGTTACCTGATAGAAAATATTATAGAAAAAGAAGTCAAAGGAAATAAGTTGTTTATCATGAAGATGAGTTATATTATTACAGATTTATTCAAATGTAATTTTCAATGTGAAATCATTGAACATATTTATTCAATACAAAACGATGACACATTAAAGTATAATGTGGCATAGTACTAATATTTATAAACTATATGTAATATCATGTCTGCTAAAGCAGAGAATACATTTGCAATATTTAGACTATTAACCAACGGCTAGAGAGTTCTGCAGCCAAAGGGGTGCGTTAGCTACGCGTGCTTTTTTTCCCCCGCACCTTTTAAATACCGCTGGTATTTAGAGTTCACAGAAGGGCTGCGTTAGGCTCCAAAAACGGAGCGTAGAGTATATTTAACGCCACTGCAACTCTCGATAGCCAGCGGTGCTTACGGACGCGGCCAGATTCAAAAACGTGCTCGTGCACGATTCCCCCATAGAAAACAATGGGGCAGTTTTAGCTGAAAAAAAACCTAACACCTGCAAAAAAGCAGCGTTCAGCTCCTAACGCAGCCCCATTGTTTTCTATGGGGAAACACTTCCTACGTCTGCACCTAACACTCTAACATGAACCCCGAGTCTAAACACCCCTAACCTTACACTTATTAACCCCTAATCTGCCGCCCCCGCTATCGCTGACACCTGCATATTATTATTAACCCCTAATCTGCTGCTCCGTACACCGCCGCAACATACATTATAGTTAGGTACCCCTAATCTGCTGCCCCTAACACCGCCGACCCCTATATTATATTTATTAACCCCTAATCTGCCCCCACAACGTCGCCGCCAGCTACCTACAATAATTAACCCCTAATCTGCCGATCGGAGCTCACCGCTACTATAATAAATGTATTAACCCCTAAAGCTAAGTCTAACCCTAACACTAACACCCCCCTAAGTTAAATATAATTTAAATCTAACAAAATAAATTAACTCTTATTAAATAAATTATTCCTATTTAAAGCTAAATACTTACCTGTAAAATAAACCCTAATATAGCTACAAAATAAATTATAATTATATTGTAGCTATTTTAGGATTAATATTTATTTTACAGGCAACTTTGTATTTATTTTAACCAGGTACAATAGCTATTAAATAGTTAATAACTATTTAACAGCTACCTAGTTAAAATAATTACAAAATTACCTGTAAAATAAATCCTAACCTAAGTTACAATTAAACCTAAGACTACACTATCAATAAATAAATTAAATAAAATACCTACAATTATCTACAATTAAACCTAACACTACACTATCAATAAATTAATTAAATACAATATCTACAAATAAATACAATGAAATAAACTAACTAAAGTACAAAAAAATAAAAAAAGCTAAGTTACAAAAAATAAAAAAATATTTACAAACATTAGAAAAATATTACAACAATTTTAAACTAATTACACCTACTCTAAGCCCCCTAATAAAATAACAAAGACCCCAAAATAAAAAAATGCCCTACCCTATTCTAAATTAAAAAAGTTCAAAGCTCTTTTACCTTACCAGCCCTGAAAAGGGCCCTTTGCGGGGCATGCCCCAAAGAATTCAGCTCTTTTGCCTGTAAAAAAAACACATACAATACCCCCCCAACATTACAACCCACCACCCACATACCCCTAATCTAACCCAAACCCCCCTTAAATAAACCTAACACTAAGCCCCTGAAGATCTTCCTACCTTATCTTCACCTCGCCGGGTATCACACCAATCCGTCCTGGCTCCGATGTCTTGATCCAAGCCCAAGCAGGGGGCTGAAGATGTCCATGATCCGGCTGAAGTCTTCATCCAAGCGGGAGCTGAAGAGGTCCATGATCCGGCTGAAGTATTCTATCAACGGCATCTTCAATCTTCTTTCTTCCGGAGCCATCATCTTCCAGCCGACGCGGATCCAACCTCTTCTACCGACGCCTACTCGCCGAATGACGGTTCCTTTAAATGACGTCATCCAAGATGGCGTCCGTCGAATTCCGATTGGCTGATAGGATTCTATCAGCCAATCGGAATTAAGGTAGGAAAATTCTGATTGGCTGATGGAATCAGCCAATCAGAATCAAGTTCAATCCGATTGGCTGATCCGATCAGCCAATCAAATTGAGCTCGCATTTTATTGGCTGTTCCGATCAGCCAATAGAATGCAAGCTCAATATGATTGGCTGATTGGATCAGCCAATCGGACTGAACTTGATTCTGATTGGCTGATTCCATCAGCCAATCAGAATTTTCCTACCTTAATTCCGATTGGCTGATAGAATCCTATCAGCCAATCGGAATTCGAGGGACGCCATCTTGGATGACGTCCCTTAAAGGAATCTTCATTCTTCAGTTGGACGTCGGAAGAAGAAGATTGATCCGCGCTGGAGGTCTTCAAGATGGAGTCGTTCCTCATTGGATGAAGATAGAAGATGCCGCTTGGATCAAGATGGTTGCTGGTCCGGATCTCCTCTTCTTCCCGGATAGGATGAAGACTTTGGAGCCTCTTCTGGACCTCTTCAGCCCCCGCTTGATAGAAGATTTCAGCCGGATTATGGATCGCCAGCCCCCGCTTGGGCTTGGATGAAGATTTCGGAGCCTGGAGCGATTGGTGAACCTGGCATGGTGAAGATAAGGTAGGAAGATCTTCATGGGCTTAGTGTTAGGTTTATTTAAGGGGGGTTTGGGTTAGATTAGGGGTATGTGGGTGGTGGGTTGTAAAGTTGGGGGGGGTATTGTATGTTTTTTTTTACAGGCAAAAGAGCTGAATTATTTGGGGCATGCCCCGCAAATGGCCCTTTTCAGGGCTGGTAAGGTAAAAGAGCTTTGAACTTTTTTAATTTAGAATAGGGTAGGGCATTTTTTTATTTTGGGGGTCTTTGTTATTTTATTAGGGGGCTTAGAGTAGGTGTAATTAGTTTAAAATTGTTGTAATATTTTTCTAATGTTTGTAAATATTTTTTTATTTTTTGTAACTTAGTTTTTTTTTATTTTTTTACTTTAGTTAGTTTATTTAATTGTAGTTATTTGTAGGTATTGTATTTAATTAATTTATTGATAGTGTAGTGTTAGGTTTAATTGTAGATAATTGTAGGTATTTTATTTAATTAATTTATTGATAGTGTAGTGTTAGGTTTAATTGTAACTTAGGTTAGGATTTATTTTACAGGTAATTTTGTAATTATTTTAACTATTTTAGCTATTGTACGAGGTTAAAATAATTACAAAGTTGCCTGTAAAATAAATATTAATCCTAAAATAGCTACAATATAATTTTAATTTATATTGTAGCTATATTAGGATTTATTTTACAGGTAAGTATTTAGCTTTCAATAGGAATAATTTATTTAATAAGAGTTAATTTATTTCGTTAGATAAAAATTATATTTAACTTAGGGGGGTGTTAGGGTTAGAATTAGCTTTAGGGGTTAAAAAATGTATTATAGTAGCGGTGAGCTCCGGTCGGCAGATTAGGGGTTAATGCTTGAAGTTAGGTGTCGGCGATGTTAGGGAGGGCATATTAGGGGTTAATACTATTTATTATAGGGTTATTGAGGCGGGAGTGAGGCAGATTAGGGGTTAATAACTTTATTATAGTAGCGGTGCAGTCCGCTCGGCAGATTAGGGGTTAATAAGTGTAGGTAGGTGGTGGCGACGTTGGGGGGGGGAGATTAGGGGTTAATAAATATAATATAGGTGTCGGCGGTATTAGGGGTAGCAGATTAGGGGTACATAGGGATAACTTTGCTGGCGGCGGTGTACGGAGCGGCAGATTAGGGGTTAAAAAATTTAATAGAGTGGCGGCGATGTGGGGGGACCTCGGTTTAGGGGTACATAGGTAGTTTATGGGTGTTAGTTTACTTTAGAGCACAGTAGTTAAGAGCTTTATAAACCGGCGTTAGCCCAGAAAGCTCTTAACTCCTGTTTTTTTTCTGTGGCTGGAGTTTTGTCGTTAGATTTCTAACGCTCACTTCAGCCAAGACTCTAAATACCGGAGTTAGAAAGATCCCATTGAAAAGATAGGATATGCAAATGGCGTAGGGGGATCTGCGGTATGGAAAAGTCGCGCCTGTAAAGTGAGCGTTAGACCCTTTCCTGACTGACTCCAAATACCAGAGGGTGGTAAAAACCAGCGTTAGGAGCCTCTAACACTGGTTTTCACGGCTACCGCCCAACTCTAAATCTAGCCGCAAAATACCTAAGTGCTAAATATTACATACTTCAAGAGATTTGAAGTATTGTCTTTAACATTGAGTTATTGAAACAATTTAAAAGTGCATTGTGCATTGGTCCTAGGGAGAGTCTGTGTCTGTTCATATGATGTCAATTAAAATGTATTAATCACCTCTATATCATGGCAATCACATATATGTTATGCATACATCAGTGCTTAAATATCATAGAGATGCATTTCTCTAATCAGTCTAAATATTTAATAATATTCTTGACAAAAAGGAGTGCATTAGTCAGTGATAGGTATAGGTTTCAGATATTACATTCCACACATGACTATAAGCATGAATGCAAGGCATTGGGCCATATCAACAGGAAGGAGTATTTAATTTACAAATCTTCTACAACTGGATAACCCTTATTAGCTTCATCTGAAGGAGCAAACAACATATGCTTGTGGAATATTAATCATAACATTTACACATGCCACGTTGTCTAATGTTAGATAGCATATACTGTATTGATTTCAGACACGTATCCTCAAGTATTCTTAAATGGCATAACATTCTCGATAGAAGTACACAAACATTTATTAAGAATGTACACCTGAATATTAATTGACATCATGTGAAATAAAAATTAATAAAGCTGTTAATGTTTTGAAAATAAACAGCTACTAAAACAATTTGGAAGTATATTTTCTAATTTTGATTAGAAAAATATATGCGTATTTATGAGATGGAAATTGCACTTAAAAAAGTGCTTCATACAAACAATTTGATATTATATATCTGGAAATAATTTAAAAATATTTATTAATGCCTGCGGCGGGATTTGGCCTTTGGAGGAGAGGTACTTGGGATGGAAGTGCGGCGTCTTGTGCGACGCACACCAGCTGACTGGGAGGCTAAAACATGTGATTCAGGGTCTTGCAGGGAGATAACGGAGGATGCGAGTGAGGAGGGAGTTTGCAGCCTATCTGCAAGCCTCTCCACTGCCTCTGCCAGGCGGACGAGTGAGGTTTATGTATGTCCATCTGGCTCTGTAACCTCCTGAAATCATGCTGCTGCTGGAGCTTAGTAAGCCTCAGTAGAGCATCCTGCTTAGACTGTGCGGGGATATTGGATTCCATGGGGGGGACTTGTGGCTCGATAGGTGTCTCCGGCACATATTCCTGGCTCTGTGTGTGGGTTGTCTTCACTCAGTCTTGGGTAATGTGTGGGTGGCTCAATATCCAGTTGAGGACAGACATTGGTGGGTGGTGGTGATTGTTGTTGTGGTGGTGGTGGCGGTGGCATTTGTTGTGCCATGGGAGGGTGCTGAATCTGCTGTTGAGGTTGCATATAGTACAGATGTTGTGGTGGAGGATGCAGCTGCTAATGCTGCGGTGGAGGATGCATCAGCTGATGCTGCAGTGGATGATGCATCTGCTGATGCTGCGTTGGAGGATGCATCTGCTGATGCTGTGGTAGTGAAGGATGCATCTGCTGATGTTGTGGTAGTGAAGGATGCATCTGCTGATGCTGTGGTGGTGGAGGATGCATCTGATGATATGTCCTCCAAGATGAATATGGGGATGGGGCACAAACATTTTCAACCTCATAGGCCAGTGGCTGTTGATCATTCCCTTCAAGCATGCTGAGGTAGGAGTATCCAGCTTCAATAACATCCCTCTACTCCTCCTCACTGAATTCCGGAACATCACTGGCCTCCGGTCTTGTTGAGGACTCATACTCCTGTTCCGATTCTGAAAAATAAATTGTTATAATTAATTAATTAATCTGATAAAACATATAACATTTGAAAATCAAATATATAGAGTTAGTTTATATATATATATATATATATATATATATATATATATATATATATATATATATATATATATAATAAACACAGATAGCGCGCTCCCACTCACCAACAATTACTAAAGACCAAGGTGCATAAAAAATATTCAATACAGTCCAATAATATGCACTCCCTGGATTTAAACACAGCACACTTTATTCAGTGACGTTTCGGGGCATTCACCCCTTCCTCAGACAACACAAAATGTGATACAAACAGTGTATAAATAAATAGCAAGCCCCTCCCCCATATCAATTCAGCCAATCAAACAGGTAGGAGATAACATTACCTCCTGTGCATGTAAATGTATCATCAAAGCAATAAAGGAACAATCATCAAAATTCCATAATATACATTATTAACGTGCAAAATCTAGTGTGACATATATATCAAGTGACTTATTATATCTAGTGACATCTTTATAGTGGATATGGATCTATAACCAAATATATACATATATAGCTTCTAAGATGTACATAATCAACAGCAATAAGATCAGAACAATCGGTAAAGAGAACAACTATTATATTGATCACAAGGACTCAGTCCTAAATGCATAATCACCATGTACTGCATACCAACCTTAGTTAGCAACAAACACGCAATGTGGATCCGCCATTACTCACCACGCTGTAATCGGCGTGGGGAGGTGGGCGTGGTCATCATAAGAGGGCGTGATCATCATAAGATACCTATCCTACACCCTTCTCATGTGACCTGGATCCAATCAATCCTGGAACGGCATTAGACGTTGCCATAGTAACACATATCGCAGTGAGCTTGACCCAGACAGGAGCAATGCACTACGGCTTACGCACTGTAACAACAGGTTGTCATGGAAATGTCCGGCGCCCCCATAGTGCACTAAACCCCAGCCTGCATCCACCAATGATCTTGAGGAGCATGTACAAAAGAGCACACTGTCAGATAACCATAATCTATAACGAACACTGCATCGATGAACAAATCATATAAGCCCAATGTAAATCTTTTGATCATAACACATAATGAATCAATGCAGTCATAGCAACGGGGGTAAACTTAGATGTCAGTAACCTGGCCTTTAATATACATAAATGGAAATCACCCTTGATTATATAATAAATAAGAGCCTATCTAACCCTAGGTCAGTAATTAGACATCCTACATCACAGCTACTTAACGCTAACAGAGCTTTCAAACAGTAAAACTTGGCAACCTGTCACAAATAGACTAAGTAAATCTCGACACTAAGTCAGCATCATATTCTAACAACCTTACTTGGATAGATGGGGCAATATCCAAACCACTAAAATTACATTAGTGGAACTGTGAACTTATAATAAAGGTCCTTTGTCATAGGCTCAATGATTACTCATATTCAGAGACCTCTATTCTCACTTCATATCTCAAGGAGTATGGTATTAGAGAATGGATCTATACATGGACTCTCAGTATCAATAAAGACACTATAAAAAACAGTGCCAATCAACATTGGTATTTAATCCGCCAGGTTGTACTGTTCCCAGTCTATGGATCCATTTTGCTTCAATTTGCAATAGTCTCTTCTTTCTTTTTTTTTTTTATATTTATTTATATCACCAACAAGAAGTACAATCAAATACGTTTCACCTTTATATACCACGCAGGGTCCGGTAAACAACAGTACAGAACAGAGAAAAAAAAAATAGACAAGGTATTTCTTTATCATACAATGTTCATGAAAAACAACGAGGCAATGACCCTACATCACAAATTTGTACAAGGTGTTGGAATTTTTTCCCTTTTTTTCCCCTCCCTAAAATAAAAAAGAAAAGAGAAAAAAAAACAAAAAAAAACCCACATTCATCCAGGAGGGGAAAAAAAAAAGGGAAAAATAAATTTTCCTCTCTCTCTCCCTTCCCTTCTCTCTCCCTCCCTTCCATCCCCCTCTATCCCTCTCTATAATTGGTTATCCAGGAATGTGGAAAAAGATCCAATACCACTAAATCCATAAAAGAGTTTGACGACAAAAATGGGGTGAGAATACTTTTTTGTATAGCTAATGAGTAAGATTTAATAATAGGTAACCATCCAACTAAAAAAAGTTTTATTTCATTTTCCGTAGTATTTTGCAGATGGAATAATTCATATATGATTTGATTTTGGATCTGTTTCAAAATCTGTGAGAAACCAGGAGCTGCAGTAGATTTCCAATTTTTAACAATTTGATATCTGATCACTAAAATAATAGTGTTCAAGATATTTGCTTGGAAATCCCTACTACTAAAATCGAGAAGCCACACTATCTCATTCACTGAAAAAGTAATTGCTGTCTTATAGTGTAAATTAAACCAATACTCTATCTTACACCATAGTTGTAAAATTTTTGGACAAAGCCAAAACATATTTATGGTATCCGCTTTAGCTTTCTTGCAGCGAGGACAAGTTCCATTGTTAGCGGGATATAATTTGGCTAGTCTTACTGGAGATAAATAATAATTGTTAATAAGATTTAAATGAGATTCTCTCCAGCTTTAGGGGATTTCACATTTTTTTATATTTAGCATACTTTGTTTAATTTTTCCCAGCTCTATCAAAGGGAAAGTGGGAAGCCAGAGTAAAGTCAACTTATCTTAGAAGATTAGAGTTTGTTTAGAGAGCATAATATCGTACAAAAGGGAGATAGAGGGATTAAAGTGAAAAAATACCAATTAGCGAATAGGTAATAGCATGCGCCTAATGTGTTTCTGGGGTAAAAATAAATATGAAAAAAAAAATGATGTTGTGAGGGGTGTGTGAGGGGTGTGTGTGTAAAATTGCTGCTCTATCTGAATCATGAAATAAAAACATTGGGTTTACTGTCACTTTAAGTTAATGTGCAAATCAGACTTTGAACCATGTAAAACATTGCTTGTACTCATCCTACCTAGGTATGTTTTCCACTGATGCTTGAACACAATTGATTACTAAACATATATAAAATATGAACATTCTATATTCTGTATTACACATGTGTATGATTACATTTATATTTTAAAAAACAAAGCCGATATAAATTTCTGATGTTATCATATATTTGTTAGAAATAAAACATTTATTACATATGATATTTAATATTCACCTTCATGGACCTCTTCAGCTGTCACTGATGTGTCCATTGTCCCCTTACATCCTTGGACAGCATCTCCTCCCATGACTTTAGGTGAATTCTCTTGCTAGGACCACCTTTCCCACGTGCGTATTTGGCCTGCTGTGCCATCTTTGCTTTTGTTTCCCTCCTGCAGTCATGATATCAGTGTTTTATGCTGGCAGTAGAACAATTACGTCCTAAGCAGCTGACTGCCACTCAAATCTCCTCCCACAGCTTATTCCAGACACCTGCCCTCAGGTTAGGGTTCTCCAGCTGCGGTGCCCTCTCCAAGTAGGCCTCAACAAGAGCCTCCTTCTCTTCCTCAGAGTACCTCTCCTCTCTAAGCCTGCCCTTCACACCTGAAGGGCCAGCAGACACAGACTCTCCCTCCTGTGACTGAGGACCAGCCCTCTCTACCTCCTCTGTCCCTGCAGGCTGTGATAGACTACCACCAGCCCCACCCCACTTGCCACAGTCTGCCCCACTCACCCTTTTCTTTGGGTGCCTAGCTGAGGCTGACTCCTCCTCACTCCTCCCACCTCCACTCCTCTTCCACCCTCTCTCCTTCCCTCCTCTGCCAGGGTTTGAGGAAGGACAAATCCTTCACCCAAACCTAGGCCCCTAGTCCTTCCCATACTACTCTCTACTTCCGCCTCCCTCTATTCACCCTCTCCACTGCCCTCCCCCTAGCCACCCCCTTCCCAACTCCACTAGGCCTATCCATCCCTTTCTTCTTCCTCCCTAACTCTAACCTAACACTAAAGTCCCTAGCTTACCTAACTACACTAATTCACCTAACTAAACCCTAAATTAAATATCCCCAAAACTAACTACCTAACCTATCTAGACCCTAACTATCACTATTCTATATCCCTCCAAATAAATAAAAAATGTGGGGGTGAAAATAAACAAAGGGATGTAAATTAAAAAATATAAAAAAAAGGATTATAACAAAATTAGAGAAAAATAATAAGGGATGCAAATAAAGAAAGGGATGGGCTATATAGTCAAATGAAAAAAAAAATATGGGATGTAAAAAAAAAGGATGGGCAAAATGTATAAATGAAAAAAAAGTAAAGAAAGTTACATAGTGGTTAAGGGAAGGGTAGTCAAAGGGGGATGGGAAGTGGGATAAGGGGGTTAATGAAAGGAGTAATAAAGAAAGATGGGGATATGGGGGGTTAATGAAGTAAAAAAGATGTGAATGTTTTTGTATCAAATAAAAGTGTGTGTGTTTGTGTATGTGTTTGTGTGTATAAACTAATGTGTGTTAATTAACTATTGTATGGATGTGTGTGTATGTTCCTAATATTATATGAGCAAGTTTTCTCTGTGAAAAAAATCACAAAAAGACAAAGGCGCCTCCTAGTGTAATACAGTAGGTGAAAGAGATTTGTTAGGTAATCAAAAAGGTACTCACAAGTGGAGCAGCACCCAATTGTGCTAAATCAAACAGACTGGGATCTCACAGTGTCCCAGCTCACTGACACTGCAAGGAAACTGGTTTCTCCAATGTCTTGCCGGACTGACAGAGCTCAGACTCTCACAAAGAGGTTTACATAAAACCAAATTTTATTAATAAAATAAAAATCTCAGTGTCTCATGACACTAGATATTAAAAGAACAAGCAACGCGTTTTTCAGACTGCTGTCTGTTTCATCAGGTCCTGTGCGCCCCCTAGTAGTAACACACCCTTAGTGTTACTGATTGTTTCTTTTAATATTATATGAGGCCTACAATAAGAATATATGAAAATAAAATATCAAACTCTCCACTAACTCTCAAACAACTCTCAAAAACCCAAAACTCCTACCAATGCACCTAGCTCCCGTGTCTTTCTCTCTAGAGGCGATCACAGGTAAAGAGCGCAGGCGCAAACCGTTATCTTATAGACAGAGGTCGGGTTACCATGGCAATGCACTTGTTATGGCGCGCTTTTTGTCAAATCCGACATTGGTTGGCAGAGCAAACTTACGTACGGCCGAAAAGAGCGACTGCGTGCAACACGCTAATCTTTTCAATGGAAACCTGGTACTAAAATAGAGCCGTAAATTACTTTTAGCTGTTGTCCGCTTCGGTAGCTTACGGCTCCATTTTTAACGACTCAATGGAAGCGAGCTCTATCTGTTTGAGGACTATTTTTTGTTCAGAGATGTCGTTTTTTTTACATTTATGTTTTGATTGGTTAAATAAGACCACGTTAACTAGGTCTTAAAAATGTACCTGAAAGGGAATTGATACTTCATTCTTACTTGTTTGAGAACTTTATTATAGATAAATTCTTATTAGTTGGGGATTTTGCAACTTGCATCTTTGTTGGCTAAAATGATTTTTTAAAAATGAATGATGTTTGTTATTTGTATTTATAAAAGGTTGTGAAACATACCCTCCGGAATAAGGAAAATAGTTATTTTTAATAATATATTTTTGAAAATTATTATATTCTTCATTTTTTTATTCAATTTTTTATTCTGCTTAAAATTAGTTTTTAATGTTTTTCTTATTCTGCAGTGTATGGTAGAGATTGGCCCAAGTATATATTCCATCTGTTTTTTAATAAAGTTGCATCTTTTCCACACCGTCTTGTGAGTTTATTCCATTTAGTGCAATTTTTCAGTTTAATTGTACTGCAATATCAGCTAGATTACGAGTTTTGCGTTATGAGTGAAAAAGCATCTTTATGCTTCATAACGTTGCTTTTTCCCTAACGCCTCTATTACAAGTCTTGTCAGAATAGGTGTACCGCACACCTTTTTGGCCGTCACGCAATGTCAGTACCGCACTTTTAAAAAAGTCCTTTTTCAATGGGACTTTCATAGCTTCGGTTTTACGAGTTTTGCTGTGAGGCCAAAAAGTGAGCGGTACAGCCTAAAATGACAAAATCCATACCGCCAATTGTTATGAGTTTTATGCTACAAAGCTGTACCATAAAACTCATAACTACACTGTTAAAAATACACTAACACCCATAAACTACCTATTAACCCCTAAACTGAGGCCCTCCCACATCGCAAAGACTAAAATAAAATGACTAACCCCTAATCTGCCGCTCAAGACATCGCCGCCACTTAAAAAAATGTATTAACCCCTATTCCGCTGCTCCCCGACATTGTCGCCACTATAATCAACCTATTATCCCCTAAACCGCCGCCCTCCCGCATCGCAAACACTATTTAAAGATTATTAACCCCTAATCTGCCGTCTGCCTCCACCACCGCAATAATAAACCTATTAACCACTAAACCCCCCACAACAAAATATACTAAATTAAACTATTAACCCCTAAACCTCTGGCCTCCCACATCACTTCATAAATATATTAACCCCTAAACCTAACCCTAACGTAACCCTAAGCCTAAGTCTAACCCTAACACCCCCTAACTTAAATATAATTAAAATACATCTAAATTAAACTTACAATTATTACCTAAATAATTCCTATTTAAAAATAAATACTTACCTATAAAATAAAACCTAAGCCAGCTATAAAATAAATAATAGTTACATTGTAGCTATCTTAAGTTTTATTTTTATTTCACAGGTAAGTTTGTATTTATTTTAACTAGGTATACTAGTTAGCAAATAGTTAATAACTATTTACTAACTACCTAGTTAAAAAAAATACAAAGTTACCTGTAAAATAAAGCCTAACCTGCCTTACACTAAAATGTAACATTACAATAAAATACAATAAATTAATAAAATACAATTATCTACATTACAAAAAAAAAACCTCTAAATTACACAAAATATAAAACAAAATTATCAAAAATAAAAACAAATTACTCCTAATCTAATAGCCCTGTCAAAAAAAAAAAAAAAAAAACCCTAGCCTACACTAAACTACCATTGGCCTTCAAAATGGCCTTTTACGTGCATTGCCCCAAAGAAATCAGCTCTTTTACGTGTAAAATAAAATACAAACAACCCCCAATAGTAAAACCCACCACTCACACAACCAAACCCCCCAAATAAAATTCTATCTAAATAAACCTAAGCTAACCATTGCCCTAAAAAGGGCATTTGGATGGGCATTGACCTTAAAAGGGCACATTGCCCAAACCCTAAGCTAAAAATAAAACCCACCCAATAAACCCTTAAAAAATCCTAACATTAACCCCCGACGATCCACTTACAGTTTTTTCAAAAACCGGACATCAATCCTCATCCAGGCGGCAGAAGTCTGCATCCAAGCGGGCAGAAGTCCTCATCCAGACGGCATTTTCTATATTCATACGTCCGACGCGGAGCGGACCCATCTTTAAGATCATCTTTTCTTCTGATGGTCGCTGAAGAATGAAGTTTCCCTTTAAGTGATGTCATCCAAGATGGAGTCCCTTACATTCCGATTGGCTGATAGAATTCTCTCAGCCAATAGGAATTAAAGGGGAAAAAATCCTATTGGCTGTTGCAATCAACCAATAGAATTGAGCTCGCATTCTATTGGCAGATTGGAATAGAATTCTATCAGCCAATCGGAATGTAAGGGACGCCATTTTGGGAAGGGAAGCTTCATTCTTCAGCGACCATCGGAAGAAGAGGATAGTGCGCGCCAGATGTCTTGAAGATGGACCCGCTCCGCGCCAGATGGATGAAGATAGTGATGTGGGAGGCCAGAGGTTTAGGAGTTTATAACTTTAGTATAGTGGCAGAGACATTGGGGGCGGCAGATTAGGGGTTAATAACTGTAATGTAGGTGGCAGCGATATCAGGAGCGTCAGATTAGGGGTTAATAAGTGTATTTAGGTGGTGGCGATATCAAGAGCGGCAGATTAGGGGTTAATAGTTTTATTTAGGTGGTGGCGATGTTAGGGGCAGAAGATTAGGGGTGTTTAGACGTGTTTTTTTATGTTAGGGTGTTAGGTTTAAATATAACTTTTTTTTTTTCCCATAGACATCAATGGGGCTGCGTTATGGAGCTTCGCAAGTGTTAGGCTTTTTTTTTTTGCCGGCTCTCCCCATTGATGTCTATAGGGAAATTGTGCACGAGCACATCAAAACACTGCTTGTATTTTGGTGAGGTATGGAGCTCAACGCCACCATATCGCCCACGCAAGCCTATAGCAGCGCTATAGGGAGGTGAATTAACAATGCTTTTGTGGCGCTCATTAATTTCCCTATAGCGCTGAAAACTCGTAATCTAGCTGTATGTTGGCTATTTTTTTCTTGAGGTTCAGTTGGTTGAGGACATTTAGCAAGGATCCTGGAGGAGAGAACTTTAAACAAAACAAGTATCCAGAAAGGAGGCAGCGCCCCCATTACTTTGCATATATACAGGTCAAGCTTGATATATAATACAGTATATATATATATATATATATATATATATATATATATATATATATATATATATATATATATATATATATATATGTATTCCAAGTTAAGGATAGCACAATCTCACTAGTATTATTGTCAAGGTGCACTGCAGAAAATAATCCACAATTCGTCCAATGATGCAGGCACTCACTGGTCTATATATATTATATACACTTCCTTGGTTGTTAAGGGGTTAAGATCTATTTCTCAACACACACACATATATATATATATATATATATATATACACACATATATATATATATATATATATATATATATATATATATATATATATATATATATATATATATATATATATATATATATATATATACATATATACATATGTATGTATATATACATGTATACACATACATAAAACAGAGGGTATTGGCGCACATCCATTTGCAAATAAACAACACATTTTTTTTAATGCCGCAAAAAGAATTGCCTGCAAAAAAATATATGCTTTTATATTAAAAGTCACCAACTTACAAGGTGTCCCAATGTTGACTGGTCCTAACACTACAGTACTTTGGCTTTATGGGCTGAATCATTCCTGCTTTTTCTCTTCATAATAGAATGAGACTCCCTGGCTTTATATACACAACTCCATTACACTGTCATGAGTGCACCTGAGCTTGGATGGGGTGCTTTAACCAATGGAAGATGGTCACTCTCCCTTTTATTTATAAATACAAAGTTTGGTTTAGCACACATAACAAAAAGTTTATATATACATCTTTTGGAGTGCTGCCAATATGACTACATAGTTACACAAAACAGTGGGTATTGGCGTATGCAAGATGATGCATAGGAGCCGATTTACCAAGCAGTCAATTGGCCCCAATGCATCTGTTTCCGCACGAGCCTTCAGGCTTGTCAGAAACAGGAGTTAAAGGGACACTGAACCCACATTTTTTCTTTTGTGATTCAGATAAAGCATACAATTTTAAGCAACTTTCTAATTAACTCCTATGGGCGCCATGTACAACACGGCGGGCGAACAGCTTCTTAACTCGCGAAGCTGTCCGCCCGCCTCCGCTACACACGGGCAGTGGATCTGTTGATCCGCTTGCCCGTATGTATCATTACACACTCATCGGAGTGTGTAATGCCCGCCCCTTCAATCGCGCAACCAATCACGCGACTGAAGGGGCTGTCAATCACCGAGAGCGAGCGTGCTCTCTGTGATTTTGCTTCGCCACCTAAGAGGTGTAGGGTGTAGGAAGCAGCGGTCTAATGACCGCTGCTTCTTATATTGCGGGAAGCAGGCTCGCATATGCAAACTTGCCCCGCAAAGGCTCCGGAGCAGCTTTTGCTGCTTCATACATGGAGCTGTAATAATCGATTTTTCTTCATTCTCTTGCTATCTTTATTTGAAAAAGAAGGCATCTAAGCTATTTTTTGGTTCAGACCCTGGACAGCACTTGTTTATTGGTGGGTGAATTTATCCACCAATCAGCAAGAACAACCCAGTTTGTTCACCAAAAATGGGCCGGCTTCTAAACTTACATTCTTGCATTTCAAATAAAGATACCAAGAGAATGAAGAAAATGTTATAATAGGAGTAAATTAGAAAGTTGCTTAAAAGTGCATGCTCTATCTGAATCACGAAAGAAACAATTTGGGTTCAGTGTCCCTTTAAAAAGCAGCGGTCTTAAAACCGCTTCTCCTTAACTCGTCCACTGCCTTTGAGGCCCAATCTCATATGATTGGGTTGATTGACACCCCTGCTAGCGGCCATTTGGCTGCAGCATTTATCGATGTGCAGCAGACATGATCGATACAGCGGATCATGTCCGTCCGCACAATGGTAAATCTACCCCATAGTGACAAAATAATATTTATCCAAAAGTGTGATGTTTTATGATGGTGAACTAATGCTAAATGTGGGAAAATAAAGTTTGAATTTGAAATATTTAGGAAATAGTTACTTCCATGGTGCCATTTACATTGTACACCATAGAAAAGTACTCAAATTTTTTTTATTTGCATTTCATATGATATTTTCCTCTTATTATATTACTGTAGACTAAAGTTATTATTTTAAAATGTTTTTTTTCTGCTGAAATAAATGAGGTAAAATGTATGTGGGCACAGAAAACATGTTAAAATGTATGTGTAAATACAATGAGGGTAAAACACATCTGTAGCACAGGGATGTGAAAATGCCTCAGCAGTGAAAGAGTCAAATGGATTAAATGAGTCACATGCAAACCGAAATACAGTCTTATATGGACAGTATGAACAAACACACACAAAATGCAGACAACCTTAAAGTGAAAGTCAAGATGAGTATATCACTATATAAGGTTATATCAATCTATTAAAGAAACCCTCACTTTCATTCATAATGTTTCTACTATTCATTTCTAACATCAGTTTTTACCCTGTCTACACCAGAATTGTTATTGTTTTAAAAGATAGATAATCCCTTTATTACCCATTCCCTAGTTCTGCATAACCAACACAGTTATATTAACCCCTTAACGACCAAGGACGTACGCCACACGTCCTCTAAAAAAATACACTTAATGACCGAGGACGTGTGGCGTACGTCCTTGGTCTGGAAAGCAGCTGGAAGCGATCCTGCTCGCTTCCAGCTGCTTTCCGGTTATTGCAGTGATGCCTCAACATCGAGGCATCCTGCAATAACCCCCCTTGGCCATCCGATGCAGAGAGAGCCACTCTGTGGCCCTCTCTGTACCGGACATCGATGGCCGGTTTCGTTGGTGGGTGGGAGCCAGTCTGGGAGGCGGGTGGGCGGCCATCGATGGGCTGTATCATGTGGAGGGGGGCGGGATCGTGGGCGGGAACGCCGGGCACGCGCGCGGGCGCGCGCGTGCACGAGGGTGCGCGCGCGGGCGCGCGCAGGGGTAGGAAGCGGGTGGGAACCGCTACACTACAGAAAAGTGATGGGATTAAAGTGGCAGTGATTGCCAAATTTATTTACATATATGTGAATCTAAGAGATCTGGGAGGGGTGGTGGGTTGGTCTTTTGGGGGGGGGCAAGCTACACTACAGAAAATCATTAAAAAAATAAAAATAAAAACATATTTTACTATAAACTGGGTACTGGCAGACAGCTGCCAGTACCAAAGATGGCTACTAATAAGTTAGAGGGGGATGGGTAAAGAGCTGTTTGGGGGGTATCAGGGAGGTTGGTGGCTAAGGGGGGATCCTCCAGAGCAGCATATGTAAGTATGCCTTTTTTTTTTATTTATTTTTTATCAAGGATAGCTTTTTTTTTAGTACTGGCAGACTTTCTGCCAGTACTTAACATGG
This sequence comes from Bombina bombina, assembly GCF_027579735.1. Taxonomy (NCBI): domain Eukaryota; kingdom Metazoa; phylum Chordata; class Amphibia; order Anura; family Bombinatoridae; genus Bombina; species Bombina bombina. Next base: position 878,436,107 of record NC_069501.1, on the reverse strand, counting down.
CGGGGACAATTGTGGGGTGGGGGAGGGAAGAGAGCTGTTTGGGAGGGATCAGGGGGTGTAATGTGTCAGGTGGGAGGCTGATCTCTACACTAAAGCTAAAATTAACCCTGCAAGCTCCCTACATGCTACCTAATTAACCCCTTCACTGCTAGCCATAATACACATGTGATGCGCAGCGGCATTTAGCGGCCTTCTAATTACCAAAAAGCAACGCCAAAGCCATGTATGTCTGCTATTTCTCAACAAAGGGGATCCTAGAGAAGCATTTACAACCATTTGTGCCATAATTGCACAAGCTGTTTGTAAATGATTTCAGTGAGAAACCTAAAATTGTGAAAAATTTTACTTTTTTTTTTTATTTAATCGCATTTGGCGTTGAAATGGTGGCATGAAATATACCAAAATGGGCCTAGATCAATACTTAGGGTTGTCTACTACACTACAATAAAGCTAAAATTAACCCTACAAGCTCCCTACATGCTCCCTAATTAACCCCTTCATTGCTGGGCATAATACACGTGTGGTGCGCAGTGGCATTTAGCGGCCTTCTAATTACCAAAAAGCAACACCAAATCCATATATGTCTGCTATTTATGAAAAAAGGGATTCCAGAGAAGCATTTACAACCATTTGTGTCATAATTGCACGAGCTGTTTGTAAATAAATTCAGTGAGAAACCTAAAGTTTGTAACAAAATGTGTGAAAAAGTGAACAATTTTTTTTATTTGATCGCATTTGGCGGTGAAATGGTGGCATGAAATATACCAAAATGGGCCTAGATCAATACTTTGGGATGTCTTCTAAAAAAAAATATATACATGTCAAGGGATATTCAGGGATTCCTGGAAGATATCAGTGTTCCAATGTAACTAGCGCTAAGTTTGAAAAAAAGTGGTTTGGAAATAGCAAAGTGCTTCTTGTATTTATTGCCCTATAACTTACAAAAAAAGCAAAGAACATGTAAACATTGGGTATTTCTAAACTCAGGACAAAATTTGGAAACTATTTAGCATGGGTGTTTTTTGGTGGTTGTAGATGTGTAACAGGTTTTGGGGGTCAAAGTTAGAAAAAGTGTGTTTTTTTCCATTTTTTCCTCATATTTTATATTTTTTTTATAGTAAATTATAAGATATGATGAAAATAATGGTATCTTTAGAAAGTCCATTTAATGGCGAGAAAAACGGTATATAATATGTGTGGGTACAGTAAATGAGTAAGAGGAAAATTACAGCTAAACACAAACACCACAGAAATGTAAAAATAGCCTTGGTCCCAAACGGACAGAAAATGGAAAAGTGCTCTGGTCACTAAGGGGTTAATACATTTTTTTCCTCTGTGATTATCTTGTATCTAAGCCTCTGCAAACTGCCCCTTATTTCAGTTTTTATTTACAGACTTGGGCCTAGATTTAGAGTTTGGCGGTAGCCGTCAAAACCAGCGTTAGAGGCTCCTAACGCTGGTTTTAGGCTACCGCCGGTATTTGGAGTCAGTCAGGAAAGGGTCTAACGCTCACTTTGCAGCCACAACTTTTCCATACCGCAGATCCCCTTACGTCATTTGCGTATCCTATCTTTTAAATGGGATCTTTCTAACTCCGGTATTTAGAGTTGTGGCTGAACTGAGCGTTAGAAATCTAACGACAAAACTCCAGCCGCAAAAAAAAGTCAGTAGTTAAGAGCTTTCTGGGCTAACGCCGGTTTATAAAGCTCTTAACTACTGTGCTCTAAAGTACACTAACACCCATAAACTACCTATGTACCCCTAAACCGAGGTCCCCCCACATCGCCGCCACTCGATTAAATTTTATTAACCCCTAATCTCCCGACCGCCACCTACGTTATACTTATGTATACCTAATCTGCTGCCCCTAACACCGCCGACCCCTATATTATATTTATTAACCCCTAACCTGCCCCCCACAACGTCGCCACCAGCTACCTACAATAATTAACCCCTAATCTGCCGACCGCCACCTACGTTATCCTTATGTACCCCTAATCTGCTGCCCCTAACACCGCCGACCCCTATATTATATTTATTAACCCCTAATCTGCCCCCCTCAACGTCGCCTCCACCTGCCTACACTTATTAATACCTAATCTGCCGAGCGGACCGCACCGCTATTATAATAAAGTTATTAACCCCTAATCCGCCTCACTCCCGCCTCAATAACCCTATAATAAATAGTATTTACCCCTAATCTGCCCTCCCTAACATCGCCAACACCTAACTTCAAACATTAACCCCTAATCTGCCAACTGGAGCTCACCGCTATTCTAATAAATGTATTAACCCCTAAAGCTAAGTCTAACCCTAACACTAACACCCCCCTAAGTTAAATATAATTTAAATCTAACGAAATAAATTAACTCTTATTAAATAAATTATTCCCATTTAAAGCTAAATACTTACCTGTAAAATAAATCCTAATATAGCTACAATATAAATTATAATTATATTGTAGCTATTTTAGGATTTATATTTATTTTACAGGTAACTTTGTATTTATTTTAACCAGGTACAATAGCTATTAAATAGTTAAGAACTATTTAATAGCTAAAATAGTTAAAATAATTACAAAATTACCTGTAAAATAAATCCTAACCTAAGTTACAATTAAACCTAACACTACACTATCAATAAATTAATTAAATAAAATACCTACAATTACCTACAATTAAACCTAACACTACACTATCAATAAATTAATTAAATACAATATCTACAAATAACTACAATGAAATAAACTAACTAAAGTACAAAAAATAAAAAAGAACTAAGTTACAAAAAATAAAAAAATATTTACAAACATCAGAAAAATATTACAACAATTTTAAACTAATTACACCTACTCTAAGCCCCATAATAAAATAACAAAGACCCCCAAAATAAAAAATGCCCTACCCTATTGTAAATTACTAAAGTTCAAAGCTCTTTTACCTTACCAGCCCTGAACATGGGCCCTTTGCGGGGCATGCCCCAATAATTCAGCTCTTTTGCCTGTAAAAAAAACATATACAATACCCCCCCCCAACATTACAACCCACCACCCACATACCCCTAATCTAACCCAAACCCCCCTTAAATAAACCTAACACTAAGCCCCTGAAGATCTTCTTACCTTATCTTCACCATACCAGGTTCACCGATCGATCCAGAAGAGCTCCTCCGATGTCTTGATCCAAGCCCAAGCGGGGGGCTGAAGATGTCCATGATCCGGCTGAAGTCTTCATCCAAGCGGGAGCTGAAGAGGTCCATAATCCGGCTGAAGTCTTCATCCAAGCGGGAGCTGAATAGGTCCATGATCCGGCTGAAGTCTTCTATCAACGGCATCTTCAATCTTCTTTCTTCCGGATCCATGTAGTTCATCCTGCCGACGCGGAACATCCATCTTCACAGACGACTTCCCGACGAATGACGGTTCCTTTAAGGGACGTCATCCAAGATGGCGTCCCTCGAATTCCGATTGGCTGATAGGATTCTATCAGCCAATCGGAATTAAGGAAGGAAAATTCTGATTGGCTGATGGAATCAGCCAATCAGAATAAAGTTCAATCCGATTGGATGATCCGATCAGCCAATCAGATTGAGCTCGCATTCTATTGGCTGATCGGAACAACCAATAGAATGCAAGCTCAATCTGATTGGCTGATTGAATCAGCCAATCGGATTGAACTTGATTCTGATTGGCTGATTCCATCAGCCAATCAGAATTTTCCTACCTTAATTCCGATTGACTGATAGAATCCTATCAGCCAATCGGAATTCGAGGGACACCATCTTGGATGACGCCAATTAAAGGAACCGTCATTCGTCGGGAAGTCGTCGGTGAAGATGGATGTTCCGCGTCGGCGGGATGAACTACATGGATCCGGAAGAAAGAAGATTGAAGATGCCGTTGATAGAAGACTTCAGCCGGATCATGGACCTCTTCAGCTCCCTCTTGGATGAAGACTTCAGCCGGATCATGGACATCTTCAGCCCCCCGCTTGGGCTTGGATCAAGACATCGGAGGAGCTCTTCTGGATCGATCGGTGAACCTGGTATGGTGAAGATAAGGTAGGAAGATCTTCAGGGGCTTAGTGTTAGGTTTATTTAAGGGGGGTTTGGGTTAGATTAGGGGTATGTGGGTGGTGGGTTGTAATGTTGGGGGGGGGGATTGTATGTGTTTTTTTTACAGGCAAAAGAGCTGAATTCTTTGGGGCATGCCCCGCAAAGGGCCCTGTTCAGGGCTGGTAAGGTAAAAGAGCTTTGAACTTTAGTAATTTAGAATAGAGTAGGGCATTTTTATTTTGTTATTTTATTAGGGGGCTTAGAGTAGGTGTAATTAGTTTAAAATTGTTGTAATATTTTTCTGATGTTTGTAAATATTTTTTTTATTTTTTGTAGCTTAGTTCTTTTTTATTTTTTGTACTTTAGTTAGTTTATTTCATTGTATTTATTTGTAGATATTGTATTTAATTAATTTTTGATAGTGTAGTGTTAGGTTTAATTGTAGGTAATTGTAGGTATTTTATTTAATTTATTTATTGATAGTGTAGTGTTAGGTTTAATTGTAACTTAGGTTAGGATTTATTTTACAGGTAAATTTGTAATTATTTTAACTATTTTAGCTATTAAATAGTTCTTAACTATTTAATAGCTATTGTACCTGGTTGAAATAAATACAAAGTTGCCTGTAAAATAAATATGAATCCTAAAATAGCGATAATATAATTATAATTTATATTGTAGCTATATTAGGATTTATTTTACAGGTAAGTATTTAGCTTTAAATAGGAATAATTTATTTAATAAGAGTTAATTTATTTCGTTAGATTTAAATTATATTTAACTTAGGGGGGTGTTAGTGTTAGGGTTAGACTTAGCTTTAGGGGTTAATACATTTATTAGAATAGCGGTGAGCTCCAGTCGGCAGATTAGGGGTTAATGTTTGAAGTTAGGTGTCGGCGATGTTAGGGAGGGCAGATTAGGGGTTAATACTATTTATTATTGGGTTAGTGAGGCGGATAAGGGGTTAATAACTTTATTATAATAGCGGTGCGGTCCGCTCGGCAGATTAGGGGTTAATAAGTGTAGGCAGGTGGAGGCGACGTTGTGGGGGGCAGATTAGGGGTTAATAAATATAATATAGGGGTCGGCGGTGTTAGGGGCAGCAGATTAGGGGTACATAGGGATAATGTAAGTAGCGGCGGTTTACGGAGCGGCAGATTAGGGGTTAATAATAATATGCAGGGGTCAGCGATAGCGGGGGCGGCAGAATAGGGGTTAATAAGTGTAAGGTTAGGGGTGTTTAGACTCGGGGTACATGTTAGAGTGTTAGGTGCAGACGTAGGAAGTGTTTCCCCATAGCAAACAATGGGGCTGCGTTAGGAGCTGAACGCGGCTTTTTTGCAGGTGTTATTTTTTTTTTTCAGCTCAAACAGCCCCATTGTTTCCTATGGGGGAATCGTGCACGAGCACGTTTTTGAAGCTGGCCGCGTCCGTAAGCACCGCTGGTATCGAGAGTTGAAGTTGCGTTAAATATGCTCTACGCTCCTTTTTTGGAGCCTAACGCAGCCATTCTGTAAACTCTCAATACCAGCGGTATTTAAAAGGTGCAGCCAGAAAAAAGCCAGCGTTAGCTATGCACCCCTTTGGCCGCAGAACTCTAAATCTAGGCGTTGCATTTTAGCCAATCATTGCTGACTCCTAGGTAACTCCACATTACATAAACCTCAAAAATATACCTATAGGGGATGATGATGGCAACAACATCCATCAATTCCCTGAGGATTTGGTATTGATGGAAGATGACAACCATAGACCAAGGAGGGAAGAAACAAGAGTTGCAGCAGCAGAGTTACTGCACTAGGTAGTCAGGCCTGACATTACATAAACCTTAAAAATACATATCTAGGGGAGGATTAGGGCAAGATGTCTAAGAGCCCCTTAGACACAGAGGCTGAACAGTTCCCTGAGGATTTGGCATTAAAGGATAGATAATAACCACCACCACCACAGAGCATGAAGGGCAGGAGCTGGAGTGGAAAACATTTTAAAATAAATCAGTGTCAATGCTAATGGCTGGGTAACCTAGCTTTGGAATGTTACATTTGTAATTTTCTCTATGAGCTGCGGAAAGATTTGTGAGCACTAAGGATTTAGCATATTACCAGTTAATGAAAACACTTGCTCACTTTGCATGGTGGTCTGCAAACAAGAGAATTTTTGAAATACTGGAATCCAGACAATCTATACAGTCTTCTTTTTATCCCAATAGCGCAGAAGGTCTTCTGTAGGGGAAAAGGAGGTTCACAAATATGTCCTTACCATGTCTGGGGCACTTGTATTACTACTCCTTCTTGAGGGTGCGTCAGTGTTTCCCACCAAACAGTCTACTTCCTCTAACCAAAATGCACCTACTCCACACAACTGTCATGATAGAAGATGAAATAATAATATCTGCCTCCTGCAGCTGCACTTCTCCCTCGCAAAGCCTCCAGCGGCTGCACTTCTCCCTTGCAAAGCCTGCCCTCCTTTTCTTGGACTGGACGCACCCTGCAAATCAGTTTTTCCCTCCATGTTATCAGGTTATCAGTTCTGAGTGGCATTTTCCCCTTAATTCTGGGATCACACAATGGGACCAGCAGCAGTTCAGGGCATTTCTCCAGATGGTCCCTCATGCTATCTTTCAGCTGATACTTCAGCTTCCTGACAAGTGCTTAGTAACCCACCATGAACCAGGAAGCCTTCCATCTAGCTCAATAAGTGAGTGAACAAGAGTGTGACTTGACCAAGACTAGCAGTTTTTTTAGCTCAAGTTTTCAGTCACATACATAAAAACCCTGCCTTCTCTTGCTCCTGCCTAAGGAGCTGACTGGTTTTTACACTGTGGTGGAATTGGGATGCAGCTATCTGCACCGTGAAAGTAAATTTGATAACCTATTCCTGCCTTCAGTGGAGGATGTGAACTTAACAACACACACCCTCATGGAGAGCCTTCGCTATAGTAGGTGCCCTGGCCAGTGATAATTGGTGCCTGCCTGCCTTCTCTCCTACCCACTTATCCACCATCCTCCTAAGAGCCTGCAATATATATTTTCAGTGGTATGCTGATCATCCAACAACTCAACATGGAGGAGAAATGATTGGTTGCTCTGTCAATCTACCAATCCACTCCTGTCCAAACTGGAGCTGCCTGCAGCTACATCACCACTAGCATCACCACTAGCAGTACCACTACCCTCATTCTCATCACATTCCCTGGGCTGCCACCAATAAGCAGCAAGGATGAGGAAGGCAGGATGCCAGCTAGCAGCACTCCATGAGTTGAGGTTAAAGTGCACCAACTGTCCAGAAGCCTTCACCAGCTCCTCCTTCAAAGCAGCAAGGATTGGTATAGTGAGAGGATGACGCTCCTACTAAAAATGCTATATGAAGGGAAGTATTAGTGGTGAACAGCAGCTTCCACCAACTGCTTCAAAGGCTCCCCTTCAAGAGTGGTGAAGGGGGCACCATCAACAGCTTCCAGTTGTCCTATCAGACAGGTTAATTTTCTGGACTGCTGCCTGGACATCCCTCTAGAGTGAAACCCCCATACTCCTCTAGTATGGGCTGAACAAGTTGTTGTGATGTTTATGATGGTACCTGACTCTGCTGACTGCTATTAATTCTGTGCCCCCTGTCCCAACTACTGCTGATAGTGCTGCTCCCAGTAGGCGGTGTTTCCAACTGAATGTTGTGCTTTTGCTGCTGCTTGCCCACCTTCTTCCCTCAATAACATATCCTTGTGGTGCATGAGGAGATGTTGGTTCATCCTGGAACCGGTGAGATGACCCAACACTCTCCCATGTCTAATCTCATTGCCATACAATGTTTACTTAGCAAAGGAGCCATTTGCAATTGAGATGTGGCAACAGTAATTCTCTGCCCTACATGGAACACTTGTTCCTTTCCTAGTGGTGGTGGTAATAGTAGTGGTGGAACTGCCATTGATTTTATTACTGATAGAAATTGTACTTTTAATGGAATTGCCAACATGGGTAGTGGGTGAGGCTGTTGTAGGAACTTGCTGATCCACAACAGGGATGGTGATGGAGAGGGAGAGAATACAGGAGGAGGCTTCTGTTCTAAAAGTGGGGAGGAAGCTGTGCTGCTGCTGCACCATCTCTTCAGGCTCATAATCAAGATCCTCTTGGTCTAGAGTAAAGGCTATAGCAGACATGAGGCCAAAACAGAGACTGGGGAAGAAACCTGTTCAATACTTCCCTCTTCTCTCTGATTGCTTGGCACAATAAGATCATCCACATCTCCTACTGTAGCTGCCCTGATGTTGCTGCGGTTGTTCACAGACAGCCTTTCTGACTGCAATAAACACACCCGGCTACTGCTGCAAAAGATAAAAGAATGGAAAATGACGGATTGGCAGTGGTAGAACTGATTGTGGCACTGGGGCGAACATGCAGGTGGTTTTGGGAGTAGACTGTGCAAAGAGCGGATGTGTACATGGAGACCACTTGGTAACCTCAGACCTCCTCCCAATCCTACTACTAGACAGTTCCCCTTACTGTCCACTTTTGTTTTATGGGTGGTTCGACCATTATTGCTAATTATGCTGCTACTACTAGTCATGGTAGTGGTGGGCACTGCATATCTCCTATTCCTGGTGGACATGGGAATGCATGCTAAAGTAAATGCTGAGGAAAACCTTTCTGAAACTGCCATAACTTCCCCTGCTCCTCTAGATTATTGAGTCAGAGGAGCAGATAATACTGGAATTTGTGAAACAGAGCCAACAGTACTTGTCCTAATTACACATAAAAACAAACACAGATTCTGCACTGGTACTGATGGTGCTTGTACTACTGGTGGTGGTGGCAGCAAATTGGTACACTGTGTCTGACTTACAATTTTATAACACAATAATAAGTTTTTTTCTTGTTTCTGACACTGCTGCAATAGCAATTATATTTTCAATTAGATGAGGGGTACTAGTAATAGGGGCCTATTTATCATCTGTCTTGCGGACCTGATCCGACAGTGCGGATCAGGTCCGCAAGACCTCGCTGAATGCGGAGAGCAATACGCTCTCCACATTTAACATTGCACCAGCAGCTCACAAGAGCTGCTGGTGCAACGCCGCCCCCTGCTGACTCGTGGCCAATGGGCCGCCAGCAGGGAGCTGTCAATCAACCCGATAGTACTTGATCGGGTTGATTTCCGGTGATTCTTGTCCGCCTGCTCAGAGCAGGCGGACAGGGTTATTGAGAAGCGGTCTTTAGACCACTGCTTCATAACTTGTGTTTCTGGCGACTCTGAAGACTCGCCAGAAACACGGGCCCACAAGCTCCGTACGGAGCTTGATAAATGGGCCCCATAGTCTCTAAGTATAGATAGATAGATAGATAGATAGATAGATAGATAGATAGATAGATAGATAGATAGATAGATAGATAATGTATATAACATATTATGATTATTTAGCTAGATTTGCTAGATAAATAAATTAAACATAAGTAAAAAAAATGCAGTAAGATGCACTAATTACAGAAAAGAAACCCAAATAAGGGTTAAACTTTAATTACAACTCATGTGTAATCCACTAACAAGTCTGCAGGCCCATCTATCAGTCACAGGCTATTCTCTCAGAGCAATATAATAAATTAAATGTGCAGTTTAAAACTAATAGAAAGAAAATAGAAAAACATTTAAACAAAAAGGGTTAAAGTTTCATTCAAAATGTATTTAAAACATCAAAAATAGCAAGCTGGCCTACCTATCAGTCACAGACTGTGCCCCCAGAGCAATGTAATTATGAATAATCTCAATGTGCTGTTCAATGCAAGAAAATAAAAATATGTTTCAACACACATGGGGGCCGATTTAGCATGTGTCTGGCGGACATGATTCGCTGTAGCATACGCTGTCGGCATTTATCATTGCACAATCACTCTTTGTGAAATGGTTGTGCAATGCTGCCCCCTGCAGATTCGATGCCAATCGGCCGCTAGCAGGGGGGCCGCTAGCAGGAGGTGTCAATCAACCCGGTCATATGCAATTACCTCCATTTCAAAATTCAAAAGAGGGACACAACCCCCCCCCCCCCCGCGGCAAAAAATTGAAATGTGGTGGGCGGGGCTTAAAAAATCATAAGACCAAAGTAATATAAATATAATTCTAAATAAAGTCATAGATTTTAATGCACTTAGGCAGCAAATCAAACACAAGCCCAAACCACTGGTATTGCTATGTGAGCTATGTGTTTAATTAGCCTTTGCAAAGACATTGCTAAATAATAATAAATTCTTTAAAACTACTCTCTGCATTCCCCATTAATATTTTAGATTCTGGCCTTTAAAGTCAGCAAAAATGCACAGTGCACAATACATAGCATACACTTATACATACAGATACACACACACTACATAGCATACACTTACACATGCAGATACACAACCACTACATAGCATACACTTATACAGGCAGATGCACACACACTACATAGCATACACGTACACATGCAGATACACACACACTACATAGCATACACTTACACATGCAGATACACAACCACTACATAGCATACACTTATACATGCAGATACACACACACTACATAGCATACACTTACTCATGCAGATACACAACCACTACATAGCATACACTTATACAGGCAGATACACACACACTACATAGCATACACTTATACATGAAGCATACACTTATACATGCAGATACACAGACACTACATAGTATACACTTATACATGCAGACACACACACACTACATAGCATACACTTACACATGCAGATACACAACCACTACATAGCATACACTTATACAGGCAGATACACACACACTACATAGCATACACTTATACATGAAGCATACACTTATACATGCAGATACACAGACACTACATAGTATACACTTATACATGCAAATACACACACATTACATAGCATACACTTATACATGCAGATACACACACATTACATAGCATACACTTATACATGCAGATACACAGATACTACATAGTATACACTTATACATGCAGACAAACACATACTACATAGCAAACACTTATACATGCAGATACACACACACACTACATAGCTTACATTTATACATGCAGACACACACACACTACATAGCATAAACATACATATAGATACACACACAGTTATGGATACAGATAGACACACACACTACATCATATATGGGTATCTGTAATTCACTGTATGGGGTCCTGGGGTTGGCAAGCACATTAGCTGACAGTCTGCGGCTGCAACTGTTCGTTACCCTGGTATTAGCACTGCTCTTTGTATAAAACTGAGGGCATGCTAGTATTATCACCAGGGGTTAGACATCATCAAACCAAAGAACTATTGTTCTGCACACAAAGGGTTAAAGTTTAATTATGAAGATTTTTGCACCTACAAATGTGCAAGGAAGCAAGTACAGTTGCAGACTATGCCCATAGTTATTAAGGTCTGGCGGACCTGATCCAACACTGCGGATCAGGTCCGCCAGACCTCGCTGAATACGGCGAGCAATATGCTGCTGGTGCAACGCCGCTCCCTGCAGACTCGCGGCCGCCAGCAGGGTGGTGTCAATCAACCAGATCGTACTAGATCGGGTTGAATTGTGGCAATGTCTGTCCGCCTGTTCAGAGCAGGCTGACAGGTTATGGAGCAGCGGTCTTTGTGACTGCTGCTTCATAACTGCTGTTTCTGGCGAGCCTGCAAGCTTGCCAGAAACACAGGGCATCAAGCTCCATACGGAGCTTGTTACATATGCCCCTATGCCCCCACAGCAACAGTAAACATGCAGTTTTAAAATTAAGTTTAACTGACTGGAACAAAATACAAGTGTTTTTCTGAACACAAATGGTTAAAGTTTAATTTTAAAATGTTTTGCACCCCCCAAAAAAAGCAAGGAGGCCAGTAACTATCAGTTGCAGGCTAAGGCCCCACAGCAACAATAAATGTGCAGTTTTTAAATTTAAATTTAACTGACTGATAAAATAGAAATATTCTTCTACACACAACGGGTTAAAGTTTAATTCTACATTTTTTTGAACTACAAAAAAAGCAAGGAAGCCAGTAGCTATAAGATAAAGATTATGATCCCACAGCAGAAGTAAATGTGCAGTTTTTAAATTAAGTTTAACTTTATACAAGAAAATAGAGATATTTTTTCTGTACACAGAGGATTAGACAAATTATTATTTTTTTCTTTTCCCAAAGTAAAGACAGCAGGCCTATGTAACTATCAAGTCACACAGCTATGCCCCACTGCTATATTACTAATTAACTTAAGCTATAACTCTTAAACACTAACATTAAGAACAATCTAATTCCCTGGTCCCCAGTGAAATAAATGTGCAGTATGTCTGTGCAGTTGTTTTGTATTTCTGGAAAAAAAATCTGCTTCTGCACAATTTTACAGCACAAAAACGGCACAGCAAGCTCAGTCACACACCACTGTACTTGTCCAAAGCTGAAGCAAAAATTAATAGAAGATGTCTGATGTTCACTAGACAAAACACCACCCTATGCTAGGTTAACAGTAGATTAGAAAAGCCTCTCTTTTATTCAATAGGGCCGATTTACTAACTGTCAGACGGACGTGATCCGCTCTAGCAATCGTATCCGCCCCAACATCACTGAATGCCGACAGCATATGCTGTCAGCATTTAACATTGCACAAGCAGTTCTGGTGCTTGTGCAATGCTGCCCCCTGCAGATTCGTGGCCAATCGACTGCTAGCAGGGGTGTCAATCAACCCGATCGTATGCAATCGGGCGGATTGATGTCCACAGCCTCAGAGCAGCCAAATGAGTTAAGGAGCAGTGGTCTTAAGACGATTGCTTCTTAACTCCTGTTTCCAGCAAGCCTGAAGGCTCGCCCGGAAACAGAGACATTGAGGCCGATACGGGCAATGGTAAATCGGCCCCAATGTCTGACTTGTTGACCCTCAGATTAATCATTTAGTGATGGTCTGTCAGGATTGGAGGGGAAGTTGTACACATGATTGGTCAGACCCTCCTGTACATCACTACAAACGAAGGAGCTGATTTGTCAAACAATCTCAGCTTCTTCACCCTCTGCTGTTTTATCTGCCCCTTTTTTGGCACTCAACATTCCGAACAAAAACAAAACAAATGACACTAATATACCTATACAATTTCGTTGTGGACCATATTTGGTCCTATTTTCATTCATCCTCTTGGTGTGCCGCAGAATGGATGAATGGGATGATATTTTGAGAAATACATATTCATATCAAAAAGAATGCGCGTGTCTACAGATGATCCTTTTGTGTTGTTTTTCACTGTGAAAAATTCTTAGCTGTAGGGGCATTATCAGCAAAAGCCTTTTTGTATTGTGCTCTCACACTGGCAATATTATCCAACACTCAGATATCATTATCTTGTTATGTTTTGCATCACCTGGGCAGTTTTTAAAGTATGTGCAATGTCACCAACCTTAAACATTTATTGCTTCTTTTTAAAGTTTAAACTTAAAAAAATTGCATTTAGCTTTTCTTCAAAATAACTGAGTGCAGCTTTCACATAAAGCAGATAGTGATGCAGAGAGTCAATGTGATGTTGACAGAAAACAGACACTGTAGAAAACAGAGGGATGCACTGTGTGAACTAATGTGCTTTTTATTCACTATTAATATTGCCTAACCCAGACATAAAACAGATATTTTTATATAGTGAGGGGTAGTGTTTTCAGTGAACATTACCGTGCTCATTTTGTCACATTAGAACATTCTGTGTTAAATTCCCTCTTTAAAACATTTTTAAACTATAAGTAAAAAGTACAAGTATTATTAAAGTGATGGTAAATTGGAAATGCTAGGATTTACCATGCTGAAAGCTCCTTTATTTGTTTGCAGCGTTCGCTGCACTAAGCTGCTCAGGCAGCCCATGGGAGAATGCTATTTGGTTGAGAGGTGACATTTACACATCTTAGCCAATATACGTGCAGGCAATCTGGCTTGCGCGCCGGCTGTCCCCGGATTTTACACACGGCTTTTGGCTAAGAGGTGGAAACGCCACCTCTCAGCCAAATAGCGTTATGTTGTGGGCTGGCTGAACAACTCAGTGTGGCGAATTTTGATATTAATTTTATATTTATTCTTAATAGTGTTGAATGATTTTTTTTAGTTTTATAACCATTTCTTATTCTGTTATATTGGAAACATCTGCAATACACACACACACACATATATATATATATATATATATATATATGTGTGTGTGTGTGTATGTGTGTGTAATTTGATATTACTAAAATATTAAATAAATTAAACAAGATGGCTTGTCGTTAAAGAAATTCGTTCAAATTGTTGAAGGCGAAAAACATGTTGCAATACAAAATTGCTGAAATTACAGGTGCATCACGTAGTTCTGTAAAGATTAGCATTTGTAACAGGGAGAACCTAAAATGTTTACTGTATAAATTGCTTAATGTAGCTTTTTTGTTTAAACATCAATCAATTGTCTCATAATATTGCACAAGCTATGTATTTAATTCCTTAAGCTTATCCAAAAGTTTTATGAGTTTTGGTTTCCTACACTGCAAATGAATCACATTAAGCTGTGTTTAGGGTAGAGCTTAATGTTGCTTAACATATAAAAATGAACTCAATTATAATTCAATTGCTTCAACAATTTTCACAATGCAGGATTCCAGCTCCACACAGCGAACCTATAACATATTTTAGACCCTTAGGTGAAACACACGAAAGGTAATTCACATTTAAATCATTTTTACAACTGTAAGAAGTTGAACATGAGGAGCTTATTGTAAACAAGAGCTTAATGTGACAAAATATGCCTACGGGCCAATCACTTGTCTCAAAACTTTGCACAAACTTTTTCACTTCCAAAGCCTATAGTAGAAGTTCTATAGATTTTCTTTTCCCATATTATAAATCATGTGAAGCTTGTTATTTGGGGGACCTAAATGATGCTTTGTATGCAAAAGGAAACTAAATATAACTCCATTGTTTCCATATTTTCCACAATACAAAATTCCAACTCCACACAACTCTCAGAAAATAGAGGACATTTAATGAAACCTACAAAAGTTACTGATATTTTTTTTTTTTTAACTTCTAAAACTTTTCGGTCCTCCTGCCACAAAGACTTCTCAAGATGGCAAGTTAGACTGTAACTCATGTTACCTAAATCATCGATCATTTTATTAATAAATAAAAATACAATACAGAGAATTATTGCATCATGGTGGCCAGCAAATACAATAAATGGCAAACGAATGCTTCAGGCTCTGAATTTGAGAAAATCAAAAGTGGGCAAGACATACGGGTCAATTTAACAAGCAGCAGATGCTGCATCGGTGCCCCATCGTTTTCTGGCCACCAGAAACAGAAATTAAGAATCAGCGGTCATAGCAGCGGCCTGAAATCATCCCGATCTGATCCGTTCTGATCGGGATGATTGACACCCCTGCTATTGGCTGATTGTGCAGGGGCGGGATTGCACAAGCATTTCACTAGAAATGCTTTTGCAATGTTAAATGCAGACAGCGTATTCTGTCACATTTAGTTAGGTTGAGCGGACATGATTCGCTACCCCATATAGTTCTCCCCTGTACAGTGGCCATTTTCAATAAAACCTATGTTTTAAACTAATATCGTATAGGAAAAAATAAAAAATCACTTCTACATTGCATTTTGAAAAATTGTAGAAATACCTAAAAAAAAAAAAAAGTTGTGAGTCACACACACTATTATAATCAAAGCATCTATCTTGTAACCATTTAACAGTCGGTGAATAGAACAAGTTTCACTGTAAAGGATACCAGCATCACAACAATACCTTAAAAACATTACAGAACATATTATTTAAAAAGAATAAATAAACAAACAGTTCTCACTAACATATGCAAAAAAAAAAAAACATAGTGACAATTAAATCATAGAGAAATCAAGTTAGTTTTAAAATAGTGAGACAAGGGTAAAGGAGTGTTTATGAATTCTGTATGCTGGGCCAAAGTCTGGGGGGGGGGGAATGACCAACCATGCCTCTAGCACCCCCAAGAATGCCAACAACCAGCCCCATCACACAACTTTTGCTTTTTCCAGCAAGACAGCTTTAACATTGAAAAACAAAACATGCAACAAATATAAAAGTACACTACACAGGTCTAAGTATTGTGGGCCTGATTTTCTAAAGCTCTCCACTCAGATGAGATGATCTAAAGTGATCTTCTAGCACGGTGAGATCCCTCACAAGATTCTAAAAAGACAGATTTTGCTATACTTCTCTAAGAGATTCTCTTAATTTCTGGATGTAATACAGCATATATAGCAGTGTATGTAGGATTGTGATTTTACAAATTCTAGTTATGCTTTGACAGTTTATATGTAACTTAAACAAACTAGGATCATACTTAGGAAATGTAAGGCAAATTGCCTGGAATGCACATAAGGGTTAAGGCCAAGACGGAGGAGGGGAGTGCTGTGTTGTGTGTGTGAAACAATGTTGCAGAAAGAGAGGAGGGGTTCCAGCTTACCCCTTTTTAAGCCCAGTACAGGAAGTACAAGTCCTCTTTCTGCTGTCTTCTTCAAAGTTTTCACATGAGACGTTCAAGGAGATCTAAAGCACCTCCAAAACGAATCATGGAGGCTAGGGAGGAACCTACAGAGAGAGAAGTGGTTGATGACAGCGATGAAGCAGCGGAGTGGATTGCACCATCTCCAGAAACGGTGGGTCGGACCCCTTTGCTTTCTTCCTCCCTTGCCCCTTCCCTTGATCAAGCTAAAGGGGATGTGGGTGTCGGTGTGGGGGAAATATCTGATCAGGCCTTGTTAGAGGTGCTTCCATTGGTGGGCAGTTTGGGGGGTGGTGCTGGGCAGTCAGGTGGTGCGTCTGAGCCCGTCGGCCATGCGGCCGGTATTGAGCCCTCTTTGTGGGGGTTAGTGCGGGCATAGGCCCCGAGTTGCCAAGTGTTCCGGGCCCTGCCGGGCCTGCTTCTGGCCTCCGTTGGTCCACTTATTCCCCTAAGGTAGCCGGTCCCTGCCCGGTCCCGTGTTCGGTCTCCCGCCACTAGCGCTGCGGTTCCCGGCCCTTCAAGGGCCCAAGTGAGGTCTCCCTCCCCTAGCGTTGCAGTGGCAGGCCCTTCTAGGCCTTATGGCGTAGCGGTCCCTGGCCCCTTCCAGGCCTTACACATTGGCCCCAGTAGTTGGTGGTTTTAGTGGGAGCGGTTCGGCCTTACCTGCGGCATCGGTTCCGGCATCGGTTGCGGTGTCTCTGTTCCAGATGCGGGCTTCATCCTTGTCCGGGGGCTCCGGGCGGGTCCCACGTGGTCCTTGGTCCTCCAGCGGTGGTTGCGCAGGCTCCCGCATCGGCTGTTCCTCCATCCGCGTCGACTTCCGGTTTGTGGTCCTCCGAGGGTGGGACTTCCGGTGACGTCACTTCCGGTGACGTCACTTCTGGTCCCGCCATTATGCAGCGGACATTGAAGCGGAGCAGACCGAGTTCCCCACGCGGCATCTAAGGTAAGAGAGGAGTGCCGCGGGGGGGGGGGGGGAACTTGTGCTCCAGGGGGCAAGTTTGCTGAGGCAATGGGGCCTACAGGGGTTGCACAGGTGGGGGAGGATATTCACAGAGAGGCTAGTTGGGCTCAATGGAGGATTTATCTCACGGGGGGCATTACTCTGGACAAATGAACATGGGGGTCCCTAGAGGAGGCCCTCGTGGGCAGATTAATAAGGGCATTGCGTCCCGGCAGGGGGCTAAGGCCCCGTCGGGCGGTAATTCCCGTCAGGGGACAAAGGCCCCATCGGGCAATTATAAAGGTGGTGCATCACCTATCAGGCCCGCTAGGAGAACGCTGGAGAGCGCTGGCGGGAATAGTATGGTTTCTGGGGGTGGGGGCGGCGCACTTGCAGATGGTGCGTTTGGCGCGCAAATTAGTGATAGTGCAAGGGCTAGGCCTCAGGCTTCGGGGGCAGCCCAGGTAGCAGCAAGGAAGGTAGTAACTAGGTCTTCTACCAAACATGGTTCACCAGAACAGTTTCATAGTCTGGATTTAGCGCTTGCATCGACTAGGCGTAAGAAAGCCGTTCCACATGCCCAGAAGTCAGTTCATTTTAGTGAAGAGATAGAGGACTTTACTGAAGATGAGCAGGGTGTGTATGATGAGGTTGTGGGTTGCGAAGGCAACCAGGATGTGTATGAGGGGATGAATGAGCGGTCTGTGCACAGGGGGAGGGGCAGAGCAGATCTTCCCCTTCGTGGTACTCCTCTCTGGCAATCTTTTTTTGCAGGAAAGTGACATGGCTACCTCAGGGGATTCCGGTAGTGGTTTGGAAAGAGGAGTTGAGAGCGGCCCAGATTCGATGCTGTCGGAGGTCGAGCGTCCTTCTGCCTCGGGAGTCGTGGCGATTCCGAACAGGACCGGTGTGAGAGATGGTGAGTCCTCAGTTTCAGTGGGGTTGCGGGGTTTCACCTCATCCTCGGATGATTCTGGGTCAGAAAATGATAAGGAGCTGGGGTTGCATGGCAAGGGAAATAAACGTATGTATAAGATGCTTAGGTGGTTAACTGAAGAGAAGAGATCAGCAAAGGGGGGTTTGCACAAATATTCTGACCATGTTGCCTCTGATTGGTCCGATAGGGCATCCCAACCCAGACTTCGCCTAAGCGGGGTGGGGGGGCCTGTTAATCTGAAGGTGGCGCTCCAGGGGGATACTAGGTCCTGGTCTTCCTATGATCTTCACGAGCATCTGAAGACGAAGACAGTGCGGCGGATTCAAGAGGGGAAGTTTGTTAACATCTTCGAGCTCTCGGTGGAAGCCTTAAGGCAGAAGGTGAGAGCAGAAGATGGGACAGGCCCCAAGAAGTACCAGCGCCCTGGCACTTTCCACGAGTGGCGACATTGTTTCAAGATTTATGCTTCCTGTTATTTGGAGAAGTGGCCAGACCAGTGTTAAAAATACAGGGAAAACATGGAGATAATTGCTGATAATTATCACAAGGGTGCCTGGCGTGACTATGATGAGGAGTTCCGCAGAAAGATGGTGGGTAATCCACTGTTAGATTTTGGGTGCGTAGAGATGCAGCTCTGGGCCTGGCTGGGTCCTGAGAAATTGCAAGGTACTTCTGCTTCCCCAGCAGGTTCGACACAGATCAGAACCGCCAATAGGTTGCGCAGACGCCCCGTGGGGGTCTGTCGGAAATTTCAGGGCAAACAATGCACGTTGGGAACTACGTGTTCCTTTCGGCACGCTTGTCGCATCTGCGGGGGATTTCACCCAGCTGCGGATTGCGCTAAGAAAGGAGACAAACAAGACAGGACTGGACCAAGAGGCCCTGCTGTCGGTAAGAGCGGACACCCTGCTGAGGGTGGCCGCAATTAGTAGGTGGCTCGCGCTGTACCCAGATAGGGTGGCGGTGGCCTTGCTGGAGTCAGGGCTACGGGAAGTTTTTATTATCCCAGTACAGGGTCCGGTTTCAGATGCTGCATCCCGCAGGAACCTGAAATCGGCTTCCCAGTTCCCAGAAGCATTAAGGGAGAAATTGGGTAAGGAGGTTTCACTGGGTAGAATGGCTGGCCCGTTTAGGGAGAAACCTATGCCGGGATTGGTTATCTCGCCCCTAGGGGTCGTGCCAAAAAAGGACCCGGGTAAATTTAGGATGATTCAACATCTTCCCTACCTGAAAGGAAAATCAGTTAATGACGCCGTTCCTCAGGAATTGAGTACGGTTTATTACTAGTCTTTTGATGATGCGTTACAAGTGGTTCGTAGATCGGGTCAAGGGGCTTTATTAGCCAAGCTTGACATCGAGTCTGCCTTCAGGCTTTTGCCGATCCACCCCGCATCATTTTATTTATTTGGGGTGTTTTTTCAACGGACACTATTATGTCGACCGTTGTTTACCCACGGGGTGTTCCATTTCCTGCGCCTATTTTGAGGCGTTTAGTTCCTTTTTGCATTGGGCTGTTGCCGAGGTGACTGGGGAAGATAGAATCGCTCACTACTTGGACGACTTTCTCCTGGTAGGTAGACAGGACTCCAGGGAATGTGAGTTGCTTCTTTACGCCATGAGGCTGTTGATGGAGACATTTGGTGGTCCCTTAGCGGAAGACAAAACGGAGGGCCCTTGCACATGTCTTACTTTCCTGGGTATCGAAATTGATTCGGTAGCAAGGGAATGTAGGCTCCCGGCGGATAAAGTCCGGAAGAGGTTGACGGAAGTCAGGAGACTCGCTGCAGCAAAATTCTGCACGCTAAAAGAGCTACAATCTGTATTGGGTCTGCTCAACTTCGCAGGAAGGGTCATCCCGATGGGGAGGAATTTCCTGAAAAGAATGGAGCGCATGTTGCCGGGAGTTACATCTCCCAAGGCAAAACTAATGATTAGTAACGACATGAAGGATGACCTTCATTTCTGGGATCTGTTTCTCAGGGATTTCAATGGGATCTGTATTTGGAGAACCCCTCAGACCCTTCACCTCTTTACTGACACTGCTGGGGGTTTCGGGTATGGCGCCTATTTCAAGGGTGAGTGGAGCGCCGAACCTTGGCTGGCCGAGTGGACGGCCAGGGGCCTTACCAGGAATATGTGCCTTCTGGAGTTTTTTCCCCATTCTGGTGGCGTTAGAGATCTGGGGGGACAAGCTCGAAAGCAGTTCCGTCGTTTTTTGGACGGACAATTTGAGGGTGGTTTTTGCCATTAACGGGCTTTCCTCTTCTTCACCACCAGTAATCCGATATCTGAGGATTCTGGTTTTGAGCTGCCTTAAGCGGAACATTGAGTTTCGGGCTAGGCATGTCCCAGGGGTTGCTAACGTTATTGCTGATGCACTGTCTCGCTTTCAATGGGAAAATTTTAGGAAATGTGCTCCTAATGCTGCCACTCGTGGCTTTCCCTGTCCTCCTTTTCTTTGGCAGGTGGCTTTGGATGGCAGTCCCTGGTTCCAGTACTGAAGGCGTCCCTGGCACCTTCCACTTGGAAGTCCTATGTACGGTACTGGGAAGAATGGGTATTCTTCTGCGATGTCCAAGGATTTCCTTCTTGTGCTGGTGAGCAGGATTGGCTTTTGCGCTGGCTCGGGGAGCTTAGAACTAAGCTAGCAAAGAAGGGGGTGGTGTCCACGTGGTTAGCAGCGGTGTCCTTTTTCTGTAGACTATTCACGCTGACGGACTTTCCCAAAACGTTTTTGATTCGTCAAATTCTGAGGGGTTGGGGGAGGATGGAGTTTCGACGACCGGATATTAGAGAACCCATGACGGCAGACAGGTTGGTCCTCCTGCTTTGGGTTCTCCCTGAGGTCTGTTCCTCGGACTACGAGGTCCAGCTTTTTTCCGCGGCGTTCGCCATGGCGTTTCATGGCGCACTCCGAGTAGGGGAATTGGCCCCGCAATCTAAATTAGCGAAAGTGGGTGGTGTTCTGGTGGATCACGTCAGATTTACGGATAATGAGGCGTTGCTTTTTATCCCTCGATCTAAAGTCGATCAGGATGGTTGGGGGGCATGGATGTCGCTACCCACGCGCATGGGTTCTGCAAGCTGCCCTTTTGCCCTGTTGAAGACCTTCTCGGACATGCGTCCAGTGGGTGCTGATAGATTTTTAAGTCATCAGGATGGTACCCCTCTTATGAGTTTTCAATTTTGGAAGGTTTGGGTGGGCAGCTGAAAAGGTGGGTTTGAATCCCAATACTATAGCTCCTCACTCCTTTAGGGTGGGAGCTGCTACGACTGCAGCGACTTTAGGCTGGTCGGCTGACAGCATAATGGCGCTTGGGAGGTGGAAATCCAAGAGGTATCAGATTTACGTTAGGCCACTTTTATCCCAATGTTAATATTCTGCAGTGTCATAATGTTGCGATGTTGTTATTGGTTACTATATGCTCTAACGCTTGTTTCTATTGCAGGGCCTAGAAGTGGTCCGCTTCGTGCCTGGATCGTCGGGCACTCATTCATGCACTGGGCAGCCATCCGAGCATCAACTCAACCTGGAAGGCAGCAACTAGGGTTCTCATCCTCTAGGGTTGCCATTAGGTGGTTAGGGAGAAGAGGCCTTTGTTGGGCAGATCTGCCTGGTTTACTGCAAAACGCCATGAGGCGTTGGGAAAAACCCCGTGTTCTGATCATACACTTAAGGTGGTGATGATCTTGGCTCAATTCCTCCCCGGGATTTGAGCGCAGTGATCCAGTCAGATCTGCGCACCTTTAAAGCTTGGATGCCTGGTGTGAGAATGGGTTGGTCGAACATGGCCATTCATAGAGCAGTGTTTCAAGTTCGCAAGAAGCTCAACAGCGATGTTAGGAGGCTTCTCTTTGAGCTGGGATGGTTTGTTGTGGAGCACAAGTTCATTACGGCCGCTGACCGGAGCCTCTACCGAGGCGAAAGGGTTCAGCTTTTGGACCATGGCATGGACCTGTTTATTGCAGATTTACGACAGTCCCTACTCCTATTTGTGTGTTGGGTGGCGGCGAGAGTGGCCCCTGATATGTGGGCGATCTCATGGCGGGTGGACAGTGTCCAGGGGCAGGATGTGATCGAGGTAGAGTGACGGCACTTCCGGCCAGGGGTGAAGTCCCCAGACGCGTGTCTGGGGTGTTCCCTGCCCGTGTGATTCTGATGCCGAGAATTCCCTGTTTCAGTATTGAGCTACGCTCCGATTTTTCTCCTGCGCCCTGGTACTGCCCATCTTGTTAGCATGGGTTACTACGTTTAGCTAGTACCTGATTGCCGCCCCCCTGGTCCATGTTTATTCAGACGGTCGTTGGTTCTTGTGTTGCCACAATAAACGTGACCTGCGGGTTTTCTAACCAAGAAGTTGTTGTGTTTTTATTTCTATGTTTAGAAATTAAGTTGAGTTTACATTAAACCAGGAATGTAAATAGTTATTAGGTTATTCTTTCCACAGAGGAGGATATGGCATTTAATCCCTTATGTATATTTATGTGTATCTTTTACAAATTACATTGCATATCGTATTTGTTGTATGTAAAATAAAACTGACTGTTTCAGAATATGGGACCATGTGCAGGCTCACATAATATATGTATATGCCTTTTGTGATTGGATGATGGCTGTCACATGATAAAGTGGGAAGGAGAATAAAAATAACTTTTAAATGACAGGAAAAAAATATGCTTCTTGTGTGAAGTTAAAACTAAGTGCTTTTGCATTGTCAAATTATTATGCATTTATTGATTTTGCTACTGTGTTTAATTGTCCTTTAATGAAAACTTGGCTTGTTGGTGGGCCTTGAGTACTAGAGTTGGAAAACACTGCTCTAAGATCCTAGCCTTTTATCATCTAAATCTTCAAGCAAATTCCTCATTCTTCGTGGTAGATTTAATAAGTGCTGGGTGGACTTGATTTGCTGTAGCAAATCATGTCCACCCGACATCACTAATTGCTAACAGCATATGCTGTCACAATTTAACGTTCTTGTGAAATGCTTGTGCAATGCCGCCCCTGCACATTCGCAGTTAATCAGCCACTAGCAAGGGGGTGTCAATCATCCTGATCAGATCGGATAGGGATAATTGCAATCCGCCACCTAAAAGGTGGTGGACAAGTTAAGGAGCAACTGTCTTACAGCTGCTGCTTCTTACCTTACATTTCCAGCGAGCCAGAAACTTCAGGCCTAAAAAGTAGCATCCGCTGCTCGTTAAATCTACCCCTTTGCCTTAAAAAATATCTGCAACACCCTCTAAGAACAGAAATCTCTATTCCTTTTTTATTTGGGTCATTTCTATCATGTCCCTATTTACTCTGCTACCTGTATAGCACTACATAATTTTTTGGCACTTTTACAGATAAAATAAATAAAAATAATTATATTAAATGTATTTATTAACTTGATAAAATCTGTTAAATGCATTAATTTAATACATTACAAAAACAGGAGAGGCTAAATTTTAACAACATGCATTTTAATTGTGATTGATGGCTTCAATAAAGTTTTAAAACAACAACAATCCATAATATGCTTAGATATATTTCAGGTTGTTTACCTAATCTCTAAACTTCAGTTCTTCAAAGGATAAAAGCATTCTTTTTAAGAGTATTCTGAAAAAACAATACTTGACTAGACTACAATGGTATCAGTGTGCAAGAACTGTACTGAATAGAGTGCTGTTACATTCTTTATAGCTGGCAATCTGAGCAGGAATACAATATTGCGGTTCCCACCATCCATAATAGTGATATTCATTCACTGTCTGAAACATTGGATGTCTTTAATAACCCACAGGATATTTTTACATCTCTAAATATACATGGCATTTCTGATTGGCTGTGAATTTAGTCATGATGTTGATATGTGTTTGAAGTTTTGAAGATTATCTCAAATTTTATCTTGAAAGTTATAAAATAAAATCATTCTTTAAAAGATATTTCCATTTAAATATAAAATAGCAAATATGATTTTGTTCATTGTTCAGATATTGAAGGAAAATATATGGGACTGTTTGAAAAGAAACAGTTCTGATATTGTGAGTGCATTTGTGTTTTCTTAGTTAAAGGGACAGTCAACTCCAAAATTATTATTTTTTTTTTAAAAGATAGATAATCCCTTTATTACCCATTCCCCAGTTTTATACAGCCAACATGATTATATTAATATATGTTTTACCTTTGTGATTACCTTGTATCTAAGCCTCTTTTGACAGCCCCCTGATCATATGGCTATTTATTTATTATCTACTAGTTGATAAGCCTACCCAGAGGGCAGTCTATATGTTGAAAATACAACCCCCAAAGCTACAAAAAAATTAAAAATAGAAATACAGAAAAAAAAAATAAAGCTATCAAAAATAATAAAATTTAACCTAAACTAATACCCCTATACAAATAAAAAAGCCCCCCATAATAAAAACACCCCCTAATCTAATACTAAACTACCACTAGCCATTAAAATGGCTTTTTTGTAGGGCATTGCCCTAACTTTAACAGCTCTTTTACATTAATAATAAACAAAGTCCCCCCTAACAGTGAAACCCCCACTCACCAAACCCCCCCCAAAAAAAAATAACACTAATAAACCTAATCAACACATTGCCCTAAAAAGGACATTTGTATGGACATTGCCCTTTAAAGGGCATTTAGCTCTTTTTCACTGCCCTTAAAAGGGCATTCAGCTCTTTTGAGATTTGCCCAAAAAAAAACCCTAATCCAAAAAAACAACCCCCCCCCCCAAAATGTTTAAAAATACCTAACACTAAAGCCCCAAATAGGTACTCACGGTTTCAGAAGTCCGGTGGAGAAGGTCTTCTTCCAGACGGGTCCATCATCTTCATCCACAGTGAAGGCAGCGGGGAGTGGAGGTCAAGAGCGGTCTTCCCAGATGTGGCAATCCTCGGTGGTAGTCCTCTGTGGCTGCGTCGGTGGTCCTCGGCAGTGGAGGTGGCGGTCCTCGGTGGCGGCGGTGCTCGGTGACAAGGAGGCTCCTTTTCATCTGATGTCCATGGTATACTGAATATTGAATGCAAGCTATTGCAATCAATTTGGGGTACCTTGCATTCCTATTCGCTGATTTTTTCAAAACAGACAATAGGATTATAGCTACTAAAATCCTATTGGCTGTTTAAATCAGCCAATAAGATTTTAGAAGCTCTCATTCTATTGGCTGCTGAATTTTTCAAAACAGCTAACAGAATGAGAGCTACTGAA
Source organism: Bombina bombina (assembly GCF_027579735.1). Classification (NCBI taxonomy): domain Eukaryota; kingdom Metazoa; phylum Chordata; class Amphibia; order Anura; family Bombinatoridae; genus Bombina; species Bombina bombina. The sequence continues at coordinate 878,410,450 of NC_069501.1, read as the reverse complement.
ATCCTATTGGCCGTTCAAATCAGCCAATAAGATTTCAGTAGCTCTTATCCTATTGGCTTATTTTGAAAATTTTAGCCAATAGGAATTCAAGGTACCCCAATAAATATGGGGTACCTTGAATTCTGTCTTCAGTTTGTGGTGGACGATCATATGAAGAGGAACCTCCACACCTTCACCGATGACCACTGCCACTGAGGAGCGCCACCGCCACCGATGACTGACGCTGAAGGATCGCCACTACTGGGAAGACCACTCTGGACCTCTGCTCCATGCCGCATTCGCTGTGGATGAAGATGATGGACCCGCCTGGAAGAAGACCTTCTCCGCTGGACTTCTGAAACCGTGAGTATCTATTTGGTGCTTTAGTGTTCATTTTTTGTTTTTTTTTCGGGGGTTTTTGTTTTTTTAGATTAGGGTTTTTTTGGGCAAATTTCAAAAGAGCTGAATGCCTTTTAAGGGCAATGAAAAATAGCTGAATGCCCTTTTAAGGACAATGCCCATACAAATGCCCTTTTCATGGCAATGGGTAGATTAGGTTTATTAGTGTTAGTTTTTTATTCTTATTTTCGGGGGTTTGGTGGAGGGTTTTACTGTTAGGGGGGACTTGGTTTATTTGTAAAGTAAAAGAGCTGTTTAACCTAGGGCAATGCCCTACAAAAAGCCTTTTAAGGGCTATTGGTAGTTTAGCATTAGATTAGTGGGGGTTTTATTTTGGGGGGGGGGTTATTTTCATAGGGATTAGGTTTAATTTATTTTTTTTTGGATAGTGTTGTTTATTATTTTTTGTAATGTAAGCGTTTTTTTTATTTTCTGTAATTAGATTAATGTAATGTATTTTTTTTTGTATTTATTGTAATTAAGGGGTTAATTTAGGGGGTGTTAGGATAGGGGACTTACTCATTAAATTAGTTTTTTGCGTTGTGGGGGTTGGCGGTGTGGGAGTTAATAGGTAAATTAGGTTTAATGCATTGTGGGGGGTCGGCGGATTAGGGGTTAATAGAAGTATTAGGTAGTTTGCGATGTTGGGGTTTGCAGATTTAGGGGTTAATTTTATTAGGTAGTTGTTGTTTATTGTCTTTATATTTTGTGTGGGTGGTTAGTTTTTTTTCTTAATACTTATTGCGTGCGGTTCGGGTTTTTTTTTTTTAAATACTTATTGTGAGCGTTTTTTTTTTGTAATGCTCCGTTTGCCTTTGCTGCATCCTGGTGGATTTGGAAAATGGCAGGGTGGTGATAGAATCCACTTTCGGTGGATTTTTTAACCACCCCGCCATTTTCGGAATCAACTTGGATGCAGCTTTGCCTCACGCTGCCAACCTTCCTTTGAGGATGCGTATGCAACTGCCGACAGTAGGTAGCTCATAGGAGTAAGGAGGAGAGGAAAAAAAAGTACAAAATAAAAATACAACTATAATTTACTTACAGGGACATTAAACACTTTAGCCTAGATTAAAAGTGGAACACCATCTATAGAGCAGGGTGCATAATCATTCCTTTGGTCTTGATCTGAAAATAACACACATTGTAATATCACAAGTGGATAGTTAACAATTTTAACCACAGAATCTTAACAAGGCTGAAACATTTTTTTAGCTCATATTGAATTTTTACTAGGTAGTGCTGGGGAGCTATTAGCATGCTCATTGCACTCGTATTGGTGAGTTAAGTTTTAGGCTTGAGCACAATTCAAAATACCACTGTAAAATGTAGCACTTTTTAAGACCTAAAGTAAACCCTTATGATTAATAGTATAGGACAGAAACCACACGTAGATTTCCCCTATTTGAGTGGTATCGACTACCAACATAAATTTTACTGTGCGCCACCTTAGCAGTCTATTATGTCTGGGGGTTCAGAGATCCAAAAAAGAGATTTATTAACTAAGATGTGATACATATGATCACACGGATTGTTTTATTTTCATTATATATGTGTAAAAATATACCAGCTTAACTGAATGTAATCACTGCTGAGCTCAGATGAAAAAAAGTTTCAACTTTCATCTGGTGCAAGGAGTTAAGTAAATGTTTAAATGAAGAAATAAAAGAAAAATATTGCAGCTATACCTTTCACCAGCACTTGCTCATTTAGCAAACGTAAAATATAAAAGGCCTTGACACGAAAGTCAGACTCAGAGGCAGATTTGCAAGTAAACATCAAAATCCATTATTATCTCTAAGTAATTAACATGAGAAGTAAAGGCACTAAACTACATCTAAATAATCATGTGAAATATATACCTTCCTCTTATAGGAGGACTATGGACCAAATAACAAACCTGTGAAAAAAACACACACAGATAAAGTCTTGCTAAGGCAGCTGCCAATGCATGTCAGTCACCAGGGGGTTAATTTGTAGCAGTTCAAAGCCAGGCAATGTTAGCTGTATGTTTGAGCAAGCCTTGGTTAGTATGCAACGTTATTAGGCAGTCCCCGATGTTTTGTAATAACAAGTCTTTTTAGATCCGATGTCAGTACTGATAGAATGACTGTGTCTTGATCAATGGTAGCAAAGCCGTATGCAGGATAGAAGTAAATAAGGTCGGTATATACTGGGCGCTAGTGGCTTCAAGGTAGGTCTAGTTGCATGGTACTGTCCGTACAGAGTCATTATGGAGGGCTCTCAGCAATTGTATCGTAACTTTCTCACCAGCAACTTATTAACGGGAGTGACGTCTCACTACCACCGCTACGCAGTGAGTATAGCAGGGATTACCTGTGAAGTCTTCCAAGAAATCCGCCCTCTCGACTCCAGTAAAGTCCATTACCTTACCTAAGCCAAACAACGCGTCCAAACACAGCCACGCTCACGGAGCTCCAGTGGGCTTGGAAAAAGAACAGCTACATGTGTTTCACCCAAACTTGTGTTCTGATTGGGCTTCCTCAGACATGTGATGCCGTGTTACGAACAGTTTGCCTTATATCGAGATGTATGCCAGGTGAAATAATTAACTCATTCAGTGCCTGTCTAAATACATATCTCTTGACTGCTCAGGAATTAATCTTAATAATACATCAATAGCGGATTATTGTTAGTCATTTTGTTATGGCAGCAATGGCATTCCCAGTATAACATAATAAGACTATTGCCTAGATTTAGAGATCTGCGTTAGCCGTCTAAACCAGCGTTAGGGGGTCCTAACGCTGGTTTTGGCCGCCCGCTGGTATTTAGAGTCAGTCAGGAAAGGGTCTAACGCTCACTTTCCAGCCGCGACTTTTCCATACCGCAGATCCCTTTACGTCAATTGCGTATCCTATCTTTTCAATGGGATCTTTCTAACGCTGGTATTTAGAGTCTTGGCTGAAGTGAGCGTTAGAACTCTAACAACAAAACTCCAGCCACAGAAAAAAGTCAGGAGTTAAGAGCTTTATGGGCTAACGCCGGTTTATAAACTCTTAACTACTGTGCTCTAAAGTACACTAAGACCCATAAACTACCTAAGTACCCCTAAACTGAGGTCCCCCCATATCGCCACCACTCTAAAAAAAAAATTCAACCCCTAATCTGCCGAACGCACACCGCCGCAACCTACATTATCCCTATGTACCCCTAATCTGCTGCCCCTAACATCTCCGACCCCTATATTATATTTATTAACCCCTAATCTGTCCCCCCCCAATGTCGCCGCTACCTACCTACACTTATTAACCCCTAATCTGCCGACCGGACCTCGCCGCCACTATAATAAATGTATTAACCCCTAAACCGCCTCACTCCTGCCTCAAAAACCCTATAATAAATAGTATTAACCCCTAATCTGCCCTCCCTAACATCGCCGACACCTAACTTCAAGTATTAACCCCTAATCTGCCGACCGGACCTCGCCGCTACTCTAATAAATGTATTAACCCCTAAAGCTAAGTCTAACCCTAACACTAACACCCCCCTAAGTTAAATATAATTTTTATCTAACAAAATAAATTAACTCTTATTAAATAAATTAATCCTATTTAAAGCTAAATACTTACCTGTAAAATAAACCCTAATATATCTACAATATAACTAATAATTATATTGTAGCTATTTTAGGATTTATATTTATTTTACAGGCAACTTTGTATTTATTTTAACTAGGTACAATAGCTATTAAATAGTTAATAACTATTTAATAGCTACCTAGTTAAAATAATTACAAAATTACCTGTAAAATAAATCCTAACCTAAGTTACAATTAAACCTAACACTACACTATCTACAATTATCTACAATTAAATCAACTAAACTAAATTACAAAAAATAAAAAAAGATTACAAGAATTACTAATTACACCTACTCTAAGCCCCCTAAAAAAATAACATAGCCCCCAAAATAAAAAAATGCCCTACCCTATTCTAAAATAAAAAGTTAACAGCTCTTTGACCTTACCAGTTCTTAAAAGGGCCTTTTGCGGGGCATGCCCCAAAGAAAACAGCTCTTTTGCATTTAAATAAACATACAATACCCCCCCAACATTACAACCCACCACCCACATACCCCTAATCTAACCCAAACACCCCTTAAAAAACCTAACACTAAGCCCCTGAAGATCTCCCTACCTTATCTTCACCACGCCGGATATCACTGATCCGTCCAGAAGAGGGTCCGAAGTCTTTATCCTATCCGGCAAGAAGAGGTCCAGAAGAGGGTCCGAAGTCTTCATCCTATCCGGCAAGAAGAGGACATCCGGACCAGTAGACATGTTCATCCAGGCGGCGTCTTCTATCTTCATCCCTCCGGCGCGGAGCGGGACCATCTTGAAGCAGCCGACGCGGATCCATCCTCTTCTTCCGGCGACTCCCGACGAATGAAGGTTCCTTTAAGTGACGTCATCCAAGATGACGTCCCTCGAATTCCGATTGGCTGATAGGATTCTATCAGCCAATCGGAATTAAGGTAGGAAAAATCTGATTGGCTGATTGAATCAGCCAATCAGATTGAAGTTCAGCCGGATGGATGAAGATAGAAGACGCCCCCTGGATGAACATGTCTACCGGTCCGGATGTCCTCTTCTTGCCGGATAGGATGAAGACTTCGGACCCTCTTCTGGACCTCTTCTTGCCGGATAGGATGAAGACTTCGGACCCTCTTCTGGACGGATCGGTGATATCCGGCGTGGTGAAGATAAGGTAGGGAGATCTTCAGGGGCTTAGTGTTAGGTTTTTTAAGGGGTGTTTGGGTTAGATTAGGGGTATGTGGGTGGTGGGTTGTAATGTTGGGGGGGTATTGTATGTTTATTTAAATGCAAAAGAGCTGTTTTCTTTGGGGCATGCCCCGCAAAAGGCCCTTTTAAGGGCTGGTAAGGTAAAAGAGCTGTTAACTTTTTTATTTTAGAATAGGGTAGGGCATTTTTTTATTTTGGGGGCTTTGTTATTTTTTTAGGGGGCTTATAGTAGGTGTAATTAGTTTAAAATTCTTGTAATCTTTTTTTATTTTTTGTAATTTAGTGTTTTTTTTTTTTTTGTAATTTAGTTTAGTTGATTTAATTGTAGATAATTGTAGATAGTTTAGTTAATTAATTTATTGATAGTGTAGTGTTAAGTTTAATTGTAACTTAGGTTAGGATTTATTTTACAGGTAATTTTGTAATTATTTTAACTAGGTAGCTATTAAATAGTTATTAACTATTTAATAGCTATTGTACCTAGTTAAAATAAATACAAAGTTGCCTGTAAAATAAATATAAATCCTAAAATAGCTACAATATAATTATTCGTTATATTGTAGATATATTAGGGTTTATTTTACAGGTACAGCTTTAAATAGGATTAATTTATTTAATAAGATTTATTTTATTTTGTTAGATTTAAATTAAATTTAACTTAGGGGGGTGTTAGTGTTAGGGTTAGACTTAGCTTTAGGGGTTAATACATTTATTAGAGTAGCGGCGAGGTCCGGTCGGAAGATTAGGGGTTAATACTTGAAGTTAGGTGTCGGCGATGTTAGGGAAGGCAGATTAGGGGTTAATACTATTTATTATAGGGTTTTTAAGGTGGGAGTGAGGCGGTTTAGGGGTTAATACATTTATTATAGTGGCGGCGAGGTCCGGTCGGCAGATTAGGGGTTAATAAGTGTAGGTAGGTAGCGGCGACATTGGGGGAGGCAGATTAGGGGGTAATAAATATAATATAGGGGTCGGCGATGTTAGGGGCAGCAGATTAGAGGTACATAGGGACAATGTAGGTTGTGGCGGTGTATGGAGCGGCAGATTAGGGGTTAATAATAAAATACAGGGGTCAGTGATAGCGGGGGCGGCAGATTAGGGGTTAATAAGTGTAATGTTAGGGGTGTTTAGACTCAGGGTTCATGTTAGGGTGTTAGGTGCAGACTTAGGAAGTGTTTTCCCATAGGAAACAATGGGGCTGCGTTAGGAGCTGAACGCTGCTTTTTTGCAGGTGTTAGGTTTTTTTTCAGCTCAAACTGCCCCATTGTTTCCTATGGGGATATCGTGCACGAGCACGTTTTTGAAGCTGGCCGCGTCTGTAAGCAACGCTGGTATTGAGAGTTGAAGTGGCGGTAAATATGCCTGTACGGTCCCTTTTTGGAGCCTAACGCAGCCCTTCAGAGAACTCTAAATACCAGCATTGTTTAAAAGGTGCGGGGGAAAGAAACATGCGTAGCTATCGCACCCCTTCTAACGCAAAACTCTAAATCTAGGTGTATGAAATCAAGTTTTGTAACAAATGTACATATGACACAAAGTTTCAATATCTGAAAACAGCAAATTGGGTTTTGTCTATAATGGACATACATTATACATTTATGTAATAATTTTTAGTAGAACATATATTTACATAATAATATCTACAACCCATATAGGGCTTATAAACATACAAAAATATGTTTGTCAAAAAGACATTTTAGGGGAGGGAGAAGAGAGAAATATAAATGGAAAATCAAGATAGAAAGGGGGCATAGTTCAACTCTTCATTTAACCCTCCTGGTTGAACAATATCCAGATTGAATATCCATTTACATTCAGCTTTTAATAATAAGTTGTCCCAGTCACCCCCTCTTTCATGGATGCCTATGTACTCAGCACCCATAAATCTCAAACATTCATCACTACTATTGTGGAACTCAAAGAAATGTCGTGCAATACCACTAGTCTTAATTTTTTTATTTACAATATCTCGCCTATGCTCTTTCATCCTTTCCTTGAATTCTCTGTAGGATTTCCCAACGTACTGTTTGGGGCATGAACATGATAGTACATAGACCACCCCATAAGTTTTGCATGTAATAAACCCTTTCGTCCTATGGACTTGCTATCTTCAATCTTATTTCCTGTGATCATGAATTTACACATTTTGCATTTATTGCATGGGTAGCTACCATTTTTAGGTTTCATACTCCCTAACCACATTTTAGAATCATGGTTGATATAGTGACTAGGTACTAGTTTATCTTTCAAAGACTGAGCTTTTCTAGCCCTCAATAGCGGGAAGTCCCCCACTAGGTCATGTATGTCCCTGTCTAGGGTTAACAAATGCTAGTGTTTTGAGAGGATGGCCTTTACATCAGACCATTGGTTATTATATGTTGTGATCATCCTAATTTTCTGTTCTCCACTTTTATCTTTAGATTGATATAGTAGAGTTTTTCTCTCAGTTTCAGATGCTCTATGAAATCCATTTTTTTAGGATGATCACAACATATAATAACCAATTGTCTGATGTAAAGGCCATCCTCTCAAAACACTGGCATTTGTTAACCCTAGACAGGGACATACATGACCTAGTGGGGGACTTCCCGCTATTGACAGTCAGAAAAGCTCAGTCTTTGAAAGATAAACTAGTACATAGTCACTATATCAACCATGATTCTAAAATGTGGTTAGGGAGTATGAAACCTAAAAATAGTAGTTACCCATGCAATAAATGCAAAATGTGTAAATTCATAATCACAGGCAATAAGATTGAAGATAGCAAAGGACAAGTCCATAGGACAAAAGGGTTTATTACATGCAAAACTTATGGGGTGGTCTATGTACTATCATGTTCGTGCCCCAAACTGTACGTTGGGAAATCCTACAGAGAATTCAAGGAAAGGATGAAAGAGCATAGGTGAGATATTGTAAATAAAAAAATTAAGACTAGTGGTATTGCACGACATTTCTTTGAGTTCCACAATAGTAGTGATGAATGTTTGAGATTTATGAGTGCTGAGTACATAGGCATCCATGAAAGATGGGGTGACTGGGACAACTTATTATTAAAAGCTGAATGTAAATGGATATTCAACCTGGATACTGTTAAACCAGGAGGGTTAAATGAAGAGTTGAATTATGCCCCCTTTCTATCTTGATTTTCCATTTATATCTCTCTCTTCTCCCTCCCCTAAAATGTCTTTTTGACAAACATATTTTTGTATGTTTATAAGCCCTATATGGGTTGTAGATATTATTATGTAAATATATGTTCTACTAAAAATTATTACATAAATGTATACTTTGAGTCCATTATAGACAAAACCCAATTTGCTGTTTTCAGATATTGAAACTGTGTGTCATATGTAGATTTGTTACAAAACTTGATTCCATAGTCTTATTATGTTATACTGGGAATGCCATTGCTGCCATAACAAAATGACTAACAATAATCTGCTATTGATGTATTATTAAGATTAATTCCTGAGCAGTCAGGAGATATGTATTTAGACAGGCACTGAATGAGTTAATTATTTCACCTGGGATCCATCTCGATATAAGGCAAACTGTTCATAACACTGCATCACATGCCTGAGGAAGCCCAATCAGAACACAAGTTTGGGTGAAACACGTGTAGCTGTTCTTTTTCCACGCCCACTGGAGCTCCGTGAGCGTGGCTGTGTTTGGACGTGTTGTTTGGCTTAGGTAAGGTAATGGACTTTACTGGAGTCGAGAGGGCGGATTTCTTGGAAGACTTCACAGGTAATCCCTGCTATACTCACGGCGTAGTGGTGGTAGTGAGACGTCACTCCCGTTAATAAGTTGCTGGTGAGAAAGTTACGATACAATTGCTGACAGCCCTCCATAACGACTCTGTATGGACAGTACCATGCAACTAGACCTACCTTGAAGCCACTAGCGCCCAGTATATACCGACCTTATTTACTTCTATCCTGCATACGGCTTTGCTACCATTGATCAAGACAAGGCCATTCTATCAGTACTGACCTTGGATCTAAAAAGACTTGTTATTACAAAATATCGGGGACTGCCTAATAACTTTGCATACTAACCAAGGCTTGCTCAAACATACAGCTAACATTGCCTGGCTTTGAACTGCTACAAATTAACCCCCTGGTGACTGACATGCATTGGCAGCTGCCTTAGCAGGACTTTATCTGTGTGTGTTTTTTTCACAGGTTTGTTATTTGGTCCTTAGTCCTCCTATAAGAGGAAGGTATATATTTCACATGATTATTTAGATGTAGTTTGGTGCCTTTACTTCTCATGTTAATTACTTAGAGATAATAAAGGATTTTGAAGTTTACTTGCAAATCTGCCTCCGAGTCTGACTTTCGTGTCAAGGCCTTTTATATTTTACGTTTGCTAAATGAGCAAGTGCTGGTGAAAGGTATAGCTGCAATATTTTTCTTTTATTTCTTTATATATATATATATATATATATATATATATATATATATATATATATATATATATATATATATATATATATATATATATATATATATATATATATATATATATATATATATATATATATATATATACATATAGATATATATATATATAAAACTGGGATCCAGCACTTAATGCAGAATACAACTGCCGGGGTGCACTTCAAAAGTATGGCATACAAACATTTTGAAAGGCAGGAAGGCACTCTCCATTTTAAACATTCACTTTAATATAGCGGTAAACATTTTCGGGGTCTTCCCCATCCTATATATATATTCATACTTTATTATACTAAATAGTATATAGTATGTAGCATCAGGAATTAACTGTATATTTTCTTATTTTATTGAAAGCAAAAATATGATTACAAAAGAAATCAGAATTTTACTCTGATTAAGGACTAAATTAAAAGTGGAGAGCTAAGGGGCTTATCACAGCTCTTTGTGTGCGTCAGAAATAGCACGCAAATTATGAGTTGAATTATGAGTTGAAAGTAAATGCATTCGCTTAAGCGCAATTGAATTTAATGTGTGGTCTAATAGCGTGACTTTAGAGCTCTGATTAACTGTTACGCTCGACACTTAAGTTACACAAAACACATGAGAAATACTTTTAAAAGTACAGTTACGCTTATATCCTGCAATACAGTTACACTTATATACTGCAATATCCACAAAATTCTGTCTAGTGAAGTTAATGCTCAAGCGGGAGCACTAAATAGCGCTCCACTTATAATCTAGCTATTACTGCTGTTTGCATATTCATATAATTTGCTTTGTTATTAGCTCACTGCTAATCAATTTTACTTTAACTTATAATTCATGACTGGCATTATCTTATTCTAATTATACTTTTGAGAATCACATAAAAGAGTTTTCTTAACATTTTCATTCAGAGTATTATTTTATCCAGAATTCTATAACATAAGTGTCTTCTGTTAATATACCATTACGCATTATCTGTTTTGTTGGAACTATTATCTTTAGATGTATGTAGGTTTCCACCCAGATGCACTACAATTATGTGAAGTATTTAGCACACCCTTGCTATCTGATATGCAGATGTTAGCACACCCTAAACTATTGATCATGCAATAAAAAATAACTTTGGACTTGTAATATGAGCACTAGTGATGTCGCAAATTAAAAAATTTCCGTTTGCGAACGGCGAACACTAACTTCCGCAAGTGTTCGCGAACGGGCGAACCGGGTGAACCGCCATTGACTTCAATAGGCAGGCGAATTTTAAAACACACAGGGACTCTTTCTGGCCACAATAGTGATGGAAAAGTTGTTTCAAGGGTACTAACACCTGGACTGTGGCATGCCGGAGGGGGATCCATGGCAAAACTCCCACGGAAAATTACATAGTTGATGCAGAGTCTGGTTTTAATCCATAAAGGGCATAAATCACCTAACATTCCTAAATTGTTTGGAATAACGTGCTTTAAAACATCAGGTATGATATTGTATCGATTGGGTAGTGTAAGGGTTACGCCCGCTTCACAATGACAGACCAAACTCCCCGTTTAACGCACCGCAAACAGTCCATTTGCACAACCGCAAACTCCTCATTGCCACGAGATAGATAGATTTGATAGATAGATATATTAGATAGATAGATCAATAGATGCAATAGATACATTTGATAGATACAATAGATAGATAGATAGATAGATAGATAGATAGAATGATAGATAGATAGATTTGATAGATCAATAGATAGATTTGATAGATAGAAAATTTCCCAGACAGAGAATTACAAGACGTGCGGTCTGTGACCCATGGTAAGGTTCCCAGAGGCAGTTGCGGCGCCCGAGACTCTGATTAGAACAGAGCACTCTGGAACATATCTGCCCTCGGCCGAAATCGGAACATTCTTTTGCTTTCTGCCTGTCGGCCAAATGTCCATCTGCCAAATGTCCGTCTGCCAAATGTCCGTCTGCCAAATGTCCATCTGCATTTTGTCAGAGCACCGCGTGCAATCTACTGTGCCACCAGATATGAGTGGTGTGTTAACTAGTACTATTCTTATCAGTTTAATCCCTGTTACGTCCCCTATCAGGGGATGTGTATATGGCATGGATTTTAGGAACCGGGAGATGGAAAAAGATGCTTGGTCGGTCCTCCTACTTCAAATTTGGGACACTGCGCGCGCAATCTACTGTGCCACCAGATATGAGTGGTGTGTTAAGTAGTACTATTCTTATCAGTTTAATATCTGTTACGTCCCCTATCAGGGTACATTTATATGGCATGGATTTTAGGAACCGGGAGATGGAAAAAGATGCTTGGTCGGTCCGTCCACGAGATAGATAGATTTGATAGATAGATACATAGATTAGATAGATAGATCAATAGATGCAATAGATACATTTGATAGATACAATAGATAGATAGATAGATAGATTTGATAGATAAATAGATAGATTTCATAGATAGATAATTTCCCAGACAGAGAATTATAAGACGTGTGGTCTCGGACCCATGGTAAGGTTACTTCCTTTTGCACAATCGAGTACAGGTTGGGGATTGCCTTTTGTGCAAAGAAATTTTGGCCGGGTACCTTCCACTGCAGTGTCCCCTATCAGGGGACGTGTAAATGGCATGGATTTTAGGAACCGGGAGATGGAAAAAGATGCTTGGTCAGTCCTCCTACTTCAAATTTGGGGCACTGTGCGTGCAATCTACTGTGCTACCAGATATGAGTGGTGTGTTAAGTAGTACTATTCTTATCAGTTTAATACCTGTTACGTCCCCTATCAGGGTACATTTATATGGCATGGATTTTAGGAACCGGGAGATGGAAAAAGATTCTTGGTCGGTCCGGCCATGAGATAGATAGATTTGATAGATAGATAGATAGATACATAGAATAGATAGATAGATCAATAGATGCAATAGATACATTTGATAGATACGATAGATAGATAGATTTGATAGATAAATAGATAGATTTGATATATAGATAATTTCCCAGACAGAGAATTACAAGACGTGCGGGCTGCGACACATGGTAAGGTTACTTCCTTTTGCACAATCGAGTACAGGTTGGGGATTGCCTTTTGTGCAAAGAAATTTTGTCCGGGTACCTTCCACAGCGATGTCCCCTATCAGGGGACGTGTATATGGCATGGATTTTAGGAACCGGGAGATGGAAAAAGATACTTGGTCGGTCCTCCTACTTCAAATTTGGGGCACTGCGCGTGCAATCTACTGTGCCACCAGATATGAGTGGTGTGTTAAGTAGTACTATTCTGATCAGTTTAATCCCTGTTACGTCCCCTATCAGGGGACGTGTATATGGCATGGATTTTAGGAACCGGGAGATGGAAAAAGATTGTTGGTCGGTCCTCCAACTTCAAATATTGGGGCACTGCGCGTGCAATCTAATGTGCCACCAGATAGGAGTGGTGTGTTAAGTAGTACTATTCCTATCACTTTAATCCCTGTTACGTGCCTTTTTTTTTGTTTTGTTTTTTGAAGCCACAGTGCAGCACCAGAGGCCAGAGAAATTGGCATGTACACATGCCTGAAAAATCAGGTATTGTTGCAGCCGCCGGTACCAGATAGGTGACAACGAGCACCCTGGGATGCCTGTTGTGGTTGGTCTTCGGGATGCCTGTTGTGGTTGGTCTTCCTCCTCCTCCTCAAAGCCACATTCTTCCTCTGACTCCTCTTCCTCACAATCCTCTTCCAGCGTTGCCGCTGGTCCAGCAAGCGATGCTGATAAGGCTGTTTCTGGTGGTAATGGTGACCACAACTCTTCCTCTTCCTCTTCACGCTCATCTACGGCCTGATCCAGCACTCTTCGCAGGGCAAGCTCCAGGAAGAAAACAAATGGTATGATGTCGCTGATGGTGCCTTCGGTGCGACTGACTAGTTTTGTCACCTCCTCAAAAGGATTCATGAGCCTACAGGCATTGCGCATGAGCGTCCAGTAACATGGCAAAAAAATCCCCAGCTCCGCAGAGGCTGTCCTAGCATCCCGGTAATGGCTTTTTCTTGTTGGAGCAGGTGGTCAAACATTAGGAGTGTTGAATTCCAACTTGTCGGGCTGTCGCAAATCAAGCGCCTCACTTGCATGTTGTTTCACCGCTGGATATCTGCAAAATTCGCCATGGCCATGTAGGAACGCCTGAAATGGCCACACACCTTCCTGGCCTGCTTCAGGACGTCCTGTAAGCCTGGGTACTTATGCACAAAGCGTTGTACGATCAGATTACACACATGTGCCATGCACGGCACATGTGTCAACTTGCCCAATTTCAATGCCGACAACAAATTACTTCCATTTTCAGAAACCACTTTTCCGATCTCCAGTTGGTGCAGAGTCAGCCACTGATCCACCTGTGCATTCAGGGTGGACAGGAGTGCTGTTCGGGTGTGACTCTCTGCTTTCAGGCAAGTCAACCCCAAGACGGCGTAACACTGCCGTATCCGGGATGTGGAATAGTACCTGGGGAGCTGGGGGAGTGCCGTTGATGTGGAGCAAGACGCAGCAGCAGAAGAGGACTCAGCCGAGGAGGTTATGGAAGAGGATGGAGTAGGAGGAGTAGAGGAGGTGGCAGCAGGCATGCCTGCAAGTTGTGGTGGTGTCACCAACTCCATTGCAGAGCCACACATTCCATGCTTGGCAGCCGTCAGCAGGTTTACCCAATGCGCAGTGTAGGAGATATACCTGCCCTGACCATGCTTTGCAGACCAGCTATCAGTGGTCAGATGGACCCTTGCCCCAACACTGTGTGCCAGACATGCCATTACTCTCTTTCGCACAATCGAGTACAGGTTTTGGATTGCCTTTTGTGCAAAGAAATTTCGTCCGGGTACCTTCCACTGTGGTGTCCCAATAGCTAAAAAATTTTTCAACGCCTCAGACTCCACCAGCTTGTATGGTAAAAGCTGGCAGGCTAAGAGTTCAGACAAGCCAGATGTCAGACGCCGGGCAAGGGGGTGACTTTGGGACATTGGCTTCTTACGCTCAAACATGTCCTTGACAGACACCTGATTGTGGGCAGATGAGCAGGAACTGCTACGGAAGAGAGACGGAGTGGCGGATGGTTGAGAGGGGGCAAGGAGGACAGCAGTGGTTGACGTGGCTGAAGATGCTGGACCAGGAGGAGGATGGCGGCTTTGAGTTTGTGTGCTGCTTCTACTCATGTGTTCATCCCATCGGCATTTGTGATGTGAGATCATGTGCCTTCGCAAAGCAGTTGTACCTAGGTTGGTGTTGGACTTCCCACAACTCAGTTTCTTTTGGCACAGGTTGCAAATGGCATCGCTGTTGTCAGAGGCAGACACACACAAAAAAATGCCACACTGCTGAGCTCTGCGATGATGGCATTCTGGTGGTGGCAACAGCATGAGTTGATTGGCGTGCTGTCTGGCTGACCCCGGTTGCCGATGCATGCTGTCTGACTGTGCCACTAGCTCCTTGCGACGACCTCCCCCTGCTTCCAACTCGTCTCCTCCTCCTTCTCTCTGTCTCCCCATCTGAACTTTCCCCCTCTTCTTCTTCTCTTCTAGCGGGCACCCACGTGACATCCATGGACGCATCATCATCAACCGCTTCTCTTGTATCTGACAAATCAACAAAGGAAGCAGCAGCGGGTACAACATCATCATCATCATACCGTACGTCCATGTCTGTAATGCTGCCATATCACTGTTATCTACATCCTCTGTCAATGATGGTTGCGCATCACTCATTTCTTCAAACTGATGTGTCAATAACTCCTCTGACAGATCAAGTGAAGCAGCTGTTGTGCTAGTGTTGGTGGTGGTGGCAGGCGGACGAGTGGTCACTTGAGAGGTGCCCGAAGCTAAGCTGGAGGTGGATGGTGCGTCAAGGTTCCGAGTGGAAGCTGTAGAAGATTGGGTGTCCTGCGATAGCCAGTCAACTAGGTCCTCCTCAGAACTTTTCACATTCATGGTACGTGCCCTCTGAACACTGGGCATTATTGTGGGGTCAAAGGGAATCACAGCACCACGACCACGATGGCACCTGCGGGGTGACCTGCCTCTGCCTGTCATTTTTTTTAAATGTACACTTACACTACTATTAAACAAGATATGAGTGGTGGCACTGGGCAAGTGGGCACAGTATACGCTGTGAGCCTGGCACACACGCTGGCAAGCAGGCAACTGCAATTAGATTACACAAGCAGACTGATGTTTCACAATCAAAAAAGTTTTTTTTTTAAATTTATACTACTGTTACAACAGATATGAGTGGTGGCACTAGTTGGCAAGTGGGCCTGGCACACACGCTGGCAGGCAGGCAACTGCAATTAGATTACACTAGCAGACTGATGTTTCACAGTCAAAAAAGTTTTTTAAAAAAATATTTACACTACTGTTACAACAGATATGAGTGGTGGCACTAGTTGGCAAGTGGGCCTGGCACACACGCTGGCAGGCAGGCAGGCAACTGCAATTAGATTACACTAGCAGACGGATGTTTCACAGTTAAAAAAGTTTTTTTTAAAAAAATTTACACTACTGTTACAACAGATATGAGTGGTGGCACTAGTTGGCAAGTGGGCCTGGCACACACACGCTGGCAGGCAGGCAACTGCAATTAGATTACACTAGCAGACTGATGTTTCACAGTCAAAAAAGTTTTTTTTTTTAAATTTACCCTACTGTTACAACAGATATGAGTGGTGGCACTAGTTGGCAAGTGGGCCTGGCACACACGCTGGCAGGCAGGCAACTGCTATTAGATTACAGTAGCAGACTGATGTTTCACAGTCAAAAAAGTTATTTTTAAAAAAAATTACACTACTGTTACAACAGATATGAGTGGTGGCACTAGTATGCAAGTGGGCCTGGCACACACGTTGGCAGGCAGGCAGCTGCAATTAGATTAAACTAGCAGACTGATGTTTCACAGTCAAAAAAATTTTTTTACAAATTTTTTACAATACTGTTACAACAGATATGAGTGGTGGCACTATTTGGCAAGTGGGCCTGGCACACACGCTGGCAGGCAGGCAACTGCTATTAGATTACACTAGCAGACTGATGTTTCACAGTTAATTTTTTTTTTTTTTAATTTACACTACTGTTACAACAGATATGAGTGGTGGCACTGCAGGCAGGCAACTGCAATTAGATTACACTAGCAGACTGATGTTTCACAGTCAAAATTACACAGGCAAAAAAAAAAAAAGACTGATGTTCTAGCCCTAAAAAGGGCTTTTTGGGGTGCTGTCCTTACAGCAGAGATCAGATGAGACCTTCAGGACTGTAGTGGACACTGAATACACTAGCCTAGCTATCAATTTCCCTATGAAATCAGCAGCAGCTACACTGTCCCTCCTCTCACTAACAATGCAGCTTCCGAATGAATCTAAAATGGCTGCTGTCCAAGAGCTGGGAGGGTCTGGGAGGGAGTGTCTGCTGCTGATTGGCTGAACTGTGTCTGCTGACTGTGAGATACAGGGTCAGAGTTTACTCAATGATGACGAATTGGGGGCTGATCGAACATCGCATATGTTCACCCGCCGCTGCGAACGCGAGCAAGCTATGTTCACCGGGAACTATTTGACGGCGAACACTTTGCGACATCACTAATGAGCACACAAATAGAATTGCTATTGACATATTGATCGAGTGACACTAATGCACAATAGCACATATATTTTGCCTTATCATCTAAGCCTTTGAGATCATAATATAAACTTTTTAATATGGTTTTGCAATTTAGTTTGCCCCGTTTTCCACCTCTATGTTTCATCCTTTTTTCAGTATATTTTCCATTTTCTCACTGTGAAAAACCACACACTGAAATGTATGCAAATATATGTAACCAATTTTGATGTATGGTCCATGGGATATTTAATCTTTTAAAACCTCCCCATCCTCACATCCAAGATATTGCATGCATGTTATATACATATAGCATTTGTGCTAACCAGGCAGTTTATCCAGTGTTTCGGCTAGATTTAGAGTTCTGCGTTAGCCGTCAAAAGCAGTGTTAAGGGGTCCTAATGCTGCTTTTGGCCGCCCGCTGGTATTTAGAGTCAGCCAGGAAAGGGTCTACCTCTCACTTCCTTACCGCGACTCCAGGCTACCGCAGATCCCCTTACGTCAATTGCGTATCCTATCTTTTCTATGGGATTTGCCTAAAACTGGTATTTGGAGTCTTGGAAGAACTGAGCGGTAGACCCTCCTACCTACAAAAAAAGTCAGTAGTTAAGAGCTTTATGGGCTAACGCCGGAATCTAAAGCTCCTAACTACTGTGCTACAAAGTACACTAACACCCATAAACTACATATAAACCCCTAAACCGAAGCCCCCCCACATTGCAAACACTATAATAAAAATTTGTAATCCCTAATCTGCCGACTGGACACCGCTGCCACCTACATTATAACTATGAACCCCTAATCTGCTGCCCCTAACATCGCCGACACCTATATTATATTTATTAACCCCTAATCTCCCCCCCCCCAACATCACCGCAACCTAACTACACTTATTAACCCCTAATCTGCCGACCGGACCTCGCCGCCACTATAATAAATGTATTAACCCCTAAACCGCCACACTCCCGCCTCACAAATACTAGAATAAATTGTATTAACCCCTAATCTGCCCTCCCTAACATCGCCGCCACCTACCTACAATTATTAACCCCTAATCTCCCGACCGCAACGTCGCCGCTACTATAATAAATGTATTAACCCCTAAACCTAAGTCTAACCCTAACCCTAACACCCCTAATAACATAAATATAATTTAAATTAAACAAAATAATATTCCTATATTTAAATAAATTAATCCTATTTAAAACTAAATACTTACCTAGAAAATAAACCCTAATATATCTACAATATAAATAATAATTACTTTGTAGCTATTTTAGGATTTTACAATAGCTATTAAATAGTTATTAACTATTTAATAGCTACCTAGTTAAAATAATTACAAAATTACATGTAAAATAAATCCTAACCTAAGTTACAAATACACCTAACACTACACAATCATTAAATTAATTAAATAAATTAACTACAATTAGCTAAACTAAAATACAATTAAATAAACTAATCTATAATACAAAAACAAACACTAAATTACAAAAAATTACAAGAATGTTAATCTAATTACACCTAATCTAAGCCCCCTAATAAAATAAAAAGCCCCATAAAATAATAAAATTCCCCACCCTAAACTAAATTACCAAGTAACCAGCTCTTTTACCAGCCCTTAAAAGGTATTTGTGTGGGGCATTGCCCCAAAGTAATCAGCTCTTTTACCTGTAAAAGAAAATACAATACCCCCCCAACATTTACAACCCACCACCCACATAGCCCTATTCTAACCCACCCAAACCCCCTTAAAAAAACCTATCACTAACCCCCTGAAGATCTCCCTACCTTGAATAGTCTTCATCCAATCCGGCAGATGTGGTCCTCCATCCGGGCGAAGTCTTGATCCAAGCGGCAAAGAAGAGGTCCTCCATCCGGGCGAAGTCTTCGTCCAAGCGGCATCTTCTATCTTCTGTCTTCCGGATCCATCTTCATCCCGCCGACGGATGGAGGACCACATCTGCCGGATTGGATGAAGACTTCGGCTCGGCTGAGTGAAGATGATTCAAGGTAGGGAGATCTTCAGGGGGTTAGTGATTTTAAGGGGGGCTAGTTTTTTTAAGGGGGGTTTGGGTGGATTAGAATAGGGGTATGTTGGTAGTGGGTTATAATTTTGGGGGGGTATTGTATTTTCTTTTACAGGTAAAAGAGCTGATTACTTTGGGGCAATGCCCCACAAAAAGCCCTTTTAAGGGCTGGTAAAAGAGCTGATTACTTTTGTAATTTAGAATAGGGTAGGGAATTTTATTATTTTGGGGGTCCTTTTTATTTTATTAGGGGGCTTAGATTAGGTGTAATTAGATTAAAATTCTTGTAATATTTTTTTATTTTTTTTGTAATTTAGTGTTTGTTTTTTTCGTATTATAGATTAGTTTATTTAATTGTATTTTAGTTTAGCTAATTGTAGGTAATTTATTTAATTAATTTATTGATAGTGTAGTGTTAGGTGTATTTGTAACTTAGGTTAGGATTTATTTTACATGTAATTTTGTAATTATTTTAACTAGGTAGCTATTAAAAAGTTAATAACTATTTAATAGCTATTGTACCTAGTTAGAATAAATACAAAGTTGCCTGTAAAATAAATATAAATCCTATAATAGCTACAATGTAATTATTATTTATATTGTAGCTATATTAGGGTTTATTTTCTAGGTAAGTATTTAGTTTTAAATAGGATTAATTTATTTAATTATAGGAATATTATTTCGTTTTATTTAAATTATATTTATGTTAGGGGGTGTTAGGGTTAGGGTTAGACTTAGGTTTAGGGGTTAATACATTTATTATAGTAGCGGTGATGTTGGGGGCGGGAGATTAGGGGTTAATTATTGTAGGTAGGTGGCGGCGATGTTAGGGAGGGCAGATTAGGGTTTAATACAATTTATTCTAGTATTTGCGAGGCCGGAGTGCGGCAGTTTAGGGGTTAATAAATTTATTATATTGCTAGTGTGGTCCGGTCGGCAGATTAGGGGTTAATAATATAATGTAGGTGTCAGCGATAGAGGGGCCGGCAGATTAGGGGTTAATAAGTGTAAAGTTAGGGGTGTTTAGACTCGGGGTTCATGTTAGGTTTTTAGGTGTAGACTTAGAAAGTGTTTCCCCATAGGAAACAATGGGGCTGCGCTAGGAGCTGAACGCTGCTTTTTTGCAGGTGTTAGGGTTTTTTCCAACCAGCTCAGCCCCATTGTTTCCTATGGGGATATCGTGCACAAGCACGTTTTTCCAGCTTACCGCTACCGTAGGCAACGCTGGTATTGAGAGTTGAAGGGAAGGTAAATTCTGCTCAACGCTCCCTTTTCTGAGCCTAACACAGCCACTCAGACAACTCTAAATACCAGCGTTGTCTTAAGAGTGCGCTGGGAAAAAAGCAGCGTTAGCACCGCGGGTCTTTACCGACAAAACTCTAAATCTAGCCGTTTGTATTTAGTTTGTATTTAGCCTATGAATCTGTTTGGTTTAGATCAGGGGTCATCAATGCGCTAGATAGTACATGTTATAGGCTTCCCAGGCCAAGGGGCAAGATTGAGGCTATGATGTAGGTACTTATATAATAAGAAAGAAAAAACAAATCCTCACATTTTTATTGATAACATTAAAAATATATGACAAACAAATGAGCCAGTAAGGAGGGAGGGTTTGTACACTCGCGGATATGTGTCTATCCAAGAAAGGTAACAGTTCACATAAAGAGTTGAAATATCTCATAAAATATGCAAATAAATGTTGGTCCCGGGACTTCAGTCCAAATGCCCCCCACTCACCGCTCAGCTGATAGGCTAATTCTCTTCACCCACCCGGGGGTGAGCCGTCCGTTTGTGTAGGAAACTCCAATAGCCACCTGGGAAACTCCAAAATGCGTGCTAGCCGGAACCTATCTTCGGCGTATACAAACGCATCCGCATCTGCGCTGGTGTCCCTGTGGAAAGGCAGAGTAAAAGGACAGATGGCAATCCGTGCGAATTGGCAATGATCCAAATTGCTCTCTTCGGCATTCAGCGTGTGCGTGCGTGAGTGTCGGGGGGCGTGGTAGTCTTCACCCGGGATGACAACGTAAGCAGGGCTGTAGTAAGATGGGTATCCGTGGTCTGGTGTTAAGCCATAATGAAAACAAGGAGGAACGGATGCCCATATAGTAAGATAAAAAGTTCTTTATTTCAAAAAGTAATTAAAAGTTGCAAGTGGGGAAACAGTCAAGAAAACAGGTGTAAGACAGGCAAGACACCTATGGGCTTACATGTTTCGGCGCTTAGCCGTAATCATGAGCCACTCAGCAAATAACTTTGGTTGTAGCGTTATTTAAATATTTTTTTATGTAGAAATTCTGCTGTGATGTAAATCCATTTTAATCTCTCTCTATTTTTCTTACCCATGTGATCTATTAAGTTGTAAATATTGTGTTATTGTATATTGTAGTGCACCAAACAGCAGAACAAGGTGATGCGAGTGACACATATGATCTCTGTTGCAACTACTCAAGTAAGCGTGACTAGCTCTGTTCCAATAAAACATAATTTATGGACACTGAAATTAGAATTTCATAAAATTTTCACAAAACACTCTTTTATTTTTATTTTCAAGATTATTTTAAAACTGTAAAAAAACATTCTTAGGTCAAGGGACATACAAAAACATGCAGAGGGAATAATTTGGCACCAGGTGCACCATTTTTAATACATTAATACTACTTTAATATTTTAAAGTTTTCATTTCCATGAAAGAGGTTTGGAACTTGCTTATCTAATACAATTTTTTCTTTTGTAAAATGATGTCCTCCATTACATTTGGGGTATACTCAAGAATGATGTCTTTAAGGTAACATACCCCTTTAACATAGGAAGATAATTAGGACATGTGAGTAGAAAACATCCAATAGCATCACATCTTGTTTTTTAAAAGTGTGTTGGTTTTACTATAGAACACATCTATTATTAAGGCATTGTCTGCCGAAACATGTCAGATGGGTTCTGCGTTTGTGTATGCCTTTTAATTGACATCTAATAAACTTCATGCTTTTATCAACTACAGAGTAGTGCCGGCTTTGTTCCTATTTTGTAAACTTAATCAATCACCCTTTTGAGCCTGGTCACCTTCTAACCGACATTGGAACCTTTGACAGACATTGGAGGATTGGGGATCATGTGGTCTGGGGGTGGCTTCGGATTAGGTTCCGGATTTGCAGCTACACAGGACAAGCAAGAACCAATACAGCAGTGGTCTGTTTTACTATGAACCCCAAGAAGTAGCTAAACGCTTACCTGGAGATACAGCAGATCAGACGGGCAGAGAAAAAGCTCTTCCTTTTGGTGGTCGGCAAGGAGTGGGCCTCTGAAGTGGAGTGGAGCGGAGAATATTGCCTATGTCAGATGAATTGTGAAGTACCAGGTAGGAGTCTTTAGACTTTAGACTGTTTATAAAACTATTTTGCATTCAGCTTGCTGTAACCCCAAGACTGGAACATACAGACTGTACTGAACAGACTTTACTAGCATATATCCCACTACTTTGATTGAGCCTGTCATTTTTTAATAGTGCACATATCGAGGCTTATTGTGTGATTTTTCTAGCGTTAAGCTTATAGAGGGTCTCTATTTGGAAGCCATCGGTTTTCGTGCCTTAAAATTGACAAAAAGATCTCTGCATTTTTCCTGTCTATATACAGATCACAATCGGATTAAGCTGATTCACAGTTATTATTGTAACCATATACATCGTTATTCCATCTTTACAATACCGGGAAAGGTGTATTGAGCTGATAATAATTATAAAATCCAGTAAGATGGATTCCAGTATGATAAATGACATATCAGTTTCTGACTTTTATTCATTGACTTCAGTCTCAGAACTTGGTAAACTGGAACAAGATTTTCTTCTTAACAGCCCAAATCCATTGGGGCACAAATTCCAAGAGATGGAAAGTTTCATGAAAAAAGAGACAAAACTTAAATGGGACAAATGGACACTAGATCATTATATTGTATTAAAAATCACCTCTAGAGGATTAAGATTGAAACATTCTCTGCATTTATGACTGAAGATAGTGATTTCATTTGTAGATGGAATAATGCCCTCTCTGGTTGCTCTTTTAAACTAATGTCCCTTATTATTGAACATAAGGATCAGCAACTTTCATTAGTCAGAAAACAGCTTACTGAGCTACAAACAAAATTAGATATGTCCAAAGCTGAGGTTAAATACAATGATTTTGACAAAATACTGAAAGAAACTATATCTATATTAAAAAGAGAATTATCACAAACAAAACATGACAAATATGTAAGAGATCATACTGACTACAGTATAGGAACAGTATTTGGCAAAGACGGTGCCAGAAGTAGATCACAAGATCGTAGGCCTAGAACAAGTGTCCCTAATAGAGACAGAAATAAGGGTAACCAGGGCAATAGGGCCTATACTGATTCAGTAGAAAAATCCTATGATGAGAATGACACAAATTGTCAGCAAGGTTTTGCACAGAAATAAATATTAAGACCTATTTTAAATAATCCACATGATAGGGCTAAAAAAACAGTGGCCTTATCAAACACTACTCTGATGACAAATCCTACTACTGGTGTTGGTGCAAACAAAAAAAGCAAAAACAAAAATATCCACAAATATGTGTCCCCCTTGCATCCCCCGCAATCCTCTTATGCTGGAGAGACTTTTGATATCGAGCAACACGAGTTGGAGCAGGTTTTTCAGCTTCCTCATGGACACCCAAGAGGAAGAGGAGGCGTGGCAATGGGAGATACAAGAACTGGCAGGTAAAAACCAGATACACATTGATACAGGGCAGGGGAAAGAACAAGTACCAACAATAGTAAATAGCCACAAAGGTATAAATGTGATTAATTAACTTAACCGAGTACCCCTTCAGTGAAACAGAAAATTGTCTACTGGGCTATGGATTGGGCTTTGTACCTAAGTCCAAGTTTAACTGATTCCTGACACTTATAGATGATAATAAATTAGACAACTGACATTAAAAAAGCATTTTCAGAGCTTAGATGAGGATGGGGATGAGGGAGTGGGGGATCCATAGCCCAAGATAATATGGGTACAACAAATGATACCCAGTTAGACTGTAAATCAACTTTGTGTTTTATTTAAAGACTTTGATTGATTTAGGTATAGAAAGTAACACGACTATAGGCCATATCAATAAATTCACAGGTTTCCAACCAATATCAATATTCTACCCAGCCCAGTCAAGAGGGGACATTCTTGTCAACTTCCAAAAGAGATTAGAAGCAGACCTGGTAAAATGATCAACAAAAAACGTGGGCAGCAGTATAACCTCACTAAAGATGAGAAGGCAGCTTTAGACACACTTAAAAACAACCATGAATTAGTGATAAAGATGACAGAAAAGGGAGGTAGTGAAGTTGTGTGGGATAGAAAATCTTATGAAGAAGAGGTGCTGAGACAGATACAAAACACAGATGACTATTCAACTTTAAATGGCAACCCCACTATCACCTTCCAACATAAGCTAAGGTTACTCTTGGAAGAGGGCTTACATAACAGCCATATAGACCAGGATACGTTTTACTTCCTATGGGTGAAAAAGCTGACTATACCCATTTTCCATGTCCTACCAAAGGTACATAAGTCACTGGATAGAATAACAGGTAGACCAATAGTGTCAGGAATTGGGTCCTTAAGTGAGCCTTTGTCAGAATGACTGGATGGCATTTTAAAGCCACTGTTTTTTGGTTTAAATAGTTATTTGAGGGACACTAAACACCTGTTAAAACTATTAGACACAATGAACCTGGGAACTCCTGGCTCACAGTGGATGTTGTTTCCCTATATTCTACAATACAGTCATAAAACATATACATACTAATACTTACTAATTTCTCAGAGTACAGCAGTGAGTTCATTACTTATATATTAAAGGTTTTAGAATTCCCACTGACCCACAACTTTTTTCAGAATTTTTTTTCAAAATTTGACACATCATATGCAAATTTGGTTATGGGATAATGGGAATCAATGTATATATATGGCATCCTCAACCCTTTTGCCAATAGGATTAGATTCTATCAACACTATATTGATGATCTGCAGTTTATCTGGGTTGGAGAGATACAAGATCTAGCTGAGTTTGTGCAGTACCTTAATGATAATCCATATAATCTCAAGTTTACATATGAATTTCATAACTCCCAAATTAATTATTTGGATGTCACACTTATCTCAGACAAAGCTAAAGGTAGTATTGATTCCACTATATATAGAAAAAGCAACCATCCTAATAAAGTATCATATTCAAAAGCAAAGGGACAATTTATAAGAACAAAAAGATATTGTTCTAGTATTTTTTACTATAAAACACAAACGCCTAGATTTAGAGTTCTGCATTAGCCTTCAAAAGCAGCGTTAGGGGCTCCTAACGCTGCTTTTTACCGCCCGCTGGTATTTAGCTGGTATTATTTAAAAACTGGTTTTATCTCTAAAATCATAAGAGCTGCACGGATCCACAACCTCTTCATACGGCAGTTAGCTCCGCCCCCCATGATAGTAATTTTTATTTAGATTTATTTTAATTATATTAAAGTTAGGGGTGTTAGGGTTAGGGTTAGACTTAGGGTTAGGTTTAGGGGTTAATAACTTTAGTATAGTGGTGGTGGTGATGTTGGGGGCAGCAGATTAGGGGTTAATAAGTATAGTTTGGTGGCAGTGATTTTGGGGGCAGCAGATTAGGGGTTAATAAAAGTAATGTAGGTTGCGGCGATGTTAGGGACAGCAGATTAGGGGTTAATAAGTGTATGTAGCTGGCAACGACATTGGGGGCAGCAGATTAGGGGTTAATAAAATTTAACTAGTGTTTATGATGCAGGAGTGTGGGGGTTTAGGGGTTAATATGTAGTTTATGGGTGTTAGTGTACTTTGTTACACTTTAGTTATGAGTTTTATGCTACAGCTTTGTAACGTAAAACCCATAACTACTGACTTTCAGTTTACGGTACGAGCGGCAGATTAGTGGTTAATAATTTTATTTTATTGTTTGCGATGTAGGAGGGTCTTGGTTTAGGGGTTAATAGGTAGTTTATGGGTGTTAGTGTACTTTGTTACACTTTAGTTATGAGTTTTATGCTACAGCTTTGTAACGTAAAACCCATAACTACTGACTTTCAGTTTACGGTACGGATCTTGTAGTTATGGGCTGTACCACTCACTTTTTGGCAGGACAGGCAAACTCGTAATACCTGCTATATAGAAGTCAAATTGAAAAAGGACTTTTTAAAAAGTGCAGTAGTTACGTTGTGTGACGGCCAAAAAAGTGTGCGGTACAGCTGTACCTATAAGACTTGTAATACCAGCGGTAGTGAAAAAACAGCGTTATGAGGCTTTTTCACTCATAACACAAAACTTTAAATCTAGCCAAATGTTTTTAAGATAACATACTCCTTTAACATTGGAAGATAATTAGGTAATGTGAGAATGTGAGTAGACAACATACAAAAGCATAACATCTTGTTTTTTAAAAGTATGTTGGTTTTTACTACAGAACACATCTATGATTAAGGCATTGTCTGCCGAAACATGTCAGATGGGTTCTGTGTTTGTGTATAAGTTTCATTGATGTCTAATAAACTTCATGCTCTTATTTGAATCAACTACGGAGTAGTGCTAGCTATGTTCCTATATTGCAAACTTAATCAATCACCCTGATAAACCTTGTCCCATCTAACTGAGATTGGAACCTTTGACAGACATTGTAGGATTGGGGATCACATGGTCTGGGTGTGGCTTTAGATTAGGTTCCATATTGGCTGCTACATGGGACGAGCAGGATCCAAAACAGCAGTGGTCTGGTCTGTTGCGGACTTTGAGAAGTAGCTAAACGCTTACCTGGAGAGATTCACAGCGGATCAGATGGGCAGAGCAAGAGGTCTTCCTTTTGGCGGTCGGCAAGTAGCGGGCCTCTGAAGTGGAGTGAAGCTGAGAATATTGTCTATATCAGACAAATAGTGAAAAACCAGGTAGGAGTCTTTAGTCCTTAGACCGTTCATGAAAATATTTTGCATTCAGCCTGCTGTAACCCCAAGACCGGAACATAAAAACTGTAGCGAACATTCATTACCAGCATGTATTCCACTGCTATGATTCAGCTTATCATTTTTTAATAGTGCACATACCGAGGGTTATTGTGTGATAAACTCAAGAACCCATACAAGAGCTTTAAAACCCTCCCACCTTCCATCTCTCTCTTAGGGCTAGATTACAAATGTTCCCGTTTGCGGGAGCACAATAATTAAACCCGCCATTACAAGTGGCTGGTTAAATTTATAAATGTGCCCCAAATGCCCTCAAAATAGAAGGCTTTATATTTTTTTATTTTAAAAAAATGTAGCATTTAAAAAAGCAAACAAAAAAACTGCACTTGGAAATTTTGGGGCTATAAAGTTGGTGGGAGTGGGTGAGTGCCTTTACATTGCGGCCTATGGGAACTGTGTCTTCCCAGTAATATATGTTTATGCTTATTTAATTATGTGTTAAAATGTTTATATGCACATATTAACATACACATATATATTTACTAACTGCTGCCCATTGCTGCGCTACTTACCTCTTTGCTGCGCGAGGCTTTGATGCCATCTATGACGGTATCAGAATGAGGCTCCCATAGGAGCCTATGGAAGCATGCTCTTGTGAGTGCAATGCTTCCCAGCAATGCGAACCCGAGCTTGCATTCACATTGCTGTAAACTAGTAATACCAGCGCACATTAGTGTGCCCTGGCATTACAAAGTGGAGAGCAACTCTTTAGCTAAAAGCTATATTGTGAGCTCCACTTGTAATCTGACCCTTAGTTTGTTCTTGGCCTTGAAGGAGATGGCTGAGAATATTGATTGTTCCAGCTACTTGCTTATGGATTATAAGATGGGAGCTCAGACCTATGTGAGACCCAGAGTCCCTGGGGACTATCCTTTACAAAGAAGACAGAAAAGACTCTTCACTGCAGCTGAATGATACAGGGACACATGAATACCCTATTATGTGCACAGCATTTTCCTAATGGGACTTCATCCATAACTAACCTCTGGCATTGCAGGGACTCGTCCCTAGCATCCCCCATGAAGGACTCTGGTATTTCCTACTGCAATCCTCTGCGGTACTCAGTAACTGCACTGGATGGGATCTCTACTGGATACTGCGGCAGCTGCATTGACATTCCTGGTAAGCCAGGGGTGCTGCATTAGTGGTATGTAACTTTACACAGCACAGAGGTTATATGTAGGTATACTGACATTTTAAAAAAAATGGTGTATGGCCCTTTAAGAGAACCGGCAAAAGCTTAGTGCATAATGTGGTTTGGTAGTACAGGCTTTGGTTAGACCACTTCTCAGAGGGAAGTTGTGGTTATTAATTAGTTTAAAATATTTTTACTTTATACTAAATATAATTCTAATTTAGTACTAAATTTCTATTGTAAAACCACTAAACCAATACAACTAAGTTGTGAAATAAACACTTTAAAAGGAGTCTCCATTCTTTCCAAAGAATTTATTAGGAATCAATATATGTTAATAATAAGATAAATATTTACAGGTATATACAGTATACACATCTATTTTACAGCAAAACAATCCAAATAATTAATACTACAACCCCAATTTGTGCAACACTGCTAAAATAACCCTAGGAATATACTCAGCCAAATTCACCAATGTGTCCAAAATCAACCTTCCTTTCAGGAACAGGATAAGAAGGAGAGAGAAAAGAGAGTTTCCCAATTTTATTCTTATTTCAAAGGGGTTTTGCCTAGCACATGCCAGTCAAGGCTAATGGGAGTGTCTTTAATTAAACACCTAGTTCAGAGAGAAAGGTGTATCTGGGGGGGGGGGTGGATTTTAATAACAGCTAGGTCAGTAAGCTATGTCACCACATTCCCTCACTTTTTTCTTCTCCTATGTTGCCCCGTTTTCTAGTTATACCCACTAGTACAGAACACAGTGGGAGAGAAAACCTTACAGGGATAATTCTCCCACCATCCCTTTGGAATATGATTCCCTCTGCAATATGAGCTCTTCTGTACTTTCCTAGGACTGTCAATTCCTAGTCTAACTTTATACAATTCATTTAAAAAATTAATTTAACATTATACATAGAAAACAAAAATTCTTTGTTAAACCCCATTAGCAACATTTATACAATGGTCTTAAAAATGGGAAAAATTTAAAGTTCCTGTATGAGTGCCTGAGTGTGGGTACACTAGATGGGTATGCATGTAGTAAAATCTTTATTAATAAAGTGTGAATTGTGCCTGTAAAACAAAAGTTATAATGGTTCACTGAAGTTCTTTGTTGTCATCTTTTGGCATCTGGTCCTTGCTTTTGCTTTACCAATCACCTCTCTTTGAACCACTTAGTTTTTTTTTCAAGACCCTTGAAGGAATGAAAAGAGATTAAAACCAGGCATATATTTACTTCACACTACAACACTCCATCTGCCGTAGAAACCCCATTCACGGTTATTATCTTCAAGTTGGGATATCCCTCTATCACTGCATCATCCCACCCGCCCCCTTACTTAAACTTATGTTGCTTGTCCTATATGATTATTTACCCATTTATGCTATATATTATTTTGGCTTAATGCCCCATTTTACATCTCTATTGTGATACATGTTATACTTATTTAACTTGTCCAACGCCACCATCATTGATTCATGGTAAGGTCAGTCCTGATGACACCTGAAAAACAACAAACTATAATATGTGTTATTGAGAAAAGATGGGAGGAAAGGTGAGAAGCCTCTGTCTTCATTGGTTTTCTTCCTGCAAGATAAGACTTCAGACAGTTTACATGGAAATTTTCTTGCATGTGGCCTCCCAAAACTAATCACAATTGAGGTATCTGTTTTTTTAGAAAGAAAATGCATCAATTAACTATACATTCTAAATATTGGCATATTTAAAACTTAATAATGAAAACACTTAAAATTATTAATTTAACTCAAAACTAAAGTACACATTACATGGTACAAATGCACTGCAAACAAATATGCTTTGCCCGCTGTAAGCATAGTGTCTCAAGTCTTAGAACTATGCTTATAGACCATGTGCCACCATTAACAAGGGGAGGCAATAGGGGCAATCGACTGTTCAGACTTGAGACCAGGTGGATATACATGCTAGATACCCTAGCACCAAAGGGGTTGAACACCATGCTGGACTTTTCACCATTCTACATGGAATCCTAAATGTCCGATCAATGTGGCTCTGGACTCTTTACATTGACCTGATGACTCTAACTTTGCTTACACATAGTAGATGCTTTGAATTGACATGTCATATGCTACATTTCATGTCTTACAAGTCTCTGGCTCATGTCCTCTGGTATCTGGGTTTCTGCCATACTCTGGGATACATGATTATAGTGGATGTGTACTAGTTAAATATCTAAGCATATACATTGGATGATAGCAGAATATATAAATTATGCTATATTAAATATGCTATATTAAATATGCCATTTTCAATTTCGGATATAGTTGAAGTTTGATTACAGAGTATACGTTATATTAATCATGTCCTGCACTGTTTGTATTTGTCCTCCATATGTATAATTGGATCGTTTGATCTGTTTTAAATTTATGTTTTTAATGTTAGTATCCATTATGCGGCACCTGGTATATACAGATTAACTGCGGTATCTAGACTGATCGCTATGTTTTGTTTACAATTAGGTATCTGGGCCATGCCATTGGCCGTTACACCGCGTCTGTATATCCCCTAGGCAACCGACATCTGAGCGTAACTCACGCTGATGACGTCACTTCCGCCTGGCACGGCCCACGGGCCGCATTCGCGGCTCGGCGTCTAATGGAGCTACACATATGTATATAAGGTGATGGGGTTACTAAGGGGGTATACTGCTTTTGTAATTTTTTCAAGCTGTATCGTGCATTTGATAAAGGGGGCGAAATGCCTCCGAAACGTCATGCTTTTTAATGTAACTTATTAAATGTTATGTTTTACCTAACCAGTGAGTGCCTTTTTTGTGCTGGATATTTTTTATATATATATATATATATATATATATATATATATATATATATATATATATATATATATATATATATATATATATATATATATATATATATATATATATATACTAGAATCAAATATTTTCCTAACCACCGAATGTAATCTGGGGAACAGACTCTGAATAGAGTATCTCTCACAGCATAGCAGTTTTCTTTTTAAAAGATGTTAACACAGGATGTACAAGGTACCATTGAGATGCTAATTTCACACAACAAAGGACATAGCAGTTAGCTAGCATCTAGTAAGGGTAGTAATTAGATCTGTTTATAAGCAGGTCAGCTTTCCAGCAGAGGTGGTAATATAGTTACATTTTAGTTTTCCTAACCACTGCTCAATATTTTTATTTTAAATCTGGGGAACAGACTCCGAATAGTTTGTCTCTCACAGCATAGTTTGTCAGACTATTTAACCTGCCCCAAAAGCAAGGAATTAACATAATATCTGTAGGGCAATGAAACCCCAGACTAAACAGAAGTTAAGCAATTTAGACATCCTGTAAATTAGATAATTTTGTATATAAGGAGCAGAAATCAAGCATTAAAAAACAAACAAAACAAAAAAACATTTGTAGTCCTAAAATATAGACCAAATTGAAAATGCAGGCTAAATTAAACACCCTTCAGATGTTTTTAGTTTAAACAGTGAAAAATGTTAAAAAAAAATGTTTGTGCTTTTAAATCCACACAGTTAAGTATTTAGTTTTAAATAGGAATAATTTAGGAATAATTTAGGTAATGATAGGAATATTTATTTAGATTTATTTAAATTATATTTAAGTTAAGGGGTGTTAGGTTTAGGGTTAGACTTAGGTTTAGGGGTAATAACTTTAATATAGTGGCAACGATGTTGGGTGCGGCAGATTAGGGGTTATTAAGTGTAGGTAGGTGGCGGCGACATTGGGGACGGCAGATTAGGGGTTAATAAATATAATGTAGGAGTCGGCGATGTTGGGGTCAGCAGATTAGGGGTTCATACATATAATGTAGGTGGCGGCGGTGTTCAGAGCGGCAGATTAGGGGTTAATAATATAATGCAGGTGTTGGCGATGTCGGGGGTGGCAGATTAGGGGTTAATAAGTGTAAGATTAGGGGTGTTTAGACTCAGGGTTCATGTTAGGGTGTTAGGTGTAGACATAAATTTTATTTCCCCATAGGAATCCATGGGTCTGCATTAAGAAGCTTTACGCTGCTTTTTTGCAGGTGTTAGACTTTGTTTTTACCCAGCTCTTCCCGTTGATTCCTATGGAGAAATCATGCACAAGTACGTTACACCAGCTCACTGCTGACTTAAGCAGCGCTGGTATTGGAGTGCGGTAATGATCAAAATTTTGCTCTACGCTCACTTCTTGCCTTTTAAAGACGGGTTTGTAAAAACCTGTAATACCAGCGCTGTAGGTAAGTGAGCGGTGAGTGAAAACTGCTCATTAGCACCGCATAGCCTCTAACGAAAAATTCGTAATCTAGGTTATAGTTTTCTTACAAAGAAGATGGTTGTTTGCTGAGTGGACCAGCATTTATTTAATAGTTGCCATAGATAGGTTAAAGTCATTGACTTCTGCTCTTTTTAAATGGAATATAATGTCCATTTTATAAAGATTGTAATTTTCTTGCACATTTTTTATTTTTTTTACAAAGGATTAATTTCTGTGAATGTGTTACACCTAGAGCTGTAGCTTGCCCTATACATATACAATGTAAATTCCTTCCTGCTGGGGGAAGGTGCAGGAGGTAGCTTGGCAAGGTATATTGTGACACACTTAAAGGTACCTTCATTCTGTTTTAGTCGTCGGATGAAGATGATGCTCCGCGTTGGATGTCTTGAAGATGGACCTGCTCCGAGCCGGAAGGATGAAGATAGAAGATGCCGTCTGGATGAAGACTTCAGCCCGTCTGGAGGACCACTTCTGTCCGGCTTGGATGAAGACTTCTGCCCGTCTGGAGGACCACTTCGCCCGGCTTGGGTGAAGACGTCTCCCGGTAAGTCGATCTTCAGGAGGTTAGTGTTAGGTTTTTTTAAGGGTGTATTGGGTGGGTTTTGGGCGGCAAAAGAGCTAACTGCCCTTTTAAGGGCAATGCCCATCCAAATGCCCTTTTCAGGGTAATGGGGAGCTTAGGTTTTTTTAGCTAGTATTTTATTTGAGGGGTTGGTTGTGTGGGTTGTGGGTTTTACTGTTGGGGGGTTGTTTGTATTTTTTTTTACAGGTAAAAGAGCTGATTACTTTGGGGCAATGCCCCGCAGAAGGTACTTTTAAGGGCTATTGGTAGTTTAGCTTAGGCTAGTGTTTTTTTTTTTTTTTTTGGGGAGGCTTTTTTATTTTAATAGGGCTATTAGATTAGGTGTAATTAGTTTAAATGTCTGTAATTTGTTTATTATTTTCTGTAATTTAGTGTTTTTTTGTACTTTAGCTAATTTAATTTAATTTAGGTAATTGTATTTATTTTAGTTAATGTATTTAATTATAGTGTGGTGTTAGTGTAACTTAGGTTAGGTTTTATTTTACAGGTAACTTTGTATTTATTTTAGCTAGGTAGTTATTAAATAGTTAATAACTATTTAATAACTATTCTACCTAGTTAAAATAAATACAAACTTGCCTGTAAAATAAAAATAAATCCTAAAATAGCTACAATGTAACTATTAGTTATATTGTAGCTATCTTAGGGTTTATTTTACAGGTAAGTATTTAGTTTTAAATAGGAATTATTTAGTTAATGATAGGAATATTTATTTAGATTTATTTAAATTATATTTAAGTTAGGGGATGTTAGGTTTAGGGTTAGACTTAGGTTTAGGGGTTAATAACTTTAATATAGTGGCGGCGACGTTGGGGGAGGCAGATTAGGGTTTCATAAATGTAGGTAGGTGGCGGCAATGTTAGGGACGGCAGATTAGGGGTTAATACTATTTAATTAATGTTTGCGAGGCAGGAATGCGGCGGTTTAGGGGTTAATATGTTTATTATAGTGTAGGCGACGTTGGGGGCAGCAGATTAGGGGTTAATAAATGTAGGTAGGTTGCGGCGACAATGGGGCGGCAGATTAGGGGTTAATAAATATAATGTAGGTGTCGTCGATGTTGGGGGCAGCAGATTAGGGGTTAATACATATAATGTAGGTGGCGGCAGTGTCCGGAGCAGCAGATTAGGGATTAAAATTTTTTTTTTAGTATTTGCTATGCGGGAGGGCCTCGGATTAGGGGTTAATAGGTAGTTTATGGGTGTTAGTGTACTTTTTAGCACTTTAGTTATGAGTTTTATGCTACGGCGTTGTACCATAAATCTCTTAACTACTGACTTTTAAATGCTTTATGACTCTTGACGGGGTAGGGTGTACTGCTCACTTTTTGGCCTCCCAGGACAAACTCGTAATACCGGCGCTATGGAAGTCCCATATAAAAAAGACTTTAAGAAGTTTCCGTAAGTCGTTTTGCGGTAAGGCCAAAGAAGTGTGCGGTGCCCCTAAACCTTCAAGACTCGTTATACCAGCGGGCGTAAAAAAGCAGCGTTAGGACCTCTTAACACTGCTTTTTTACCCTAACGCACAACTCGTAATCTATTAGAAAGTACTGTAAAGCTTTTGTTTGTAAAAAAAAACATTTAGATGGGACCAAGACAAGTAAATATCATGTCTCTAAAATTCATTAGATTTTTACAGAAAACAAAATTCAAATTTATTCACTCTAAAAAAAAAAAGGAATATCCAATTTCCAAAAACAAGAAAAATACAAGAGCAACAAAATGCAAGCTACAGACAATGTCTACATCCCAGCAATAAAAATAAGCAATATTTGTATACAAATCTTATACAACAGGTCCACTGGAGCCAACCATGTGCTCTGTTTAAATACTACAAAATAAAAATTACTTTGCTGTAAAACACCAAAAAATGACCTTTACTGCACTTAAAACATTTTTTGTAGTAATACACAGTTTTCTTTCACTGAAGCCCAGGACTGAGCTTCATTTACCATCACCCATGAAACTCTATGGAAATGCAAATTTAGAAAGACAATTCCACCTGAAATACAGGTTTCTGAACCATGCATTTTCTTCAGAAAACATTTTAAAAAATATATATATATCCTGCAATATTCTAAAATTAAACCAACGTATTATCTAATTCCTGCAAAACTAAGTGGCATATGGATTTGTCTACAACTTTGTTGCCTCCAATTAATTAGTTTTTTTTAGTGGTTATTAATTAGTTTAAAATATTTTTACTTTATACTAAATATAATTCTAATTTAGTACTAAATCTCTATGGTAAAACCACTAAACCAATACAAGTAAGTTGTGAAATAAACACTTTAAAAATAGTCTCTATTCTTTCCAAAGAATTTATTAAGAATCAATCTGCTAGATTACGAGTTTTGCAGTATGAGGGGTGCGGTGTTAACTTAAAAGTTATTGTCACTGATCACTTACCTACAGCGCTGGTATTACAGGTTTTTCTAAACCCAGCGTTAAAAGGCAAGAAGTGAGCATAGAGCAAAATTGTGCTCCATACTGCACTCCAATACCAGCGCTGCTTAAGTCAGCGGTGAGCTGGTTGTACGTGCTCGTGCACGATTTCCCCATAGACATCAATGGGGAGAGCCCCATTGATGCCAAAAAGCTGCGTAAAGCTCAGTAGCGCAGCCCCATTGATTCCTATGGGGAAACTAAAGTTATGTTTACACCTAACACCATAACATGAACCCGACTCTAAACACCCCTAATCTTACACTTATTAACTCCTAATGTGCTGCCCCCGACATTGCGACACCTACATTATACTTATTAACCCCTAATCTGCCGCTCCGGACATCACCGCCACCTACATTATACTTATGAACCCCTAATCTGCTGCCCCCAACATTGCCGACACCTAAATTATATTTATTAACTCCTAATCTGCTGCCCACAACATCGCCAACACCTACATAATGTTATTAATCCCTAATCTGCCACCCCAACGTCACTGACACTATAATAAACATATTAACCCCTAAACTGCCATACTCCCGCATCGCAAACACTAATTAAATATTATTAACCCCTAATCTGCCGCCCCTAACATTGCCGCCACCTACCTACATTTATTAACCCCTAATCTGCCGCCCCCAATGTCACCGCCACTATATTATATTTATTAACCCCTAAATCTAAGTATAACCCTAACCCTAACACCCCCTAACTTAAATATAATTTAAATAAATCTAAATACAAATTACTATCATTACCTAAATAATTCCTATTTAAAATTAAATACCTATAAAATAAACCCTAAACTAGCTACAATATAACTAATAGTTACATTGTATCTAGCTTAGGGTTTATTTTTATTTTACAGGCAAGATTGTATTTATTTTAACTAGGTAGAATAGTTACTAAATAGTTATTAACTATTTAATAACTACCTAGCTAAAATAAATACAAATTTACCTGTAAAATAAAACCTAACCTAAGTTACACTAACACCTAACACTACACTACAATTAAATAAATTACCTAAATTAAATACAATTAACTAAATTAAATAAAGTTAGCTAAATTACAAAGAAACACTAAATTACAGAAAATAAAAAGCAAATTACAAGATCTTTAAAATAATTACAGCTAATCTAATAGCCCTATCAAAATAAAAAAAGCCCACCTAAAATAAAAAAACCTTAGCCTAAATTAAACTACCAATAGCCCGTAAAAGGGCTTTTTGTGGTGCATTGCCCCAAAGAAATCAGCTCTTTTACCTGTAAAAAAAAATACAAACAACCCCCCAACAGTAAAACCCACCACCCAAACAACCAACCCCCCAAATAAAACGCTAACTAAAAAAAACTAAGCTCCCCATTGCCCTGAAAAGAGAATTTAGATGGGCATTGCCTTTAAAAGGGCATTTAGCTTTATTGCAGCCCAATGCCCTAATCTAAAAAAACCCCCACCCAATACACCCTTAAAAAATCCTAACACTAACCCCCGAAGATGTCCTCAACGAAGCCGGCAGAAGTGGTCCTCCAGAACGGCAGAAGTGATCCTCCAGATGGGCAGAAGTCTTCACCCAGACGTCATCTTCTATCTTCATCCTTCCGACGCGGAGCGGCTCCATCTTCAAGACATCCGGCACGGAGCATCCTCTTCAATCGACGTCTTCTTGCTGAATGAAGGTACCTTTAAGTGACATCATCCAAGATGGCGTCCCTTAGATTCCGATTGGCTGATATAATCAGCCAATCGGAATTAAGGTTGAAAAAATCGTATTGGCTGATGCAATCAGCCAATAGGATTGAACTTCAATCCTATTGGCTGATCCAATCAGCCAATAGGATTGAGCTCGCATTCTATTGGCTGATTCAATTGGCTGATTCTATTGGAATAGTATCATAGCATGAGGAAACAGCCAGTTGTAGGCTGAGAAACATGTTGCATTTAAAATAAAAATATTCTTTTTAAATAATACACTTGCTGCTGGATTTTATCTGGGAATCCATCTATACTCCTGCATCAGTTTTGGGAGCTTTCCTATTTGCTGAAACCTTTTAAACAGTCAGCTGGGCGGCTGAGAAGTCCAAGTCTGTGTATATTGCACCTGGAGGTGCTTTGCTACATGTAAGTGTGCATATTCCCTGGATACACATATATTTGTACAAACTGTACTGGGCTATGTTGGCTCTATATCCTCCTCTTTAGGAACCAGGAGGACCTCACTGGTGAAGAAGTACTACAGAATTATGTCTGCATCTGTTCAGTTTGCTGGGCAACTGTGAGGTTCCAGTCTGCTTCCTTGCACTTTTTGGTGCTATTCGTTTGTGAGTATTAGTCTTACATATTTTGCTTGTCCCTTGGTATTGTGGTATTAGCCCATTGGGCGCCTCTGTGTTTCCTTTTTCAGAATAACTATTTAGTAACTATTCTACCTAGTTAAAATAAATACAAACTTGCCTGTAAAATAAAAATAAACCGTAGCTAGATACAATGTAACTATTAGTTATATTGTAACTAGTTTAGGGTTTATTTTATAGGTAAGTATTTAGTTTTAAATAGGAATAATTTAGGTAATGATAGTAATTTGTATTTATATTTATGGCAGCGATGTCTGGAGCGGCAGATTAGGGGTTAATAATTTTATTTTAGTGTTTGTGATGCGGGAGGGCCTCGGTTTAGGGGTTAATATGTAGTTTATGGTTGTTTAGTGCACTTTGTAGAACTTTATTTATGAATTTTATGCTATAGCGTTGTAGTGTAAAACTCATAACTACTGACTTTAGAATGCGGTACGAATCTTGACGGGATAGGGTGTACCGCTCACTTTTTGAGCTCCCAGGATAAGCTTGTAATACCGGCGCTATGGAAGTCCCATAGAAAAAAGACTATATGCAATTTGCGTAAGTTGATTTGTGATAAGGCCAAAAAAGTGTGGAGTGCCCCTAAATCTGCAAGACTTGTAATACCAGCAGGAGTAAAAAAGCAGCGTTATGAGGCTTAACGCTGCTTTTCTACTCATAATGCAAGACTTATAGTCTCGCCATATATATGTTAATAATAAGAGAAATAT
Organism: Bombina bombina; assembly: GCF_027579735.1. Lineage (NCBI taxonomy): Eukaryota > Metazoa > Chordata > Amphibia > Anura > Bombinatoridae > Bombina > Bombina bombina. Next base: position 878,371,654 of record NC_069501.1, on the reverse strand, counting down.
TTACAGATATATATATATATATATACATCTATTTTACAGCAAAACAGTCCAAATAATTAATACAGGGCAACTCTACTACAACCCGAATTTATGCAGCACTTCATCCTTTCAGGAACAGGATAAGAAGAAGAGAGAAAAGAGAGTTTCCCAAGTTTTATTCTCATTGCAAAGGGGTTTGGCCTAGCACATGCCAGTTAAGGCTAATGGGAGTGTCTTTAATTTAACACCTAGTTCTGAGAGAAAGGTGTAACTGGGGGGAAGGGATTTTAATAACAGCTAGGTCAGTAAGCTATGTCACCACAGAAGTTAGTCTAATACTTGTTACTCAGGGGGACTCTATGGATTGCACACCGGAATTTAAAAGCAGCATGTATAAAATTGTTACAGGTGAATTGTCTGTAATTCCCAAACTAAGTAAACGTACATCTGGAGATTTACCTCAGTCTCAGGAGGTTAATGTGCAAAATCCTTCCCCTCAGCCCCAAATTCCTGCTCTCTTGCAGTGCTCTGATTCTATGGATGCAAATATTTATCATTCTGATTGGAAAATGTCATCAGACATACAGGAGCCTGTGCCTGATCCTGAATATTACAATGGCTTCAGATTTAAGGTGGAGCATATCTTATAGCAGGAGGTATTAAAGACTCTTGAAATTGCTGAGGATAAACCTTCTGAAAATAAGCCTGTTAATCATTTAAATATTGTTTTCAAAGCTTCACCAAAAATTCACCAGGTGTTTCAGGTCCCTGGTCTGGTCTCTGACTATGTTGCTATGGCATGGAAAAAGCCAGGTATACCTTTTTCCACTTCCACAAGATTTAGGAAAATATACCTCATTCCAGAACAAAATGTGGAAGTGTGGGAAACAAGAAGGCTGAAGGTGATATTTCCACTCTTGCCAAACGTCCAACTATCTGTATGGGCGATAGCACTTCATTTAGAGAATCTATGGACCATAAATTAGAGTATTTCTTAAGGAAAGTTTTTCTGCAAACAGTCTTTTGCTTAGACCGGCTGTTTCTGTCACCAGTGTGGCTGCAACAGGAACACTATGGTACGACTCCCTAGCCAAAATGGTAAGGGACAATACCTCTAAAAAGGATTTACAAAATTGCATTAAGGCCCTTAAAATGTCTCAAGCATTTATGTGTGATACTGTAATGGACATTATTAAGATCAATGTCAAAACCAGTAATCTAATATGTCTATAGCAGTGCTGGCAAGGAAATCCTTATGGTTAAAATCTTTTTCAGCAGACATGATCTCTAAAAAAATACTGATGTTTTTTTCCTCCCAAAAGGAAGATTCTATCCAGTCAAGACTTGGGAGCTGAATTATCAAGCTCTGAACGAAGCTTGATGCCCCTGTTTCCGCACAAACCTTCAGGCTTGCTGGAAATAGCAGATATAAAGCAGCGGTCTAAAGACCACTGCTCCATAACTTGTCCGCCTGCTCTGAGGCTGCGGACATCAATCCGCCTGATCGTATACAATCGGGCTTATTGACACTCTTTGCTGTCGGCGTTTATCAATGTGCGAAGGAAATTATATGCTACATCGAATCATGTCCACTTGCACTTTCATAAATCGACCCTTGGACTCTTTTAGTTAGACAGTCACGGTTGGGAAATAAGCCTTTCTTCCTCAGGATAAAAAATCCAATGGAACAGAAGAGGAAATCAGTTTCATTCCTTTCGCTCTACAGTAGATCAGAAGTCCTCCTCTTCTCAGAAAACTGAGCCCACCAAGTCAACCTGGAAGCCTGGTTCTTCATGGTCAAAGAACAAGCAATCCAAAAAGTCCAACAACACCACTAAATCAGCATAAAGCTGCGGCCCCCAAAGCAGAATCTGTTCTGATAGGGGCAGGCTAAGTCCCATTCAGGAGGACTGGTGTATGTCAGTCCTGGACCCCTGGGTTCGAAACATAATTTTTCAGGGTTACAGGATAGGCTTGCAGTCCACACCTCCTCGAGGTCTATTCCTTATCTAGAAAAACTGAAAAAGCAGAGCACGATATATATATATATATATATATATGCACATAAGAAATGTATTGAAACATGGAGTAAAAGTAAATAAAACTTATACTTGCAAGTACAAAAAGCTTGACATGTTTCAGCTTACGCCAACCTCAAAAGATTCCTTCTCTCACATGCTCTCAAACTTCATTTAAAGGTGGCTGCCATTCTACAGTGTGTTTGGAAATTAGAGGATTTGGGAGTAATTATCCCAGTACCTGTATCTCAACAAGGTCAAGGGTTTTACTCCAATCTGTTCATTATCCCAAAGAAGGAAGGGACCTACACACCAGTCTTAGACCTAAAGACGTTAAACATGTTTGTCAGAGGTCCCACTTTCAAGATGGAAACCATTCACACAAACTTTTCTTTAATTAAAATGGGTCAATTTATGACTACAATAAACCTCAAGGATGCATACCTGCACATTCCCATCCACAGCGGTCACTATCAATTCCAGAGGTTTGCTTATATAGACAAACATTACCAGTTTGTCACTCTTTCGTTTGGTCTGGCTACAGCTCCACACATCTTTACAAAGGGGCTCTGTTAGCGGTGATCAGAGCTCTGGGGATTTCAATTCTCTGTCATTACCAATCACTCATACTCGCAAGCTTCTATTATTTCTCCAAAACCATGGTTGGAAGATCAATGTTCCCAAAAGCTTGTTATATCCTGCTACAACAAAAACTATTTTACTAAGCTGCGCTTGACTTTTTACACAATATATTTTACTAATAATCTGTTCTATATAATCTGTTCTTATTCAGAAAATCACAGCAAAATGCACATAATATGCAACAATGGTACTCGCTCCAGAATATAATTGTTAATTGTTCCACAAAAGTGCTCAGATTTATAGGTATAGGTAATTTACAGGCAGCAACATGGACAGTATGCTCCCAGGCATGAGCAGGGTTGGATTGCCTCCGTTGAGGACCCAGAAGTGATGCCACCACCATTGGCATACGACCCCTGGCAAGATACCTGGCCTGAGGAATATCCTTTTGGCTTTGAGGGGGAGCCAAGTAAGCCACGAAAGGTCCATGTCTTTACCCCCCCAACACAATATCAGGCCAGTCATGGCTTTTCCACACAGGGGATGTCGCAAGAAATGCAAACTGGACAGGCTGAGTGGTCACACACTAGTCGTCAATGGGACTACCAATCCAGCCTGATAGCTCCACCATCCTCTTCCCTTGGGAGAGCTCCACCATCCGCTTCCCTTGGGAGATCTCCACCATCCGCTACCCTCGGGAGAGCTCCACCATCCTCAGATGAGCATATAGCTGAAGTTGTCCCTGAAGCACCAGCAGCTGCAGTTGTCCATGAAGCACCAACAGCTGAAGTTGCCCCTGAAGCCCCAGCAGCTGCAGTTGTCCCTAAAGCATCAGCAGCTGCAGTTGTCCATGAAGCACCAGCAGCTGAAGTTGTCCCTGAAGCACCAGCAGCTTAAGTTGTCCCTGAAGCAGCAGCAGCTGCAGTTGTCCATGATGCACCAGCACATAGAGCTGAACCTGCACCTAGAATCACTGCTGCTCAAGAGCCTGTAGATCCACTGTATTCTCCCCTGGGTGAGGAATACATTTCACTCCAGAGGAGGCTCATAACAAGCTACGAGAGCAGACAAAAAGACCAACACAGGTTTCACAGGAGCCAACAGAGGTTACTCCAACGTACCATAGAGCTGCAGAGGGACATGGCAGCATCATTAAATGGTATAGTACAAAACTAGTCGCAGATGATGAGAGTTATTTCTGATATGCAGATGCAGATTGACAACAGATGGCAGGAACAAAACCAACTCTTGGGTGTGTTGGTTGAGCACTTCACACACCAGCAGGACACTGCCTCCAGCCTATCATCTGTGGCCAGCACTCCAGCAGAATCATCTGAAGCTTCCCAAACCAGGAGAACCAGGAAATCCACTCCAGTCACCTCAGCCCCCTCATCCAAGAAGCCGAAAAATAAAATATTCTTATAGTTCACCATAAATCTTGTCCTCTGTTATTTACCATATAATTGTCATCCACATCCATGTGAGGGGTGTTTTAGTACACTAATATTGTTTAAACATATAATAAGGCCTGTGTGGAAATGGCCAAAAAAAGGTAATATTATCCTATTTATGACATATTCTTGTACTATAACTCACATCCACAATAGTTGTTTCTGAAGGGTACATATAGTAATATTCACTTGTAAGATGTAAATCAATGTATCTCACATCCAATATAAATTGACACATTGGTATATATATAGTAGTGATGTTACTGATAGGGTGGGCATTATCAGGTGTTTTAAGTCTGCAGGTGAGAGGTTGTGGTGTCTGTGATTGGTTTGACACAATTGCAAAGAGGTAGCCTTCAAGAAGGTGTTAGAAATGATCATATGAGCCACCCTAGGTTTTGCTTTCAACTAAGAATACCAAGAGAACAAAGCAAGTTTTCTAATTAAATCTGAAAGTAGTTTGAAATAACATGCCCTATTTAAAAGAAGAAGGTTTTCTTTGGACTTGACTGTCCCTTTATATATTTTGGCATCAGTTCCAAGCTGTGTTAGCATTAGAATAAATTACACTCCAGTGGGTTCTAAAGAGATGAAGGTAATCCAATTTAAAGTAAATAAGCAAGTATATGTCCACAATGTGATAAAGTACCTACAAGCTCAATCCATTTGATTATGTTGTGGCTTGAAACTATTTCAAATACACAAATAAACCTTTAAAAAGCAATATCATAGTATACTGTCCCTTTAACCTTGAGATGCTGCTTAAATGTATGTGTTTGTTAAGGCTTCCAGGGAGTTACATTGGTTTTTTAGTCAGTGCAAGGGTTCCTGCGCCTGCAATTTGTAGCGAGATGAGAATGGAGTAGATTTTCTGAAATCTGCGCGCGTAAGTCCTTACGCTGTATATTGGATACCAAACTGCGCGTGTTTTGTATGTCAGTCTATGGGTAAAAAAAATACGGGCGAAGGCAGAAATATACGCGCGTAAGTTGTATGCTATGCCATATATGTGATACCAAACCAGCGCAAAATTTGGCGTCGTCGACTTTTGCGGGCGACGCTGCATATCGGATCGGGCCCCAGATTTTTTGGTGAAAAACAAGCAGTGGTTGCTGAGATGTTGGGGCCCGATCCGATATGCAGCGTCGCCCGCAAAAGCCGGCGACGCCAAATTTTGAGCTGGTTTGGTATCACATATACGGCGTAGCATACAACTTACGCGCTTATATTTCTGCCTTCGCCCGTATTTTTTTTACCCATAGACTGACATACAAAACACTCACAGTTTGGTATCCAATATACAGCGTTTGGTATCAATTAATCAGATGTTCTAATAGAAACATAATTTATTGCATTAAATGTTCATGTAATTTTTTTCTATTTTGGACAGACAAGCAGGATTCTAAGGGATAGAATCCGTGAACATATATTAAAAATAGAACATGGATCTTCAGAAACTAAACTATATGCCCATTTTAAAGATATACATGCAGGTAGTCTAAAGGACTTCAAATATTGGGGTATCAAACAAATAAATCTAGCGATTAGAGGAGGAAATATTAATAATGTGTTATTAAAGAAAGAAGCAGAATTTATTTTTAATTTTAAGACCCTCCACCCACATGGCCATAATTCAGAAATGGATTTAAGCATGCTGTTCTAATACGAATGTGACAAGAATATACATGTAAATGCTCTAATTTTAAATTAAAATTATAGTATTTAAAATAAAAAAATAATTTTTAAACAAATATTAATATAATTTTCATAGATTGATGAATACCAATAGAGTAGCAAATACATTGTGGTTAATTTTTTTCACCCTATTCATAATTTTTTTTATCCAATTCATTAATATTTATCATGCTATTTACAAAATAATATTCTGATATTTCCATTTGTGAATACGATGATATTAGTTTAATAATACACATATTAACTTCTTTTACAATTCATTAGTATTTTTTATGCATTTTCTATCATTTTGAAATGTTTATATATGATATGAATTTGTGATTATTATCTTTTTAAACGTTTTTTTTAAACATTTTAAGATGATTTTTTACAATATTTCATTTATATCTTATGCTTATGAGATTTTGATTTCACAGCTCCCTCTATTGAAATTACTTATGCTACATGCATTACAACATACCGCTTTTAAAAATTACCCCTTTATAAAAGCTCAGATTTCACTTACTATCACTAAACATTATTTTTAAAAAAATCATCTTTCAAAACATTTTTCATATTAAAATTGAATATCACTTTTAGATATACATATTTCCCTTTCTAAGGGACTGGTGTTTGGTTCCTAAATGATCAGAATCCATGGAACGATCTTTAGTTACAATGTTGCCATTAACTGGATATATTGTATCAAATTAATTAAATATTCGTTATAAGATCAAAACACATCTGAAGTAATTTATATGAATAAGAACAAGTTTTGTTTGAAAATGCTATTAGTGTCTAATAATATATATGTCTAGCGAATTTCATATTATATTTCTAATTGTTTAGACAGCATTGGCTGGACACTATCCAATGAAAATAGAGCATGGGCTATTTAAAATGGCAAACTGATCCAGTAATCATCTTAATAAAGGCCCCTGGCGGCTGAAACGCGTAGAATTTGCTTACTGACCTTGGACACGTATTATTCCCACCTAGGTGAGGTATCGTTAGTAGATAGGACAGTTATATTGAGCAGTCACAGAATGTTATTGTTAGCTGTCTCTGTATGTGTAATCCCTGCCCCAGGACCTACCTATACGAACCCACCCTGTTTTGATTGTTTTTGATTATTTGGTTTTAATACCGGGTAATAATAAAGTCCTAAGAACAAAGGCACTATTGAAGGGAATTATTCCTGAACTTTAACCCGGAATTGATTTGATCACAATGAGGAACATTGCTCTAACAATCTACTACAGACGCTGAACACCCACTGTGCAGGACGGACCGCAGTGCGGGCAAGACTACAGATGCTGAACACCCACTGTGCAGAACGGACCGCAGTGCGGGAAAGAGTTCACTGAGAAAACACCTGCTTGTTTCAACAAGTTCCACACTCTTCGTTTTACAACAAAGAACCAGAGAAAAATTGTAACTTACACACAGATCATCTTTGCTGCACAACACTGTTGCGAAAACCATGAAGGATACAGGTTTCCAACACATGTGTTAACATTTGTTACAAGTTTATTCATAGGTTACTTCTGTATACACTCCTTAACGAATTTTAAACACTATTGCCTCATACCCGTTATTCATTATACTTGGCGTTTGCAATATCTTGGTTAATGATATATATATCGTTGTTTTTATTTTAGCATTTTAGAAATATTTTTTTTATTGATGCCGGCATCACATTTTAATTACTTTTAATTACTTGGTATTAATTGTTAGATTATTCATTTATCCACTGTCATATAATAAATTTATGATTTGATTCTATATATCTAATTCATTTTTTGGGTAATATTGGCATTATTGGTTAGTTTTATGGTAGTGATCATTTTCACCTTCCTTAATAGACATTGTAGATTATCATCGACTTTTTTCTCTTATACACGCACATTGTTGCTGACTGATTTTATTCAGACTGGTTTTCTGTATACACACATTTGTACATTTGTATATTTTATTTTCAAATACATATTTGCCACATATATCAGCTCTCAGCTATATATAGCGCTATCCCTTAACACATTTTTTTTCCTCTTAGTTTTTGGGTGGACCTTTGAGGTTGGTTCACTTTTTTTGGGATTAGCTTTATGAGAGTAAGAGTGTAGCATCTTATAATCACATCCCTTGTACCTAGGATGGTGGAGCTCTCCCAAGGGAAGCGGATGGTGGAGCTCTCCCAAGGGAAGAGGATGGTGGAGCTCTCCCAAGGGAAGAGGATGGTGGAGCTCTAAGGCTGGATTGGTAGTCCCATTGACGACTAGTGTGTGACCACTCAGCCTGTCCAGTTTGCATTTCTTGCGACATCCCCTGTGTGGAAAAGCCATGACTGGCCTGATATTGTGTTGGGGGGTAAAGACATGGACCCTTCGTGGCTGACTTGGCTCCCCCTCAAAGCCAAAAGGATATTCCTCAGGCCAGGTATCTTGCCAGGGGTCATATGCCAATGGTGGTGGCATCACTTCTGGGTCCTCAACGGAGGCAATCCAACCCTGCTCATGCCTGGGAGCATACTGTCCATGTTGCTGCCTGAAGACTGGTGGTGGAGGTGGCTGCATGGCTGTGACTGGTGGTGGAGGTGGCTGCATGCCTGTGACTGGTGGTGGAGGTGGCTGCATGCCTGTCACTGGTGGTGGTGGTGAAGGTGGCGGCATGCCTGTTTGCAGCCTGGTGACAGGAGGTTCTGTGGAGGAGTCAAATGATGATAGGGATTAGTACAGTCATATATATGTCCATGTGGGCATACAATATACATTGATACATGCTAGGGACAATACTCATTCTCATGTCAAACTGTATAACATGCATGTTCACAATGTGATTTGTGATATGAGGGATTTTAATCTGCACAGTATACAGGTATGTGTTTCATACAATAGTTATGTGTACATGTCAGTGATGGAGAAAATGTGTTCTTTAAGTGACACTATGGTCACACAATTTACTTTAGCCTGATGTAGGCACAGAACCTGCTTTCGGAGCTAAAAGTATTGTGATGGCTATAGTGTCCATTTACTGAAAACTCAACATGTGGCTTGTGGCCTGTGTTACTCTGAGACATGTTAGTATTGCACTATTCCACCTCATATCATGAATTGCATTGTGTTAAGCAGCATTAATGTCAAATATAATTGTAGATGTTTTTGTTAGTAGGCCAAATACCATGCTCCTCATTGTGTACATGAATGTGTGACATTAAAGGATGTTATATCTCAAATACAGCATGAGGTGCTGTGGTTGCAGCCCCTGAGTCACGAGCCCCTGGAAGTCCACGGACTGCTGTGATACTCAGGGAGCTGCGTATCATCTCCTGCCAGGTGTTGTATTCGGTTTCCAGGGGTGAACCACCGCCTGTTCCCCTCTGGTGCATGGCTTCCTGCCCCATCTTCTCTTTCACCCGCCTCTTGCAATTGTTCCACCTTTTTTGAAGTCCCTCGACAGTCCTCCTCTGTGGGGCCACACTGTTTACAGCATCCTCTACCGCCAACCATGCTGCCTTACGCCTTCGGGCAATGCCTTTGCCCTTCTCCTGGAAAAAAAGGGTACTGTGGTTGTCCATGATGGCCTGGACTAGTGCAACATTCTCATCGAATGAGAAGTTTGGGCATCTCATGCGCTCCTCCTCTGTGGCCATCTGGCTTTCTCCCTGGGATGTCCCTGGTGTGGGTTCCTCCCTATCATCTCCTTCTTCCCCCCTTCTGTCCCCATGTGCACCCTCTGTCCCTCTTCTAAGTGTGCCTGGTCTCTGGGCATCTCCCCTCCCATCATCCCTTCTAACTCTCCCTCTCCCCACTCCACTTACTCCCTGACGGGGACCCCACTGCTCCTCCTGTCTGCTACAATACTCCTCTCCCTGCAACTCCGCTCCCCTCCTCCCCTCCTCCCTAACTCTCCCTACCATCCTCACACTACACACACTCACACACTCACACTCACTCCCAGTTCAATTACACACAATCACAACCAAACACTCAGCCTATCACACTGTAAAATTGAAATAAAATGTGTGAGGTGTTAGAAAAAAAAAGTGTTGTGTATTTTGTATATGTATGTATGCAAAATGTGTGCAATATGTAAAAATAAGTGTAAGTAAATGTACAAGCTTACCCAAACAAAAATCCAACTTAACTAACTATTATGCTGCGCCTCTCTCACTACTCTTACTAATCCTAAACTCACTGTAGTGTGCTGTAGCTCAACGAACCATCCAAACACACTGAAGAAAATGGCGGCTGTGCATAGGTTTATATATGACTTTTGAATAGCGTAATTACGTTGCGCATTTTTAGATGGAGTCGTGGGTAATTTTTACGAGTGTTAGCCAAATTTGCATAAAACTACACTTTATTGAGACTTTACGTGAACAAAATACTGGCGTAAGTACTTGCGACGACTAAAATGTGTATTTGTGCACTTTTCGGAACAATGCCAGTTTGTCCTACTTACGCCACTTTAGCATCTGACGGCACCGTATATTGGATAGCCTGATGTGCGAGGTGAAATTACAGGCGGCTCGGGTTCCCTCGCTTGCGCCAAAAACTACACCGTATATCAGATCGCGCCCCTGTAGTTTTTGCTATCATTGCACCTAATTGTATCCATTGTTAACAGTGGGAAATCTTTTTTTTTTCCAATTGATAACTCTAGCTATACACAAAACTGCCAAGTTAAAAAAAAAATCATTAATGCAATCCAAAGTTACCTGAAAAACATTGTTTACTATTGAACAGTCCAGTGAAAATAAACTATAAAGAATTAAAAAAATATTTATATAAGTTGAAAAAAATATTCTTGAGTTGGCCAACAAAATAATAGCTCAGAGCAAATATGAACTTGTTTATCTATATCTATTCTATGAAGCTAAAACTTCCTTATGCAATGTCTAAGCTACACTTAAAACTAATTGGCACTACAATTACAAACACATTTTTATTACATAATATAATGCATGCAATGAGAAACAGCAGTTCTTCACTTCTCTCATTGTACTCATACATACCTGGAGGGCACTTTATGTTGGATGCTTTGTGAATGATGTTTATTATAGTACCTGAATAAAAAAGAGAAAAAGAGAATTAATGTTTCAGTTTGTTGTTAAGATTCCAGGAAGCCAAATCACACTCTAAGGGCTAGATTACGAGTGGGGCGCTAACTGCTGCACAGTAACGAAAAGAGGTGTATCGTGGCTCTATGCGCGAGTTGGAAGTAGTTTGCATATTTCAAGATGAAAGTAATTGCGCTCGCTTCAGCGCAATTGAATTTAACGCTTGTCAGGAAAGTGTGACTACAGAGCTTTGGTTAACTCTTTCACAAGACAAAAAAGTTGCATTAAACATTAAAATGCATTCAAAACTACAGTTACACTCATATTAACACTGTCTAACAAAAAATATTTTTAAAAAATTATATATTGCAATAAATATATAAGGGCTCAAAGATATGAGGTCTCAGGTGATAGAAAAAAAACTGCAAAGGGCTTTAACTTAGAGATACATACATATGCATGTCAAAAGATGTATATATGTATATAAATAAGTATATATACAGGGAGTGCAGAATTATTAGGCAAGTTGTATTTTTGAGGATTAATTTTATTATTGAACAACAACCATGTTCTCAATGAACCCAAAAAACTCATTAAAATCAAAGCTGAATATTTTTGGAAGTAGTTTTTAGTTTGTTTTTAGTTTTAGCTATTTTAGGGGGATATCTGTGTGTGCAGGTGACTATTACTGTGCATAATTATTAGGCAACTTAACAAAAAACAAATATATACCCATTTCAATTATTTATTTTTACCAGTGAAACCAATATAACATCTCAACATTCACAAATATACATTTCTGACATTCAAAAACAAAACAAAAACAAATCAGTGACCAATATAGCCATCTTTCTTTGCAAGGACACTCAAAAGCCTGCCATCCATGGATTCTGTCAGTGTTTTGATCTGTTCACCATCAACATTGCGTGCAGCAGCAACCACAGCCTCCCAGACACTGTTCAGAGAGGTGTACTGTTTTCCCTCCTTGTAAATCTCACATTTGATGATGGACCACAGGTTCTCAATGGGGTTCAGATCAGGTGAACAAGGAGGCCATGTCATTAGATTTTCTTCTTTTATACCCTTTCTTGCCAGCCACGCTGTGGAGTACTTGGACGCGTGTGATGGAGCATTGTCCTGCATGAAAATCATGTTTTTCTTGAAGGATGCAGACTTCTTCCTGTACCACTACTTGAAGAAGGTGTCTTCCAGAAACTGGCAGTAGGACTGGGAGTTGAGCTTGACTCCATCCTCAACCCGAAAAGGCCCCACAAGCTCATCTTTGATGATACCAGCCCAAACCAGTACTCCACCTCCACCTTGCTGGCGTCTGAGTCGGACTGGAGCTCTCTGCCCTTTACCAATCCAGCCACGGGCCCATCCATCTGGCCCATCAAGACTCACTCTCATTTCATCAGTCCATAAAACCTTAGAAAAATCAGTCTTGAGATATTTCTTGGCCCAGTCTTGACGTTTCAGCTTGTGTGTCTTGTTCAGTGGTGGTCGTCTTTCAGCCTTTCTTACCTTGGCCATGTCTCTGAGTATTGCACACCTTGTGCTTTTGGGCACTCCAGTGATGTTGCAGCTCTGAAATATGGCCAAACTGGTGGCAAGTGGCATCTTGGCAGCTGCACGCTTGACTTTTCTCAGTTCATGGGCAGTTATTTTGCGCCTTGGTTTTTCCACACGCTTCTTGCGACCCTGTTGACTATTTTGAATGAAACGCTTGATTGTTCGATGATCACGCTTCAGAAGCTTTGCAATTTTAAGAGTGCTGCATCCCTCTGCAAGATATCTCACTATTTTTTACTTTTCTGAGCCTGTCAAGTCCTTCTTTTGACCCATTTTGCCAAAGGAAAGGAAGTTGCCTAATAATTATGCACACCTGATATAGGTTGTTGATGTCATTAGACCACACCCCTTCTCATTACAGAGATGCACATCACCTAATATGCTTAATTGGTAGTAGGCTTTCGAGCCTATACAGCTTGGAGTAAGACAACATGCATAAAGAGGATGATGTGGACAAAATACTCATTTGCCTAATAATTCTGCACTCCCTGTATGTGTATATATATATATATATATATATATATATACACACACACATATACATACATTTATATATATATATATATATATTTAGACATGTATATGTATGTATCTCTATTTTAAAGCCCTTTGCATGCCTTTTTTTTCTAACACCGTACACCTCATATTTTTGAGCCCTTATAACTTTTTATGCAATATTTTTTTTTTTTTATAATTTTTATTAGATATTGTTATTATGAGTGTAACTGTACTTTTAAATGTATTTGTGATGTGTTTTGCGCAATTTTTTACAGTTACATATTAACACTGTGTAGAAAATGTTAAAAAAAATATTGCGATAAGGAGACTATTTGGGGGCACAATAACTCAATTAAAGAGAAAATCCTCAAAAATTTACCTCAGAAGTGACTGATAACGTGGATCGCTAAGATACTGAGAATATTTTGGCTTGCTCACAACAGTACTAAGGTCGCAATTGGAAATGCCGCCACGAGGTCTAAAGTAAAGAGCAGGCTGCGGCAGCTACACGCAATTAACCATTGTTACCTATAACCACCGACTAGATGCTGAATCTGAGACTTTGTGTAGCAGAGATAAACATCAGTAATGGGAAACTTCATTAAGTCTGCCTAGATAAAAAGGATTTATAGATGTGAGTACATTTCACTATTAACTTGGTGGCCCAGATTACTACTGTACCGACTGGTCATTCCCTGACTAAGACTTTACAGCAGCAAACCTAGAGATTTGCCTAACAGAGCATTAGGGGGAGTTATAGAACTGACACGCGCTGTGCTATTTTCCCCCCTATCGGAGCACCTTGTCTAACATCTGGCGTGTCAGTTTGGTCTCCCTGAGGCTTATTTAAAATGGCGGAGGCTGCACTTTTTCTACGTGAGGCTGGAGCGCTCCTAGATGCCCACTTTCAAAACTACAAGCAGTAATAACGAAGGAATGGGACTCTCTGAGGGAAGTATGTAGACCCTTCACCTGCAGGTCCAAGCCATTGACTGAGCCACAAATTTCTCCTTGTTCACCTGATACGTGGGGCACTGATGAAGGATCTCCCTTTATCTCGCAAGCTAAGTTCCCTACAGAGCTAATGGGAGACGCACAGCCTGAGCAGCTCATACTTACTGCGGAGTCCTGTACAGAGAGCAACACAGTATGCCTGCCCATAATATCTAAACCCTCTGTTTCTTGGAACGCAGCCACAACTTGCCGTATGCTGAGGAGCTGTAAGGATCGTTATTCTGATGCATCATTAACCATCTGGCATCTAGGCCCTACTGGAGGGCTCCATTACAGCTTAGCAGCCAGCAACGAGTTGCAGGGACATTCCACCTACACAGCTGTGGTGCTACCTCCCTCAAAGCCTTCTGCCGATGTCTCCATGGGGGTTCTGGCACTCCGCGGTAGGCTCCCCAGACCTGTATTGTTCATGAGGAAAGTGGTTTCATTTTCATGGCTGGCCTGTGACATTGTTGATCCTGCAGGCACATCCAACCATAAAACAGAGACTCACAAGAAGGGTGTGGGGTAAACTGTCATGCTATTGTGTTCTAGTTTTCAGGCTGCATATGCTTCCTCCCCTATGTCTATACTTGTGTTTTTTCCTACAGTTAAACTGAGAGGCTACAATTGTTACCCAAGGAGGGCTTTTGGTATGAGAATATTCTTGGGTAATATTTGCTCTGCTTTGCTCATATGTTTGTTGAATTTTTTACTCACTCATCCCCTACGCATTTACTTAACCTTATACTGTACTGTTAGTTTTGCCATATAGACCTAAGAGCTGGTGTTTGAACTATGGGTGTCTTCGCTTCTAAATTTAAGTAATCTCCGTTAGGGTGTCATACGCACGTTTTTACAATTAAGCTATAGCAGGGTCTAGTTTATCATGTTCTCCTCTGGTAATAGATATGATGACCTTCCTGTCCCTGGGTGGTGGGCCCACATTCAGGAGACATAGTATTTTCGTACAGAGGGGAGATATTCACCTGTTTAATTACCTACCCTCACATTTAGCTACTCATATTTTGTCCTAAAGTTGTATAGCCTACCTAATACCCTATTCCTCAATGTCCATTGAAGACTCATGATGTTGTTGGATGTCACTTTTATCCTGATAGCCCCGTTCACTTACTAGTCAGTATCTTGGTCAACACATGTACAGATTTTAGTATAAGGTACACTGCATTATCCTCACCCTACATTACAAGCTGAAGTTTGTGCGGTTGGTTTTTCACATTCCCTTAATTAGTTAAATATGATATTGCAAGCCGAATTCAGGACTTTATGTTGAAAGGCACTTGGAGAGCACTCATACTCTATTTTGTAGTCTTAACTCTGACCCCTCACACTAATAAAAGCTTAATACAATATCAGTCATCATAGACTCCATGACAGAGAAGGCGATAGACAGAGACACAGAGCACTAGTCGCATTTCAGACATACATAATCCAAATCTATTTGATGAGCCACTCTGCAAGACTGCTTACTGCTTTGACCCTTTACATAGGGCAAATATTATTTGCTATTGTTCACTTGCATGTTTGTTAAAGGTGGTACTATACTAATACGAACGTTTTTGTTTTGCACTTAAACAATACATTGCATGTATCCTTTGACAGACCGCTATATAACTATAAGCTACCCTAAGGTCTAAACCAGCTCTCCCTTGGAAGTGTTAAAGTTCCATTTTATTTTTTGAAATGGTTAAATATTTTTGGTTATTGGTTGCAATCTTAGCTATGGAGAAGTGTAAGTCATATATGTTTTCTCACAAGTCATTTGTAAGCCTATTTGTTGTGTGTTTTTTATTATTATCTCCCCACAGGATTTAAGTAACATATGAAGACTGGGATGTCTGATACATTGGAGGATACTTAGTAATGTGGTTAGAATCCTATCCCCGTAATTTGTTAAATAGGTTAGCTCTCATCTAATAGGAATCATTATCCTGAGAAGTGAGTGAATTTGTAAGTTTAGACTATTTTTTCTACACAATGGGTATTAACTTTATAATTCAAGTAGCTAAGGGAGGTTAAGCAGGCAACTATCAGGAGCTACATACTCACAAATATAATATATATTCTCTACTGCTAGCATAAATATAACACTGTCCTGCAAGTTATATTCAGTTGTTGCAATATATACGTCCTTATTCCTTAAAGAATGCTACTTCTGTTATTTTGCCTTATCTATTTTAACATCCTAACGTCTCAGGATACTAGCCCTCTTGGATATAGCTCCACATTTTTAACCCCCCCCCCCCCAAATTGTGTATAGTAGTTTCTCCTGCCATACTTATATAACCACTTCCGCTCCCCCCACCATAATAAACCTCCTAGTCTAGGAGGGTTAAATATGTGGCTTATCTAGCCTGTGCCGCACCTTCACAACCTTAAGCTATAGTTCATCTAATTATCATTTAATACCCCTTTTCCAAGTCCCCCTATTGGTTATTGTCATAGGTTACGGTCTGTGAGAGGCCATTATATGTTTCATCTTTGGGGAATGTAAATTTGTAAAATATAAATTTTATTAAAAAAGGGTGTATGGCGCACTATAATCACAGAAAAATAAAATACAAAAACTGAGGTTATCGAAGTGAGATCCAAAAGTGGTCTCATCAGTCCATTATGCCTTTCTTTAATTTCAGACATGTTCCCTTATTTTAGGTCCATGAGTGACCTTTCGAGTTGGTTATGGAAGGTTCCCTTATATATAGGCATCATGTATAGGCCTTGCCTCCCATAACTGTTTACTATTTCGTTGGTTAGTTGTGTTAGTTGTGTTTAAGGCTTATTATATATTATTGAACTGTGCTGGACTATACATTTATTTATTTATTTTTTTTCTTTCGAAGATATTGCATGTATAACCTGTTCCCTTATTAGGGATAAGACTGAGGTGCTGTACATTAAACAAAATACTAGAAAAAGAGACCAATTGCCGAAGCAATTGTAGAGAATGTACTTGGATAGCACTCACCAATTCTAGACGGTGGGGCCACTATATACTAGTTAAGGAAGGCCCAGGATGGAGGCAGGTTTTAAAACTTAACTTTGAATGTGAAATATTTAAAATATATACAGTGAGTTAAAATCACAGTTGTGGACCACGGGACAGACTGAATGTGATACTAAGGCGGGAGACAACAGGAGAAAATACAAATATATCAGTATAGTACTGGTGGACACAAATCCTGAGTGTGAGTGACTTATGGTGCTTTACCACTCCCTCTATTACGAGGTTATTGGTGGTGTACTTAATGAGGTACCACTAGTGGGAATACAAAGTGATCTGGAATATACTCAGACCTAATTATATACTCCTTCAGTAGTGTAAGAGTGCAACACCTTTATGATTTTTAAAGGTAAAAATTACTGGTGGTTACTGATCATAATCTAGCTGATACACACACCATGAACTCTAAGTATCATATAAACTGGTGTTGCTAATATGCTTGATAGTGATCTAAAACAATAACTAAGTTGGTCAGAGATCATTTTCCTTGATAATGGTCAAGGGTTAGGTTTGACTAATGCTTGTGGCCAGCATGCAATATAGATATAATTCTCAATATTTTAAGGCAGTTTATAATGTCTCAATAATAAGGCAAGCCTCTTATTAGTTCAATACTGGTGAACACAAGTCCTGTATGTGAGTCAATTGTAGTGCTTACCACTCCCTCTGATTCGAGGTTATTGGTGGTGTACTTATTGTGGTACCACTAGTGGGAATACAAAAAAGATCTGGAATATATTCGGACCAAATTTTCTACTGCTGCAATAATAAATGAGGGCAACCCCCTTATATTTTCAAAGGTAAAAAATTACTGGTGGTTACCAATCATAATCCAGCTGATACACTCACCCTGAACTGTAGATATAATTAAACTAGTGTTGCTAGTTTGCTTGGTAGTGGGCTGGGACAATAAATGGATTAATCAGGGATAATTTTCCATTAAAGTTATTAAGGTTTAAGTTTGGCTAATGCTTATGACCTGCCTAAGACATAAATATAATTCTTAATATTTTGAGGCAGTCAATAATGCCTTAATTAGATCTGTAATAAGATGATACGTAATGTTTGTAAACCAAACGTAAAAATTGTGGAGAAACCCCAGAGCTAATATTAAAGCAGGCCTCACATAATTTCCATCAAGTGTTATAAGATGTATCCTATACTACGTTCTAATATCTGGAAACTATGAGAGAGATACTTTTGTTACTGGTAGACCTGTTATTGCAGCTCTCAGAGGAGAGATATCAACTAAAACTTGTATTGGTAATCCAGAGTAAAGATCGAATTACCCCATTTCAAAGTTAAATACTTTTTTGCAAAAAGACCAGCTAATGCATCTCACGGATGAGCGATATCAACTCTATATTGTATAGAAAGTTAGGAGTAAAAATATAATCTCTCAGGATCAGTAACATGGCACCAATGACATTCACACAATCTCACTCAAACTTAGTTTAAAATTCTAGATAAACTTTTCCCAGCATTTGAATTTGAAAATGCAACACTAACAGAAGAATGGGAAATTGCCCTATCAGAATGCTCATTTAAACGTATGAATATTCTTATTAGACATGACAAAGAAAAGTACGACAAATTAGAAACTTGTATTCAGGAACTATATATACAAATAAAAAAATTTGAAACTCATTCTGATTTCGAAAAATTGTATAAAAATTACCAAAAAGAACTCGCCCAATATATCAAAGAATTAAGGGACATGAAACAAGGCAAACTACTTAGGGATATCCATGACTACAAAGAGAAAAAAGTCTATAAGTGGAGAAGGAGGAATTTCTATAAAAACACCTCTAGAAGTGCTCAAGCTAATATGATCCAAAGTGACATCTCTGACACAGATGGTAAGGATAATACTAATAGTGAAATCTCAGAGGCTACTCCAGGCACTTCCAGTACCACATTTACCTTACCCGCCAGAAATAAAAGAAAAAGTTTTTTAGACGATGGCGGATTAGAAGAGGCAGACCCTCCAGATCGGGGCAAAAATATAAACAAAAAACCTACTCGGACCAGAGGCCCGAACAGATCTTCCCATCGAGGGGGCAGGCAACAACATCAGAGAGCCCCGAGCCCTTTCTCACAGATGAGATTAAATCACTAAAAATAATTAACCTATCCCAACATGAACTGTCTGTAGCACGTTCCTCAGTACTCTCCAAAGGATTGTCTTTCTGTCCCACTGGACAACTTAACAAATTTGAAGTAATAAAGGATATACAATTGTATGTACGAAAACTCAACCTTAAAAAATTATTTGTCAGGAAACATGATCCCACCATATCTGAGGAAGATAGACAGACTTTAGATGATCTAGAAAGTCTATTACACGAAAGCGAATAGGAATCCAAATTATGGAGAACCAAATTAAAAGCAAAATCTACTTTTGTACCCAAATACAACCTATCTACCCAATTGGAGATATTCAACCAAGTGGTTTGTGAGGAGATTTCTCTACTTAAACCTGTACCATCACCACAGAATCTAACTAAACCAGAAAAGTTGGCCCTTAAAGAGATACAAACTTGGAATGACATAATAATAAGAGAAGCGGACAAGGGGGGGCAACATAGTCCTTTGGCCCCTAAACTTATACCTAAAACAAGTGGAGAAACAACTAAGGAACAAACAGTGTTACAAGAAGTTATTTAACAATCCCAGTGAAGCTTACAGTAAGATCTACAATAAAATTTTACAAGAAGGAATCAGTATGGGAGTTGTTAATCCTCAAGAAATTAAGTTTCTCACAATTAAGGAACCTAAAGTCGCTACCTTTTACCTCATTCCAAAGGTGCATAAAAATATCACCAACCCTCCTGGACGGCCAATTGTTTCGGGTAATGAGTGTTTATCTGAAAGTGCCAGTCAATATGTAGACTACCGCCTGAGAGAATTTGTTGAAGCCTTACCATCTTTCGTAAAGGATACCATGGAGGTATTACAAAGACTTGAGAACATCAATACCAAAAAAGAGACCTGGCTAGTAACTGCGGACGTCAAATCTCTTTATACCTCTATTGAACATGATAAAGGACTTAAGGCTGTCCAATTCTTTTTAGATCAGGGATCCTCAGAAGATCATAATCATGATCTGTTCATACTCAAATTACTAGAGTTTGTCCTGAAATACAATTTTTTCACTTTTGCTAATCAATTCTACCTGCAAATCCAGGGCACGGCGATGGGCACAGCTTGTGCCCCGACGTACGCCAATTTGTTCCTAGGATTCTTTGAAAAACATGTGATGTTCAGTGAGTCCCATTCAACAGAGACAGACCAAATACCGTTTTGGATTCGGTACATAGATGATATCCTGTTTATGTGGGAAGTAAGTAAGGAGAGGTTGGAAATTTTTCTGCGAAAGTTGAACCAAAATGATCTTAACATCAAATAGACATATACTATGAGTCAATTGGAAATTAATTTACTAGATCTCAATATTTTCAAAGATCAGGAAGGAAAAATTCAAACCAATCTTTACAGGAAAGAGACCGCCACAAATATCGAAAGAGAGAGAACAGCACTCCATGAGATAGAACAGAAGCTGGAATAACTTCCATGCATGTTCATTTTTATTGAATTCCTCAGGGTGCCAGTTATTTTTGCACACTATGCCCCTTCACAGAGAAAAAATATCCTGAAGCATATCAGTCTGACCCTGCCCAATGACAGTCCAGTGCCGAAATACCAGGCAATTCTTCTCTGAACAAGTGATGCAACAACCCCAGACGATCGTTTCGGCATCCTATGGGCCTCGTCAGTGAGGTGCAGTTGTATCTCTCTAAGGGCAAGTGTGCATGGAGTCCACGTCTGGTTTCCCCATTACTCTTAGGGTGACCCAAGAGCAATTTGCATACAAATAGTCTATTGCATAAAAACAGTGCCCATGCCCCAAGTACTACAAAATCTGTACTGTAGCTGTTCCAAAATTTATGTGGGCATGACAAGTAGTGATGTTGCAAACTTAAAATTTTCCGTTCGCGAACGGCGGACGCGAACCTCCGCAAGTGTTCACGAACGGGCGAACCGGGCGAACCGCCATTGACTTCAATAGGCAGGCGAATTTTAAAACACACAGGGACTCTTTCTGGCCACAATAGTGATGGAAAAGTTGTTTCAAGGGTACTAACACCTCTACTGTGGCATGCCGGAGGGGGATCCATGGCAAAACTCCCACGGAAAATTACATAGTTGATGCAGAGTCTGGTTTTAATCTATAAAGGGCATAAATCACCTAACATTCCTAAATTGTTTGGAATAACGTACTTTAAAACATCAGGTATCGATCGGGTAGTGTAAGGGTTACGCCCGCTTTACAGTGACAGACCAAACTCCCCGTTTAACGCACCGCAAACAACCGCAAACAGTCCATTTGCACAACCGCAAACTCCCCATTGCCACGAGATAGATAGATTTGATAGATAGATAGATACATAGATTAGATAGATAGATCAATACAGGGAGTGCAGAATTATTAGGCAAATGAGTATTTTGACCACATCATCCTCTTTATGCATGTTGTCTTACTCCAAGCTATATAGGCTCGAAAGCCTACTACCAATTAAGCATATTAGGTGATGTGCATCTCTGTAATGAGAAGGGGTGTGGTCAAATGATATCAACACCCTATATCAGGTGTGCATAATTATTAGGCAACTTCCTTTCCTTTGGCAAAATGGGTCAAAAGAAGGACTTGACAGGCTCAGAAAAGTAAAAAATAGTGAGATATCTTGCAGAGGGATGCAGCACTCTTAAAATTGCAAAGCTTCTGAAGCGTGATCATCGAACAATCAAGCGTTTCATTCAAAATAGTCAACAGGGTCGCAAGAAGCGTGTGGAAAAACCAAGGCGCAAAATAACTGCCCATGAACTGAGAAAAGTCAAGCGTGCAGCTGCCAAGATGCCACTTGCCACCAGTTTGGCCATATTTCAGAGCTGCAACATCACTGGAGTGCCCAAAAGCACAAGGTGTGCAATACTCAGAGACATGGCCAAGGTAAGAAAGGCTGAAAGACGACCACCACTGAACAAGACACACAAGCTGAAACGTCAAGACTGGGCCAAGAAATATATCAAGACTGATTTTTCTAAGGTTTTATGGACTGATGAAATGAGAGTGAGTCTTGATGGGCCAGATGGATGGGCCCGTGGCTGGATTGGTAAAGGGCAGAGAGCTCCAGTCCGACTCAGACGCCAGCAAGGTGGAGGTGGAGTACTGGTTTGGGCTGGTATCATCAAAGATGAGCTTGTGGGGCCTTTTCGGGTTGAGGATGGAGTCAAGCTCAACTCCCAGTCCTACTGCCAGTTTCTGGAAGACACCTTCTTCAAGCAGTGGTACAGGAAGAAGTCTGCATCCTTCAAGAAAAACATGATTTTCATGCAGGACAATGCTCCATCACACGCGTCCAAGTACTCTACAGCGTGGCTGGCAAGAAATGGTATAAAAGAAGAAAATCTAATGACATGGCCTCCTTGTTCACCTGATCTGAACCCCATTGAGAACCTGTGGTCCATCATCAAATGTGAGATTTACAAGGAGGGAAAATAGTACACCTCTCTGAACAGTGTCTGGGAGGCTGTGGTTGCTGCTGCACGCAATGTTGATGGTGAACAGATCAAAACACTGACAGAATCCATGGATGGCAGGCTTTTGAGTGTCCTTGCAAAGAAAGGTGGCTATATTGGTCACTGATTTGTTTTTGTTTTGTTTTTGAATGTCAGAAATGTATATTTGTGAATGTTGAGATGTTATATTGGTTCCACTGGTAAAAATAAATAATTGAAATGGGTATATATTTGTTTTTTGTTAAGTTGCCTAATAATTATGCACAGTAATAGTCACCTGCACACACAGATATCCCCCTAAAATAGCTATAACTAAAAACAAACTAAAAACTACTTCCAAAACTATTCAGCTTTGATATTAATGAGTTTTTTGGGTTCATTGAGAACATGGTGGTTGTTCAATAATAAAATTAATCCTCAAAAATACAACTTGCCTAATAATTCTGCACTCCCTGTAGATGCAATAGATACATTTGATAGATCAATAGATAGATTTGATAGATAGATAATTTCCCTACTGTTACAACAGATATGAGTGGTGGCACTAGTTGGCAAGTGGGCCTGGCACACACACTGGCAGGCAGGCAACTGCAATTAGATTACACTAGCAGACTGATGTTTCACAGTCAAAAAAGTTTTTGTTGTTGTTTTTTTTTTGTTTTTTTGTTTTTTATTCTTTATAATTTATACACAAAATCCTTAACATAATTTAAATATTTCTAGTATTACAATATAATACATTACAGAGCACTCAGACTTTATAAAGAACACCTTACATAGTATATCGATTTAACAATACACTCTAACCAACAACTTCCATACACACACAAAAAAAAATAATATATTATTTAAAAAGAATAGTTGTCTCTTGATGTATTTGCAGGCAATTTTTTGCAGCAGTTCAAAAAATATGTTGTGCTTTTGAAAATGGATGTGCGCTGATACCTTTTTGTTTGTGTAATTACTGGGTCATATTGGCAGCACTCCCAGATGTGGATTTAAACTTTTTGTAAGGTGTGCTAAAAAAACAAATGTTGTATTTGTATTTAACATAACCAGGGAGACTGACCATCTCCCATTGGTTTAAGCACCCCACCCAAGTTCAGGTGTGCTCATAACAGTTTAATAGAGTTGTGAATAGAAAGCCAGGGAGTCTCATTCTATTATGAAGAGTAAAAGCAGGAATGATTCAGCCCTCTGTGGCAAAAGGACTGTAGTGTTAGGACCAGTTGAATAATATTATACAGTGCAATAATAAACATATAGTGTAGTAATAGTGGGACCATTTGCAGAACATCAATCCTTGCTGGTGATAAAAACAAATTCCCTATTTAATATTATCACAAACCTCCGTTGTTATTCCTGCACTGAGAAAATGGCTTCATAAGCCCGACCTTAAACTATGTGTAACAACAACAAGGGAATGTATCAATGTGTATCATAAATGTATAAAAAACTATTTGACACAATGGTATCCAAATCAATGTATAGATGTGTATAAAGATACAAATGTCTAGTGTAATCACTTCCAACTCCTACAGGTGTACCTATAGTCCTATATTGGACCTAGTAATAGAAAAGTATAGAGAAGTCTTTATACCAGCTATTGTCCAAGATATCGCTGCAAATGTATCCTCAGAGTTACCTACATGTAGACAAGCTGATCGAAGTATTTTCAAAAAAATAAAACATAAAAATGCAATACAAAAGTCTAGTTAAACATATAGAATTAAAAACACATAGATAAAGCTAGCATCAAGGAGCAGACGTACATTTTCACTATGTGTATGGTACATCCATATACATATCTTAAAGTTCTCATATTAGTTACATCATGGGGAAGTAAACTAAGCAATTATAAACGGATCAGAGTTTAAAACATATAGAATTAAACACATAGATAAAGTCAGCATCAGGGAGCATACTTAAATTTTCACTATGTGTATGGTACATCCATATAAATATATCTTAAATGTCTTATTACAGTTACATCATGGGGGAAGTTAAACTAAGAAATTATAAGCGGATCAGATTAATAAGATCAATAAATTAAAGTCTATCTACAAGAAGCAGTGCCAGTCCACATTTGTGTTAAGGCCCCTGGGTTGTACTGTATCAAGCCTGTAGATCCATTGTGCTTCTAGTTGTAAAAGGTGCTGGTCCCTATTCCCTAACCATGGTGAAAGTCATAGATGGAGTGACGTCCTTGGAAGGTTTGTGTTGTATCCAAACCTTCCAAGGACGTCACTCCACGTATGACTCTCACCACGGTTTACTCACCGCAATTGAGGACGATGTCTAAGACACTTAAGAAGGATTGGCATGTTATTTACAGTGATGCCTCTTTACCTTTTGATACAAATGCACCACCAAGGACGGGATTTAAATGAGGTAAAAACCTCAGGAACGTGCTCCTACTGCAAGTACATACGCAAGACCGATTCAATCCAAGATCGGTTCGGCCACACACAAAAAATGAATTACATCAGCTGTTCAACGGAAAACATAATATATGCTCTGTACTGTAGCTGTTCCAAAATTTATGTGGGCATGACAAGTAGTGATGTTGCGAACTTAAAATTTTCCGTTCGCGAACGGCGGACACGAACTTCCGCAAGTGTTCGCAAACGGGCGAACCGGGCGAACCGCCATTGGCTTCAATAGGCAGGCGAATTTTAAAACACACAGGGACTCTTTCTGGCCACAATAGTGATGGAAAAGTTGTTTCAAGGGTACTAACACCTCTACTGTGGCATGCCGGAGGGGGATCCATGGCAAAACTCCCACGGAAAATTACATAGTTGATGCAGAGTCTGGTTTTAATCTATAAAGGGCATAAATCACCTAACATTCCTAAATTGTTTGGAATAACGTACTTTAAAACATCAGGTATCGATCGGGTAGTGTAAGGGTTACGCCCGCTTCACAGTGACAGACCAAACTCCCCGTTTAACGCACCGCAAACAACCTCAAACAGTCCATTTGCACAACCGCAAACTCCCCATTACCACAAGATAGATAGATTTGATAGATAGATAGATAGATAGATAGATAGATAGATAGATAGATAGATAGATAGATAGATACATAGATTAGATAGATAGATCAATAGATGCAATAGATACATTTGATAGATCAATAGATAGATTTGATAGATAGATAATTTCCTTACTGTTACAACAGATATGAGTGGTGGCACTAGTTGGCAAGTGGGCCTGGCACACACACTGGCAGGCAGGCAACTGCAATTAGATTACACTAGCAGACTGATGTTTCACAGTCAAAAAAGTTTTTGTTGTTGTTTTTTTTTGTTTTTTTGTTTTTTATTCTTTATAATTTATACACAAAATCCTTAACATAATTTAAATATTTCTAGTATTACAATATAATACCTTACAGAGCACTCAGACTTTATAAAGAACACCTTACATAGTATATCGATTTAACAATACACTCTAACCAACAACTTCCATACACACACAAAAAAAATATATAAATATTATTTAAAAAGAATAGTTTTCTCTTGATGTATTTGCAGGCAATTTTTTGCAGCAGTTCAAAAAATATGTTGTGCTTTTGAAAATGGATGTGCGCTGATACCTTTTTGTTTGTGTAATTACTGGGTCATATTGGCAGCACTCCCAGATGTGGATTTAAACTTTTTGTAAGGTGTGCTAAAAAACAAATTTTGTATTTAACATAACCAGGGAGACTGACCATCTCCCATTGGTTTAAGCACCCCACCCAAGTTCAGGTGTGCTCATAACAGTGTAATAGAGTTGTGAATAAAAAGCCAGGGAGTCTCATTCTATTATGAAGAGTAAAAGCAGGAATGATTCAGCCCTCTGTGGCAAAAGGACTGTAGTGTTAGGACCAGTTACCTTTTTGTTTGTGTAATTACTGGGTCATATTGGCACCACTCCCAGATGTGGATTTAAACTTTTTGTAAGGTGTGCTAAAAAACAAATTTTGTATTTAACATAACCAGGGAGACTGACCATTTCCCATTGGTTTAAGCACCCCACCCAAGTTCAGGTGTGCTCATAACAGTGTAATAGAGTTGTGAATAAAAAGCCAGGGAGTCTCATTCTATTATGAAGAGTAAAAGCAGGAATGATTCAGCCCTCTGTGGCAAAAGGACTGTAGTGTTAGGACCAGTCGAATTGGGGCACCTTGTAAGTGGTGACTGGCTAAGCAAAATATGGCCATATTGTGTGACTGAGTTCCCAATATTATTTAAAAAGAATAGTTGTCTCTTGATGTATTTGCAGGCAATTTTTTGCAGCAGTTCAAAAAATATGTTGTGCTTTTGAAAATGGATGTGCGCTGATACCTTTTTGTTTGTGTAATTACTGGGTCATATTGGCAGCACTCCCAGATGTGGATTTAAACTTTTTGTAAGGTGTGCTAAAAAAACAAATGTTGTATTTGTATTTAACATAACCAGGGAGACTGACCATCTCCCATTGGTTTAAGCACCCCACCCAAGTTCAGGTGTGCTCATAACAGTTTAATAGAGTTGTGAATAAAAAGCCAGGGAGTCTCATTCTAATATGAAGAGTAAAAGCAGGAATGATTCAGCCCTCTGTGGCAAAAGGACTGTAGTGTTAGGACCAGTCGAATAATATTATACAGTGCAATAATAAACATATAGCGTAGTAATAGTGGGACCATTTGCAGAACATCAATCCTTGCTGGTGATAAAAACAAATTCCCTATTTAATATTATCACAAACCTCCGTTGTTATTCCTGCACTGAGAAAATGGCTTCATAAGCCCCGACCTTAAACTATGTGTAACAACAACAAGGGAATGTATCAATGTGTATCATAAATGTATAAAAAACTATTTGACACAATGGTATCCAAATCAATGTATAGATGTGTATAAAGATACAAATGTCTAGTGTAATCACTTCCAACTCCTACAGGTGTACCTATAGTCCTATATTGGACCTAGTAATAGAAAAGTATAGAGAAGTTTTTATACCAGCTATTGTCCAAGATATCGCTGCAAATGTATCCTCAGAGTTACCTACATGTAGACAAACTGATCGAAGTATTTTCAAAAAAATAAAACATAAAAATGCAATACAAAAGTCTAGTTAAACATATAGAATTAAAAACACATAGATAAAGCTAGCATCAAGGAGCAGAAGTACATTTTCACTATGTGTATGGTACATCCATATACATATCTTAAAGTTCTCATATTAGTTACATCATGGGGAAGTAAACTAAGCAATTATAAACGGATCAGAGTTTAAAACATATAGAATTAAACACATAGATAAAGTCAGCATCAGGGAGCATACTTACATTTTCACTATGTGTATGGTACATCCATATAAATATATCTTAAATGTCTTATTACAGTTACATCATGGGGGAAGTTAAACTAAGAAATTATAAGCGGATTAGATTAATAAGATCAATAAATTAAAGTCTATCTACAAGAAGCAGTGCCAGTCCACATTTGTGTTAAGGCCCCTGGGTTGTACTGTATCAAGTCTGTAGATCCATTGTGCTTCTAGTTGTAAAAGGTGCTGGTCCCTATTCCCTAACCATGGTGAAAGTCATAGATGCAGTGATGTCCTTGGAAGGTTTGTGTTGTATCCAAACCTTCCAAGGACGTCACTCCACATATGACTCTCACCACGGTTTACTCACCGCAATTGAGGACGATGTCTAAGACACTTAAGAAAGATTGGCATGTTATTTACAGTGATGCCTCTTTACCTTTTGATACAAATGCACCACCAAGGACGGGATTTAAATGAGGTAAAAACCTCAGGAACGTGCTCCTACTGCAAGTACATACGCAAGACCGATTCAATCCAAGATCGGTTCGGCCACACACAAAAAATGAATTTCATCAGTTGTTCAACAGAAAACATAATATATGCTCTGTACTGTAGCTGTTCCAAAATTTATGTGGGCATGACAAGTAGTGTTGTTGCGAACTTAAAATTTTCCGCTCGCAAACAGCGGACACGATCTTCCGCAAGTGTTCGTGAACGGGCGAACCGGGCGAACCGCCATTGACTTCAATAGGCAGGCGAATTTTAAAACACACAGGGACTCTTTCTGGCCACAATAGTGATGGAAAAGTTGTTTCAAGGGTACTAACACCTCTACTGTGGCATGCCGGAGGAGGATCCATGGCAAAACTCCCACGGAAAATTACATAGTTGATGCAGAGTCTGGTTTTAATCTATAAAGGGCATAAATCACCTAACATTCCTAAATTGTTTGGAATAACGTACTTTAAAACATCAGGTATCGATCGGGTAGTGTAAGGGTTACGCCTGCTTCACAGTGACAGACCAAACTCCCCGTTTAACGCACCGCAAACAACCGCAAACAGTCCATTTGCACAACCGCAAACTCCCCATTGCCACGAGATAGATAGATTTGATAGATAGATAGATACATAGATTAGATAGATAGATCAATAGATGCAATAGATACATTTGATAGATCAATAGATAGATTTGATAGATAGATAATTTCCCTACTGTTACAACAGATATGAGTGGTGGCACTAGTTGGCAAGTGGGCCTGGCACACACACTGGCAGGCATGCAACTGCAATTAGATTACACTAGCAGACTGATGTTTCACAGTCAAAAAAGTTTTTGTTGTTGTTTTTTTTTGTTTTTTTGTTTTTTATTCTTTATAATTTATACACAAAATCCTTAACATAATTTAAATATTTCTAGTATTACAATATAATACCTTACAGAGCACTCAGACTTTATATAGAACACCTTACATAGTATATCGATTTAACAATACACTCTAACCAACAACTTCCATACACACACAAAAAAATATATAAATATTATTTAAAAAGAATAGTTGTCTCTTGATGTATTTTCAGGCAATTTTTTGCAGCAGTTCAAAAAATATGTTGTGCTTTTGAAAATGGATGTGCGCTGATACCTTTTTGTTTGTGTAATTACTGGGTAATATTGGCACCACTCCCAGATGTGGATTTAAACTTTTTGTAAGGTGTGCTAAAAAACAAATTTTGTATTTAACATAACCAGGGAGACTGACCATTTCCCATTGGTTTAAGCACCCCACCCAAGTTCAGGTGTGCTCATAACAGTGTAATAGAGTTGTGAATAAAAAGCCAGGGAGTCTCATTCTATTATGAAGAGTAAAAGCAGGAATGATTCAGCCCTCTGTGGCAAAAGGACTGTAGTGTTAGGACCAGTCGAATTGGGGCACCTTGTAAGTGGTGACTGGCTAAGCAAAATTGGGCCATATTGTGTGACTAAGTTCCCAATATTATTTAAAAAGAATAGTTGTCTCTTGATGTATTTGCAGGCAATTTTTTGCAGCAGTTCAAAAAATATGTTATGCTTTTGAAAATGGATGTGCGCTGATACCTTTTTTTTTGTGTAATTACTGGGTCATATTGGCAGCACTCCCAGATGTGGATTTAAACTTTTTGTAAGGTGTGCTAAAAACCAAATGTTGTAATTGTATTTAACATAACCAGGGAGGCTGACCATCTCCCATTGGTTTAAGCACCCCACCCAAGTTCAGGTGTGCTCATAACAGTTTAATAGAGTTGTGAATAGAAAGCCAGGGAGTCTCATTCTATTATCAAGAGTAAAAGCAGGAATGATTCAGCCCTCTGTGGCAAAAGGACTGTAGTGTTAGGACCAGTCGAATAATATTATACAGTGCAATAATAAACATATAAAATCAAACACAGGAAAGAGGCGCCGTATGTGTGAATCTGAAGAAGCCAACGACAAATATAAGACATGTGCAGGGTACTCACAATGTGAAAAGGCACTCCAATGTGCCTATAGGGGCAGGCTGGTATTCACAGCAAACCAGCTGGCTGAACCGGCTAACCAGGATACCCAAGGTAGAGGACTCTATGTCTTGATGGACTGTGTATACTGGATCCAGCAATGTGGGA
This sequence comes from Bombina bombina, assembly GCF_027579735.1. Classification (NCBI taxonomy): domain Eukaryota; kingdom Metazoa; phylum Chordata; class Amphibia; order Anura; family Bombinatoridae; genus Bombina; species Bombina bombina. The sequence continues at coordinate 878,341,285 of NC_069501.1, read as the reverse complement.
ACAGGAGAAGGTGTCCCACATCAGACCGTTCCTATACTAACCAGTTTCCACACTGCAGCAAGTCATGTCTACACAGTGTCACTTTTTTTGTTTGATTTTAGATTTATAACCTTTGGAGGGTGAAGATCGAGTGCTGCCTCCAGTCCAATAGAAGACAGATACCTATACCAGATTGGGTTATCCTGGACTTTGTATATTTGTCTATCATCCTGATCTAGGATTGGGTATAATATTGTGAATACACACACTTACATTGTATCTATGTTATATTAGTACTTTGTTGATTGTTTGTCTGAAACATCCATATATGGTCACGTGGGCCTACATATATATTCTACACCGTTCTTAGTAGCGCCCCCTATTGGGTTATTCCCTTTGTTCTAATAATAAACATATAGTGTAGTAATAGTGGGACCATTTGCAGAACATCAATCCTTGCTGGTGATAAAAACAAATTCTCTATTTAATATTATCACAAACCTCCGTTGTTATTCCTGCACTGAGAAAATGGCTTCATAAGCCCGACCTTAAACTATGTGTAACAACAACAAGGGAATGTATCAATGTGTATCATAAATGTATAAAAAACTATTTGACACAATGGTATCCAAATCAATGTATAGATGTGTATAAAGATACAAATGTCTAGTGTAATCACTTCCAACTCCTACAGGTGTACCTATAGTCCTATATTGGACCTAGTAATAGAAAAGTATAGAGAAGTCTTTATACCAGCTATTGTCCAAGGTATCGCTGCAAATGTATCCTCAGAGTTACCTACATGTAGACAAACTGATCGAAGTATTTTCAAAAAAATAAAACATAAAAATGCAATACAAAAGTCTAGTTAAACATATAGAATTAAAAACACATAGATAAAGCTAGCATCAAGGAGCAGACGTACATTTTCACTATGTGTATGGTACATCCATATACATATCTTAAAGTTCTCATATTAGTTACATCATGGGGAAGTAAACTAAGCAATTATAAATGGATCAGAGTTTAAAACATATAGAATTAAACACATAGATATAGTCAGCATCAGGGAGCATACTTAAATTTTCACTATGTGTATGGTACATCCATATAAATATATCTTAAATGTCTTATTACAGTTACATCATGGGGGAAGTTAAACTAAGAAATTATAAGCGGATCAGATTAATAAGATCAATAAATTAAAGTCTATCTACAAGAAGCAGTGCCAGTCCACATTTGTGTTAAGGCCCCTGGGTTGTACTGTATCAAGCCTGTAGATCCATTGTGCTTCTAGTTGTAAAAGGTGCTGGTCCCTATTCCCTAACCATGGTGAAAGTCATAGATGGAGTGACGTCCTTGGAAGGTTTGTGTTGTATCCAAACCTTCCAAGGACGTCACTCCACGTATGACTCTCACCACGGTTTACTCACCGCAATTGAGGACGATGTCTAAGACACTTAAGAAGGATTCGCATGTTATTTACAGTGATGCCTCTTTACCTTTTGATACAAATGCACCACCAAGGACGGGATTTAAATGAGGTAAAAACCTCAGGAATCTTTTGATCCATACTGACCCTCAACATTGTTACAAAACAGAAACTTGGTTAAAACCAAAAAAACTTGGATCATGTAGGTGCCCTAGCTGCACGGCATGTTATTCTATGATACAAGGGAGTGACTTTAGACACCCACATACCTATCAGAGGTTTAGGATTAAACATTATTTGACATGCACTACGAAATGTGAAATATATATGCTCAGCTGCATTTGTGGTCTGTTTTACATTCGGAAAATGACAGACGATATAAAGAAACGTATGGCCAATCATAGGAGTGCCATTCGGGTTGCCATAGACAAGGGTAACAGTGATCAGCCTGTAGCCAGACACTTTGCGGAGAAGGGCCACACTCTCAAGGACATACGCTTCAAACTGATAGATCATGTTCCCCCTCTCAAGAGGGGTGGGAATAGGGAACAGCGCCTTTTACAACTAGACGCACAATGGATCTACAGACTTGATACGGTACCACCCAGGGGTCTTAACACAAATGTGGACTGGCACTGCTTCTTGTAGATAGACTTTGATTTATTGATCTTATTAATCTGATCCGTATATAATTGCTTAGTTTAATTTTCCCTATGATGTAACTGTAATAAGACATTTAAGATATATTTATATGGATGTTCCATACACATAGTGAAAATTTATGTATGCTCCCTGATGCTGGCTTTATCTATGTGTTTAATTATATATGATTTTGATAATCGGATCAGTTTATAATTGCTTAGTTTACTTTCCCCATGATGTAACTAATATGAGACATTTAAGATATGTATATGGATGTACCATACACATAGTGAAAATGTACGTCTTCTCCCTGATGCTAGCTTTATCTATGTGTTTTGATTATATATGTTTAACTTGACTTTTCTATTGCATTTTTATGTTTTATTTTTTGGAAAATACTGTGATCAGTTTGTCTACATGTAGGTAACTCTGAGGATACATTTGAAGCAATATCTTAGACATTTGAGCTTGCGGGATAGCAAGAGTCATTAGAAACAACAATGACACAAATAACCAATCGCAACAACTTGAAGCTATGAGTAAAAAATTATTCAATAGCGGATACCACCCAAGGGTCATTAGACAGGCAAGAGACAAGTGTATGGGTTCTGATCCAATCCGGTCCAGTGACGATGAGCTAAATATCCCACATATGACCTTTACTACTAAGTACTCACCAGATTCAAGACTGGCTGGGAGGAGCCTATGCCAACATTGGCAAATTTTGCAGGGTGATCCCAATCTGCCACTTTCTAAATGTGCTCCACCTTGAGTAGGCTACAAAAGGAATACCAGTCTTAGGCCTAGATTTAGAGTTTGGCGGTAGCCGTGAAAACCAGCGTTAGAGGCTCCTAACGCTGGTTTTAGGCTACCACCGGTATTTGGAGTCAGTCAGGAAAGGGTCTAACGCTCACTTTTCAGCCGCGACTTTTCCATACCGTAGATCCCCTTACGTCAATTGCGTATCCTATCTTTTCAATGGGATCTTTCTAACTCCGGTATTTAGAGTCGTGTCTGAAGTGAGCGTTAGAAATCTAATGACAAAACTCCAGCCGCAGAAAAAAGTCAGTAGTTAAGAGCTTTCTGGGCTAATGCCGGTTCATAAAGCTTTTAACTACTGTGCTCTAAAGTACACTAACACCCATAAACTACCTATGTACCCCTAAACCGAGGTCCCCCCACATCGCCGCCTCTCGATTAAATTTTTTTAACCCCTAATCTGCCGACCGCCACCTACATTATACTTATGTACCCCTAATCTGCTGCCCCTAACACCGACCCCTATATTATATTTATTAACCCCTAACCTGCCCCCCACAACGTCGCCGCCAGCTACCTACAATAATTAACCACTAATCTGCCGACCGCCACCTACGTTATACTTATGTACCTCTAATCTGCTGCCCCTAACACCGCCGAACCCTATATTATATTTATTAACCCCTAATCTGCCCCCCTCAACGTCGCCTCCACTTATTAACCCCTAAACTGCCGAGCGGACCGCACCGCTACTATAATAAAGTTATTAACCCCTAATCCGCATCACTCCCGCCTCAATAACCCTATAATAAATAGTATTAACCCCTACTCTGCCCTCCCTAACATCGCCAACAGCTAACTTCAATTATTAACCCCTAATCTGCTGACCGAATCTCGCCGCTACTGTAATAAATGTATTAACCCCTAAAGCTAAGTCTAACCCTAACCCTAACACCCCCCTAAGTTAAATATAATTTAAATCTAACAAAATAAATTAACTCTTATTAAATAAATTATTCCTATTTAAAGCTAAATACTTACCTGTAAAATAAACCCTAATATAGCTACAATATAAATTATAATTATATTATAGCTATTTTAGGATTTATATTTATTTTACAGGTAACTTTGTATTTATTTTAACCAGGTACAATAGCTATTAAATAGTTAATAACTATTTAATAGCTAAAATAGTTAAAATAATTACAAATTTACCTGTAAAATAAATCCTAACCTAAGTTACTATTAAACCTAACACTACACTATCAATAAATTAATTAAATAAAATACCTACAATTACCTACAATTAAACCTAACACTACACTATAAATAAATGAATTAAATACAATATCTACAAATAAATACAATTAAATAAACTAACTAAAGTACAAAAAAAAAAAGAACTAAGTTACAAAAAATAAAAAAATATTTACAAACATTAGAAAAATATTACAACAATTTTAAACTAATTACACCTACTCTCAGCCAATCAGAATCAAGTTCAATCCGATTGGCTGATCCGATCAGCCAATCAGATTGAGCTTGCATTCTATTGGCTGATCAGAACAGCCAATAGAATGCGAGCTCAATCTGATTGGCTGATCGGATCAGCCAATCGGATTGAACTTGATTCTGATTGGCTGATTTCATCAGCCAATCAGAATTTTCCTACCTTAATTCCGATTGGCTGATAGAAACCTATCAGCCAATCAGAATTCGAGGGACGCCATCTTGGATGACGTCCCTTAAAGGAACCGTCATTCTTCAGTTGGACGTCATCGGAAGAAGATGGGTCCGCGCTGGAGGTCTTCACGATGGAGCCGGTCCTCATCGGATGAAGATAGAAGATACCGCTTGGAAGAAGATGGTTGCCGGTCCGGATCTACTCTTCTTCCCGGATAGGATGAAGACTTTGGACCCTCTTCTGGACTTCTTCAGCCATCGGATGATGGATGTCTAGCCCCCACTTGGGCTTGGATGAAGATTTTGGAGCCAGGACGGATCGGTGATACCCGGTGGGGTGAAGATAAGGTAGGAAGATCTTCAGGGGCTTAGTGTTAGGTTTATTTAAGGGGGGTTTGTGTTAGATTAGGGGTTTGTGGGTGGTGGGTTGTAATGTTGGGGGGGGGTATTGTATGTGTTTTTTTACAGGCAAAAGAGCTGAATTTCTTGGGGCATGCCCCGCAAAGGGCCCTGTTCAGGGCTGGTAAGTTAAAAGAGCTTTGAACTTTTGTAATTTAGAATAGGGTAGGGCATTTTTTTATTTTGGGGGTCTTTGTTATTTTATTAGGGGGCTTAGAGTAGGTGTAATTAGTTTAAAATTGTTGTAATATTTTTCTAATGTTTGTAAATATTTTTTTATTTTTTGTAACTTAGTTCTTTTTTATTTTTTGTACTTTAGTTAGTTTATTTAATTGTATTTATTTGTAGATATTGTATTTAATTAATTTATTGATAGTGTAGTGTTAGGTTTAATTGTAGGTAATTGTAGGTATTTTATTTAATTAATTTATTGATAGTGTAGTGTTAGGTTTAATTGTAACTTAGGTTAGGATTTATTTTACAGGTAATTTAGTAATTATTTTAACTATTTTAGCTATTAAATAGTTCTTAACTATTTAATAGCTATTGTACCTGGTTAAAATAAATACAAAGTTACCTGTAAAATAAATATAAATCCTAAAATAGCTATAATATAATTATAATTTATATTGTAGCTATATTAGGATTTATTTTACAGGTAAGTATTTAGCTTTAAATAGGAATCATTTATTTAATAAGAGTTAATTAATTTCGTTAGATTTAAATTATATTTAACTTAGGGGGGTGTTAGTGTTAGGGTTAGACTTAGCTTTAGGGGTTAATACATTTATTAGAATAGCGGTGAGCTCCAGTCGGCAGATTAGGGGTTAATGTTTGAAGTTAGGTGTCGGCGATGTTAGGGAGGGCAGATTAGGGGTTAATACTATTTATTATAGGGTTAGTGAGGCGTATTAGGGGTTAATAGCTTTATTATAATAGCGGTGCGGTCCGCTCGGCAGTTTAGGGGTTAATAAGTGTAGGCAGGTTGAGGCGACGTTGTGGGGGGCAGATTAGGGGTTAATAAATATAATATAGGGTCAGCGGTGTTAGGGGCAGCAGATTAGGGGTACATTGGGATAATGTAAGTAGCGGCGGTTTACGGAGCGGCATATTAGGGGTTAATAATAATATGCAGGGGTCAGCGATAGCGGGGGCGGCAGAATAGGGTTTAATAAGTGTAAGGTTAGGGGTGTTTAGACTCGGGGTACATGTTAGAGTGTTAGGTGCAGACGTAGGAAGTGTTTCCCCATAGGAAACAATGGGGCTGCGTTAGGAGCTGAACGCGGCTTTTTTGCAGGTGTTAAGTTTTTTTTCAGCTCACACAACCCCATTGTTTTCTATGGGGGAATCGTGCACGAGCACGTTTTTGAAGCTGGCCGCGTCCGTAAGCAACTCTGGTATCGAGAGTTGCAGTGGCGTTAAATATGCCTGTACGCTCCCTTTTTGGAGCCTAACGCAGCCATTCTGTGAACTCTCAATACCAGAGGTATTTAAAAGGTGCGGCCAGAAAAAAGCCAGCGTTAGCTACGCGGGTCGTTACCGACATAACTCTAAATCTAGGCCTTAGAGACCTGATCATGAAGAATGAACCCATCCACTGTTACCAGGATACAACCTGGTTACAACCTAAGAAGATGGGCTGTTCTTGATGTACAGGGTGTACTACATGCAACTCTATGCTTCCAGGGGCAACATTTGGACACCCACATAAGAAGATAAAATACACCATTAGTCACTGATTGACCTGAACAACGAGATATGTTGTATACCTGTTAAGCTGTAGTTGTGCAAAATTCTATGTGGGAAAACTACTGATGATGCCCGTACAAGAATGGCAAACCACAGATCAGCCATTAGAGCTGCCATCAAGAACAACAAAAGTGAACAAACTTTGCAAGACACTTCATGGAAGCTGGCCATAATTCAACAGACCTCCAGTTTGTCCTGATCGACCATGTGCCCCCCTTGAGGCGGGGTGGCGATAGGAACAAGATTCTCTTCCAGATCGAAGCAAGATGGACATACCGATTGAACGCTATACAGCCGCATGGATTACATTCTATGCTTGACTGGCATTGCTTCCTTTAATGAGTTTGTCCATTTGATCCTCATTGAGAGCCCATGATCCGCTTGCATTATTTGTGATCATCCCAGTAGTTTTGTTTCTGCACCCCTTTTTAGTACCTATGATGGTGCCCCTGTTAGCATAGCATTTTATACTAATCCCCCCCCTTATGTGAATCTACCATCTTGGCTGGCTATAGTACAATTAATGGATAATTCAAATTTTATTCCATTATTATTCCTGTATTTTTACATTTGGTCCACTGTGTATTTGATACATTCTATTAGTGCCACCCTTGTATCATGTAGCTTTTTTCCTATTATATGCCTACTCTATGCCTATGTCTTTAAATTGCCATTATATGCTGGCTGCATTATTATGCCCTTGGTCATTTTGCATCATTCTTTGGTTGCATATAGCATAGTTCCCCCATATTCTGGTTTAGCTCATATTTGCTCCTATGTCTTTATAGTGTATACATCCTTTCTCCCCGTGTTGACAGTGTGCGTATCGATCGGCTGGATCAGCTGTTCTTTGGTTTGTTTACACAGCTGAGTATACGTGATGATGTCACGTGCGATCCTCCGATCGGACACACACTGCCAGCATGCTGTTTGTTTGGCATCTCTCTGTCTTCTCGCATTGATTGGCGAATTGTCAGGTATACTCCTTGCGCTTGGATTAAATGTTCAGTGTGCAGATATAGCACATTTTACGATACATATTTTTGCCCTATGTTCATGTACCTATGTTTTTTCAATTAAGCCTGATATAGTTACCATATAAGCCCAAAGGATGTTGGCGCTTGTGAACTTAGGCTATTTTTAATCTTTTGATGATATGTTTTATGTTCACTTATTCCTCCAAATATTAATGAGAGGTATTGAGGGTGTTTGTTTGTTTATTGTGGTTGCTAGGACAACCTCTTGGTGTTTTTTTTTGTCCTAAACTAGGGGGTGGGGTTTGTTTTAATTGGATGTTTACGTCACTACAGATGTTCCGAACACAAGTTCGGCACAATCTGACTACTTTTGCTAGTTATCAAAGAACTAGCAGGTACACTCGCCACTATTCCCGGCCAGCGTACCTGGTTTTCAATCCGCCGCCCTGAAGGCGGCGGATCCCATAGGAATCAATGGGAGTCTGACAGCAGCGAGAGCTCATGTTCGCTGCTGCCTGATATCCCATTGATTCCTATGGGAAGTGTCTGCACCTAACACCCTAACATGTGCCCCGAGTCTAAACACCCCTAATCTGCCCCCCCTACACCGCCGCCGCCTACTTTATACTTATTAACCCCTAAACCGCCGCCCCGCCACCGCCGCCACCTACATTATACTTATTAACCCCTAAACCGCCGCTCCCGGACCCCGCCGTCACTATAATAAATATATGAACCCCTAAACTGCCGCTCCTGGACCCCTCCGCCACCTACATTATACCTATTAACCCCTAATCTGCCGCTACGTATACTGCCGCCACCTACAGAAAGTTATTAAACCCTATCCTGCCGATCCCGGACCCCGCCGCAAATAAATTAATTGTTTAACCCCTAAACCGCCACCTACATTACATTTATTAACCCCTATCCTGCCCCCCTACACCACCGCCACATACATTACATTGATTAACCCCTAATCTACCCCACCTACACCGCCGTCACTATATTAAATGAATTAACCCTTAAACCTAAGTCTAACCCTAGGTAGGAAAATTCGATTGGCTGATGTAATCACTTCAAAGGACTCCAAAGGACTCCAATGGTCTTGTTTATATATATATATATATATATATATATATATATATATATATATATATATATATATATACTGAACAAAAAACAGTGAAGTCCCAGGATTTTGCAAAGTGTGACAAATTTAATTGACGTTTAGGGGATGTTTGTCCCCTTCTTCAGAACAAACAAATGGTGCAAAACACACTCTTAAATAGGGCAACCACTTAAACAATAATTACCTCATTCCCTGTGTAAAGGCGCCAAACAATTAGAATACAAGCTCAACACAAATCGTTAAACTGGAAGTGGTAAAACAAGCCACTTCCAGTCCGGCGTTACAAGCAGCAGTAAATATCAACTTATAGCATAAAAGACCTAAACACCCACATATTACTCAATAGTTGTGCTAAATTCTTACAACGATGCAAACTAACATAAAACAAAAAAGTAAATACAAGGAGAATCCGGACTGGTTTTCTAAAAAAAATTGTCTACCGCGTAGGAATGTGTCTACCACGTCACTTCCGGTGACGTGAATCAGCTGCTAGAACACCAGTCTCGTATCAGATTCAGTCTCAAACCCTCATGCCCCCTACCTCTCTTACGTCACATAAGGAGGAGTTGCAAGGAGGAGTTTCACAATGCACAGTGTCGCTTGCGTTTTGATGAAGGATATACGCTGATTAAAAAGTATCATCATACATTTATAAGACAATTAATTATTTAGGTTTATGTTGCATGGTTAATTAAAAGACTGACTTATTGTGGATGCTGAGTAGATTAACAGATTGAAATATAAATTATATAATAAATGCTCATAATAAATGCTCATATTACATCTGATACAAAATACAAATCCACACGGTTTCAGTCTGCTGTTTACACCAATGTTTCTGCAGAAATAATAACCAAATAAAAAAAATGCATAGTGTCTAGTGGAGATGGAGGGGTAAAATGCCTCCTGGAATTTTGACTATTTTTTCAGTTTCTACTGCATTTTTTATTTATTTATTGGGGTGACGACCTTCTGTGCTTCTGCTTCTTTGCCTCCCTTCTTATAATAACAGTAGTACTACCGGATACTGGAGTCATGACAGTACCGCTGGTGCTTTAATTTTCTAAGGCAGACTGGCTGGCTGGCATGTAATACTCCACCCTCAGATTGTTACACAGTGAAGGGACTGGCTGAACTTGGTGACTGAGTATAAGGGGTTAACAGCTGTGCAAGTGGTTGCAGCCGTTGTGTGGTGGTGTACAGATTCTGTGACCCCTCTGGCGCACTTTCTGGTTTCAAAATCCAATGACAGACAGCTTGTTCCATCTGATTTTGCAACCAGTAACTTGTGTTCAGGAATATGCTGCCATATTCCTCGTCCCGTGTAAATCAGCCATTTTAAGGAGGTTGGGCCTCTAGTGCATGCGCAGTGAGCGCCACAAACCTCCAGCTGCTGATTACACGTCACCGGAAGTGACATGGTGGACACATTCCTATGGTAGACATCTTATTTTAGAACACGGGGTAATAACTCTATTCGAAAGTGACAGGACCTGTACAGACCGGAAGTGGGGAATTCCAGACAAATGTGTGTGTAAAGGGATAACCGGTTCCCAACCAGAAGTGGGGCATAATGTAAACACACTAAGCTAATAGCAACAATTTAACACTGCATTCGATGATAATAATTGTGACATGTGTGTCATTAAATAACATAACAAAATCTAGTGTGTGATAAAAGGCAGTAATTACTTATTAGCTCATAAAATGAAAGAAATTAATAAGTTCAGTATGTGTGGTATATAAAAACAATGTTAAAAAATGCACAAACATGTAAATATGTAAAAATGTAAACATGTACAAATGTAAATGTAAACATGTACAAAATCACTGGCTATGTGTTACAGACCCACTACAGAAAAATGTTTCTGAAATAAGGATTGTAAAGAAAGGAGTAGGAACACTGGCACAAATAACATATCACTCCAAAAAATGTTTTTCCCAAATAAACTGGTTTGAATCACATAATATATCATACAAGATACTGATTTGAAATCAAGGAAGGGTTACTCTGCATCAGGGTGTCTTATTTGTTAATACCAGCTATGTTGTAGTCACAAGTATAGTTTGTGTTAGTGCAGGGCCTACCTGGATAATCAAAGGGACCTATAGCAGAAGGTATTTATATTCCGTATAACAAGGTTCCACACCAGGGTCAATAGAATTCTGGGTAGAGCCCTACTTGGGCATGATAATGCACGTACCTAATGTCTATAGACACCAAGGCACATGCAACACACCCAAAACCGGAAAAAACTACTGCTACCCCAAAACCCATCTGCACTAGCTACGCTGGATTCACATAAGACTACCAAAATCTGGCATAGAGTTTAGTCCCTTAGGGGCGACAGTGTCCAGTCTCTGGATCCACTCTGCTTCCCTTTTGAGTAGCATCTTATTCCTATCTCCACCTCTTGGTGGTTTCGGGACATGGTCAATCAAGATCACTCTCAGAGAAGCCACAACATGTTTAGCCTCCAACCAGTGGTGTTCCACGGGTTGGTCAGATCGCCCCTTGTCAATGGCCTGCCCCATGGCAGTTTTATGGTTCGCCATGCATTCCTGTAATGTTCCCAACATAGTGCTTTCCACATGGGCAAAATAACATGTACACTACATATTCCATGGTGCACATGATGGAATGTAAGATGGTATACCTCTTGTTATTATGTGGGTGGTTAAACTTCTTTGTGACTATTAAGCCGTTACACGTAGTGCAATTTGCGCACTTGTAACAGCCCTTAATGTTGGTTGTGCTGGCAGTTTGGTATGAATTAATGGGGTCCGTTCTGACCAGAAGGTCTCGAATATTGCAATTGCGTTTATAGCCCACCATGGGGGTAGTTGATTTAGCAAATGTCAATTTAGGATCAGAGTGTAAGATTGATCAGTATTTCTTTGCTATTTGGCCCAACTGTTTTGTATTAGGAGCTAATGTAGTGGTCATAATTAGTTCTGAAACTTTATCTTTATTTGCAGTCTGCTTATGAAGGACATCATCTTCTGAAAGTCCCTTGGTTTGTTCAAGTATGGGGTCAGTCAATTTGGCTTTATATCCCCTGTTAAGGAATTTTGTCTTCATATAACCCAATTGTGAGATGGTGAGACCCCTCTTTCTGCATTAGAATTGTTTTGAATTGTACAAATGAATTGAGATTTAACTATGCCCTTTGTGAGTGAAGGTAGGTGACAGCTTTCAGCTCTATGAAGGGAATTATAATCTGTAGGTTTTGTGTATAATGTGGTTTCTAATCTTTCTCACTGTTTAGTGATCAACAAATCAAGAAATTGTATAGATGATGTGCTGTAATTCATCTTAAATCTTACTGTGGTTGGTGTATTATTATATTGAGTGAACCACTCCTGTAGGCTCCTCTCATTGCCCCTCCACACTAGTATAATATCATCAATGTATCTCCTGTAAATAATCACAGGAGATACATTTTTAGACCACAGAAATTCTTTCTCAAAACTTGCCATAAAAATGTTGGCATAGGCTGGGGCCACATTTGACCCAATTGCCGTGCCGGACGTTTGGAGAAAGAATGATTTTTCAAATTTGAAATAATTTCACAAACATACAAACATAATTCAAGGATTTGTAATACATATTCAATAGGTGGACCTATATACTTATCCGTCACTGTGTTTCTTTAATAGCTGTTAGACCAATGTCATGGGGGAAGATGGTGTATAAATTATTATAGGGACAAAAGATAGTCCTCTATTCAAAAGAGATTCTTCACCACTGGTAAGTCTGTGTGAGCTAAGATTATTGACTATATTATTGTCTAACACAGACCTCCCAGGAAAGACAGGTAAATAAGGACAATACTATTTCCATTAATCCTAGCTCATACAGACTTACTAGTGGTTAAGAATCTCTTTTGAATATAGAATTATCATTTGTCCCTAGTCGTAATCTTGGTGAGCTGGATTTCATGATTGATATGTATAAAATACAAAGCAATTTGAAAATCAAGGAATACTTTCAGTCTAATTTGAGTACACAACCACAAGGATTTAAAATCACTAAAAAAGATAATCTGTTTGGCCCAGTTAACTATAGTGCAGGCATTAAAACCTACATTAGAATGGTACAGAATGATATGTGTGAATTTAACAAAAGTACAACATGGAAGGATAATCTTAAAAAAAATTAAAAGATAAGCTATTAAAACACTTAGAAATGATACCTCCTTGATTATCCACCCGGCGGATAAGGGAGGAGCTATTGTACTATTAGACTATGAATATTATAGAAAATACATTATGCGACAACTTAATGACCAGGGGACTTATCAGAAATTTTTTTTTGACCCTACATTCAAATTCAAGGAGCAATTAGACACCCTGGTCAGATTTGGGTTTGAACAAAGTTTTCTTACAGAAAAACTGAGGGATTTTATGATTACCAGATATCCTAAAATACCAATTTTATATACAATTCCAAAAGTTCATAAATCCCTCCATGAGCCTCCATGCCGCCCTATTGTTTCAGCCAGGGAGTCCATTCTTCAGCCAGTGGCTAAATTTCTGGATTATCTTCTCCAACCAGTTGTGACCTACTTGACACTAATGACCTTTTGCGCACACTCAAACAGACCATTGTCATGGAGGATGATATTCTGGTCGCACTTGATGTGAATAATTTATACACAATCACCCCCCATGACATTGGTCTAAAAGCTGTTAAAGAAACACTTAAACTGACTGAGTATATAGGCCCACCTATTGAATACATATTACAACTCCTTGAATTCTGTTGAAGAAAAATTATTTCAATCTTTCTCCAAACGTCCGTCATGGCAATGGGGTCAAATGTGGCCCCAGCCTATGCCAATATTTTTATGGCAAGTTTTGAGAAAGAATTTCTGTGGTCTAAAAATGTATCTCCTGTGATTTGTTACAGGAGATACATTGATGATATTTTACTACTGTGGAGGGGCAATGAGAGCAGCCTACAAGAGTGGTTCACTCAGTAAAATAATACACCAACCACAGTAAGATAATTTCTGAATTACAGCACATCATCTATACAATTTCTTGACTTGTTGATCACTAAACAGGGAGACAGATTAGAAGCCAAATTATTCACAAAACCTACAGACCATAATTCCCTTTTTAGAGCTGAAAGCTGTCACCCACCTTTACTCACAAAGGGAATAGTTAAATCTCAATTAATTTGTACAATTTGAAACAATTCTAATCCAGACAGAGGGGTCTCACAATTGGGTGATATGAAGATGAAATTCCTCAACAGGGGATATAAAGCCAAATTGATTGACCCCATACTTGAACAAATCAAGGGACTTTCACAAGATGATGTCCTTCATAAGCAGACTGCAAGTAAAGATGAAGTTTCAAAACTGATTATGACCACTACGTTTGCTCCTAATGAAAAACAGTTGGGTCAAATAGCAAAGAAATACTGGACTATCTTACACTCTGATCCTAAATTGATGTTTGTTAAACCAACTACCCCGATGGTGGGCTATAAATGCAATACCAATATTCGATACCTTCTGGTCAGAACGGACCCCATTAATTCATACCAAACTGTCAGCACAACCAACATTAAGGGCTGTTACAAGTGCCCAAATTGCACTACGTGTAACGGCTGAATAGCTAAAAAGAGGTTTAACCACACAAATAATAACAAGAGGTACACCATCTTACGTTCCATTATGTGCACCATGGAATATGTAGTGTACATGTCATTTTGCCCATGTGGAAAGCACTATGTTGGGAAGACCCAAGGGACATTACGGGAATGCATAGAGAACCATAGAACTGCCATGAGACAGGCCATTGACAAGGGGTGATTTGACCAACCATGCCACTGGTTGGAGGCTAAACATCTTGTGGCTTCTCTTAGAGTGATCTTGATTGTCCATGTCCTGAAACCGCCTAGAGGTAGAAATAGGAACAAGATGCTACACAAAAGGGAAGCAGAGTGGATCCTAAGACTGGACACTGTCAACCCTAAGGAACTAAACACTATGCCAGATTTTGGTAGTCTTATGTGAATCCAGCGTAGCTAGTGCAGATGGACTTTGGGGTAGTATTTTCCATCTTTAGGTGTGTTGCAGGTGCCTTGGTGTTTATAGACATTAGGTACGTGCATTATTACGCCCAAGTAGGGCTCTACCCAGGATTATATTGACCCTGGTGTGGAACCTTGTTATACGGTATATACTGTGTATACCTTCTGCTATAGGCCCCTTTGATTATCCAGGTTGGCCCTGCATTGACACAAACTATACATGTGACTACAACATAGTTGGTATTAACACACAAGACACCCTGCTGCGGAGTAACCCTTCCTTAATTTCAAACCAGTATCTTCTATTATATATTATGTGATTCAAGCCAGTTTATTTGTGATTTTTTTTTTGGTGAGTATTATATTATTTGTGCCAGTGTTCCTACTCCTTTCTTTACAATCCTTAGTTCAGAAACATTGTTCTGTAGTGGGTCTGTAACACATAGCTAGTGATTGAGTACATGTTTACATTTACATTTGTACATGTTTAAATTTTAACATATTTACATGTTTGTGCATTTATTTTTAAACATTGTTCTTATATACCACACATTCTCAACTTATTATGTTCTTTCTTTTTATGAGCTAATAAGTAATTACTGCCTTTTATCACACACTAGATTTTGTTATGTTATTTAATGATACACATGTCACAATTATTATCATCAAATGCAGTGTTAAAGTGTTGTTATTATCTTAGTGTGTTTACATTATGCCCCACTTCCGGTTGGGAACCGGATATTCCTTTACACACACATTTGTCTGGAATGCCCCACTTCCGGTCTGTACAGGTGATCTCACTTCCGGGTAAGCGTTATTACCCGGTGTTCTGTTAAGGGACAGAACTTTTGAAAAGAGCAAACCATGTCACTTCCTGTGACGTTACATCAGCTGTTGTACACATTTTGCCCCTAATGCGCATGCGTGCCAGCATCATCACATACCTGGCTGCATACGTCACTGTGAAACTATTTAGACTTGTGAAATTGAGAAGCCTTTCTATAGTGCATGCGTGAGCTTTTCTATCACAAATGGGGGGGGGGTTTAAGGAACGCTGTTTATTCGTCCTGCATGACAAACAGCCACTCGGCTATCGCCACTGCTTGTGTTGGAAGATCAATTTTACTTTAGTAGAAAGAAGTTATTTTAGATTTTTGTTTCATCCAAACCCAAATAAATTGTTCTATGTGTTTTATTATTTTTAAATAACTATAAATTTTCCTATCCTTACATTTATATTGGTTTTACACCATAAACAGCGTTCCATAAACCCCCCCATTTGTGATCGAAAATCCCAAGCATGCGCCATAGAAAGGCTTCTCAATTTCACAAGTCTAAATACTTTCACAGTGACGTATGCGGCCAGGTATGAGATGACCCTGGCAAGCAGGCGCATTAGGGGCAAAATGTGTACAACAGCTGATGTAACGTCACAGGAAGTGACATGGTTCACTCTTTTCAAAAGTGCAGTCCCTTAACAGAACACCGGCCCGGATTCTCCTTGTATTTACTTTTTGTTTTATGTTAGTTTGCATCTTTGTAAGTATTTAGCACAACTATTGACTATTATGTGGGTGTTTATGCTATAAGTTGATATTTACTGCTGCTTGTAATGCCGGACCGGAAGTGGTTTGTTTTATCACTTTCGGTTTGACGATTTGTGTTGAATTTGTATTCTAATTGTTTGGTGCCTTTACACATGGAATGAGGTAATTATTGTTTAAGTGGTTGCCCTATTTAAGAGTGTGTTTTGCACCATTTGTTTGTTCTGAAGAAGGGGAGAAACATCCCTGAAACGTCATTTAAATTTGTCACACTTTTCAAAATCCTGGGACTTCGCTGTTTTTTGTTCAGTGTATACTTGGAGTTTAAGCTCAGGTGGTTGACTCTGGAGGGTGGATTCATATATATATATATATAACTGGGTAGTAGGGCCGTCCCCTTGGCCTTTTGGCATCGTCCCTGGACTTCAGCCACATGCTGCTTTTGGGGGGGGGCGCTCTGAAATCCAGCCTAAAGAGGCAATAGGGCAAATATGGCTACCAATGTGCCAAATGTTCCCCATACACTTCGGGTGTTGATTTCTGAGGATTTTCGAGAGAAGATTGGTTTGGCTCATGTCCAGCAGGTGGTTTTGGAGGGTGTTTTGAAGATGCCAAGAGCAAGTTTGCATTGTGTTCAGTCATTCCCTTCAAGAGGGATTTTTGATGTGGCTTTCACCGATGAGCATTATTTACAGACCTGCTATCAACGGACTATTGATATGGCTGCTGCTCCAGAGTTGGTTGGCATGAAATTTGTTGCCTGTGTGCAGAGGGAGATAAGAATCCCGGTGACAGTACATATGTACAACCCTTGGGTCACTGATGTGGAAATTCGTCTGTTTCTTTGTCGCTACTTTGATGATGTTCAAGGAGGTAGCAAGCTGAATAATCAGTTTGGGACTTTCAATGGAAAGCGCAGGTTCTGGGTGCGGTTTGTGCCAGATGAATTAGGTATTGGTGGAAAGAAACACCCTCCACAGACTTTCGCCATTGGTGGAAATAGAGGTTTCCTATACTATGATGACATGCCTCTTTTTTGCCGTAGTTGCAACCTGTTTGGTCACATTGCTGAAAATTGCCCAGGTGCCAGATGTCGAAATTGCGGTGAGGAGGATCATCTTGTTGCCCACTGTAGTAAACGCTGGACCTGTGCCCTGTGTGGTTCTTCAAGTCATCTGTGCAGGATGTGTCCTTTGAAGATGTTTCAGGGGCTTGATAGAGTGAAGCCTTCCTATGCTGATGTTGCAAAAAAAACATCTTCAGTTGCAGTTTAGCCATCTGTGAATGAGGAGGAGGTCTCTGATGAGGCATTGAACTCTATATTACCTCTTTTGTGTAAGAAATCTGCAGTTGGGGTCCCTGTCGGAGAGGTGTCTGATGTTCCTGTGGTGGTTCCTGTGGCTGAGAAGGTAGAGGAAGCCCAATATCATCTTCAGGAGGTGGATCTTTCTACATCTAATGTGATAGCTGCTTCAGATGTTCTTGAAGCCCTGTTGCCCAATTCTGTGGATGATACTGTTGCTGTTCCTGGGACAGATAATTTTTCCTTCACTGAGTCATCTTGTGATGCTGCTCCTGGTGCTGTTCTTGGTGAAGGGGAGAACATTGATTGGTCTGCTGTTGTGTCCTCTAGTTCTGAGGAGGATATGGACACTGAAGGGAAAAAATCTGCCTCCAAGCGAAAAATAGATGCGGATTCTGATGGATGGGAGAGTCCTGATTTGAATCTTCCAGTAGTTAAGGGTGCAGATCCAGATACTACAAGTGATGCTGACTCTTTAATTTCAGAGTTTCCTTCTGTCTCTACTAAAGACGTTCCTTCTGACTCAAGCCAGTGTATAGGTGACTTTTCTGATGCCTCTTCTGTTGGTTATCTAGATAAAAGAGATGTGAACCAACTTGCTGAAGTTACTGGTTATGAGGCTGGCAAAATGGAGCCTAGGAGGTCGGAACATCACAGAGGCAGATTTAAAGGATCTCCTTTGAGTCCTAAGAAAAAGAAAGGAAAGAAGAAGTCCTGATGTTATTTCTTTTTTTGTTTGTTTTTCTTTAATTTATTTTTGTGATATTTCTGACCATTTCTTCCCTTAATGTCAGGTGTATGACAACTATAGCAAGGAGAGCTGCAATTTTTAAATTATTATCTGTATGTTCTGCTAATATTTTTTGTTTGCAGGAATGTGGTCTATCTGAACATCCTAAATGTGCTGACTGGGAATATGGTCCTAAAGTATGGTCTTGTTCTTCTGATAGGAATGGGGTGGGTGGGAGTTTTGTTTAAGGAGTTTAGTTTTTCTATCCTTAATGTAGTTCATATTGTCCCAGGTTGGGTACTTTTGGTTAGTTTTAGTTTTTGTGGGACTGTTTTTCGTTTTTTTTAATGTATATGCTTCTCCAAATAGGGTAGAACGTTTGCTTAATTTTGAAACTTTAAAGTTTTTTCTGCCAGGTCGAGAGTCAACTTTTTTGGTTGGGGATTTTATTTGTATTATTAAGAATGGGGACAGAGAGGGTGGGAGTGATTGTAGGGTGGATAGCTCAGGGAAGTTTTTACTTGATTTGCTTAAATCTTTCAGTTTGAAGGATGCCTTCGGGTTTGTTTCTTTTTCAGGGGAGGGTTTTACTTTCTTTAGTGATAGTGGTGGGATAAAATCTCGAATTGATTTTTGTTTTTTATCTAAATTTTTATGTGTTGATGATTTTTCTTTAAAGTGGATGCCCTTTATGGATCATGCCCTTTTGATGTGTAAGGTGAATTGTGATTTGAAGATCAAGTATGGTAAGGGTGTTTGGAAACTGAATGTGGATTTGTTAGAAGATGAGAATTTTAAGCGTCAGTTTGTTTGGATGTATGAAAGGTGGCGTGAAAGAAAATGTGATTTTAGTAATGTGCTTATGTGGTGGTAATGGTTGAAGGTGGAAATAAAGAGGTTTTTTATTAAGAAAGGCTGTGAGAAAGCTAGAATGGAAAGGGAGTTGTATGATAAATGGTATCTGAGGTTGTTGTATTTGTATGAATTGAGAAATTGTGGTATTGATGTGCATGAGGAAATTGCTGAAGCAAGAAAGATAATTAAAAAGTGTATGTATGAAAAAGGAAAGAAAATTGTTTTTATGGCAAGATTGGAGAAAATGGAAAAGGATGAGTCTTGTAGTAAATATTTTTTTAATAAAGCTTTTGAAGGTTTTGTTAGTGTTTTTGATAAGGTTGAGTGTGAAGTTAATGGTACGGGTGGTGTTTTGCGTGAAGTTCATGAGTTTTACAGTGAACTGTATAAAGAAAAAACAAGAGATGTTTTATTGTAAAATGAGTTGTTGGAAAACATTGAGGTTAAGTTGGAAAAATATGATAATGATTTGTTAGAAAGGGATCTAAGTTTGGATGAGATTGCAGAGGTTGTTAGGAGTTTTAAGAATGGGAAGGTACCTGGTTGTGATGGTTTGCCTGTTGAATTTTATACTTGTTTTTGGAATTTGATTGGGGTTGATATGTTGGATGTTTGTAAGTTTGTTTTTAGAATGAATGTTTTGCCTGTTTCAATGAGGAAAGGTTTGATTGTTTTTTATTTAAAAAGGGGGATAAGAGAGATTTGAGGAATTGGAGGCCGATTACGTTGTTGAATGTTGACTATAAGGTTATTGCAAAGGTGTTGGCAAATAGAATGCGTGGAGTGATTGGTAAGGTTGTGGGTGAAGAGCAAGTGTGTGCTGTTCCTGGGCGTCAGATTTCTGAAAGTTTGTTGTTACTACGTGATGTACTGTGGTATGTGAGGGAGAGGATGTGGTCTGTTGCTGTTGCTATTGTGGATTTTGAAAAAGCGTATAATAGGGTAGTGCATGATTTTATGTTTCATGTTTTAGAACGTTTAGGTTTTTCTGGTAAGATTATTGGATGGTTTAAATGTTTGTATAGTGATATTGTGAGTCAAGTCCAGGTTAATGGTTTTTTGACTGAGGAATTTTGTGTTAAATCTGGAGTGCGTCAAGGATGTCCTTTGTCTCCTGTGTTATTTGTATGTGTTATTGAGCCATTATTAACTAGTTTGAGGAAGGATAAATTAGTTAGAGGTGTGAGTGTTTCTGGTAGTAATGGAAGGTGTTTAAAAGTGATTGGGTATATGGATGATGTGAGTGTGGTATGTGAGACTCAGGCTGGTTTGAGGAGGGTGAAAACTTTAGTTGAATGTTTTTGTATGGCAAGTGGTTTCAGAGTTAATTGGAATAAGTGTAAAGTTAAAGTTTTTGGTAATGATAGGGAGATTGATTCCTGTGGATGGCCTGTGGCTGAAGGTGCATTTGAGGTGTTGGGTGTGAAATTTGATGTGGATTTGAAAGGCTTGGAAAGTTGGGAGAAGGTTTTTGATAAAGTGAGTAGAAAACTTCAGTTTTGGTCTTTAATGACATTATCGGTTTTGATCCCTATTATGTTATATTTGGCGTTAGTTTTTCCTCCACCTGAGAGGATTTTTTGAGAATTTTGAGAGTGTTGTTTTCTTTTTTCTGGAGTTCTGGTGTGGAGCGCTTGAAAAGAGATGTTGTTAAGAGTAAGAATGTTGGTGGTAAGGGTTTTCCAAATGTGGAGAGATTTTTGGCTGTGAAATATGTTAGTAGGTTTGTGGTTCTGAGTGGTAAGGATAGCATGGCTGGTTGAATGGTAAAATATGCTTGTGGAAATGTTTTAAGACGATATGGTTTATTTGAGATTGATAGAAAGAAACCGGTATGTTTTGCTGTTCCAAGGTTTTATCTAAGGGT
The DNA here is from genome assembly GCF_027579735.1 of Bombina bombina. NCBI lineage: Eukaryota > Metazoa > Chordata > Amphibia > Anura > Bombinatoridae > Bombina > Bombina bombina. Next base: position 878,320,191 of record NC_069501.1, on the reverse strand, counting down.
GGAATGTTGGATTAAAAAATATGGTTTGGAGAATGTTAGTAGGGAGATGTGGTGTGCAAACAGAATGGTGTTGAAAATGTTGGAGAAGAAGGAAGGTCTTGAGTTGATTGGGGGTTTGAATGAAAATGAATGTGTGTTGGTATGGAAAAATGTGTGTAATAAGTATTTGATGAATAGGCAGAAAGATATTAGTTGGATGAGTGTGCATAAGTGTTTGCCAACAAGGGATTTTCAGAGAATGCGTTGTTTAGTGGCTTCAGAAGTGTGTCCTAGAGATGGTTGTTTTCAAAGCTAGAGTGTTATTAATTTGTTTTGGAATTGTGAGTATGCTAGGGATGTTTGGAGAAGTTTGAAAAGGATGATTAAGGGTTTGAGTGCAGTTTTTTACTTTTAATATGATGATGTATGGTTTGTGTGGAAGTGGTGTGGAAAAGGAGAAAGCAAGATTGATATGGTTGTTGGCATGTTGTGTGAAGGAGGTTTTGTGGGATGTGCGTAATATTTTGATTTTTAAGAAAGAGGTAGTTACTCTAGGTAATTGTGTGGGTATGATCCGTGGGAAGTTGTTTTTGTATTTTTCTTTTGATAGGAGGCGACATGGGGAATTAGATTCTGAAGGCATCTGGAAGACAAAGAAGTGGAAGGATTGGATTTTTTTTTTTTTTTTTTTTTTTTTCCCTCCAGTTTGTTTTTGTCTGTATTTGAAATATGTTTAATTTTATTTTGTGTGATTATTTAAGTTTAATGTTTGTATTTTGATTTTTTTTCTGGTGACAAAAATTTGGGTCAATATTTAAGTTTTGTAACAAGAGATATTTTGTTTGCATTTGTTATTATGATTTTATTTTGTATATATGCATATATGATTATTTTTCTAATAAAAGAATTACGAAACGTACGGCTGGGGTTTTGCCGTTTCTCTCGTTCAGAGAGGGATTGCCTGGTATTTCGGGGCTGGACTGTACTGTTAAATCAGGATCAGACTGATATGCTACAGGAAAGTTTTTCTCTGTGAAAGGCACGTGTTGAGAAAAAAAAGGCTGCTTCTAGGGTGGTAACTAGCCATAGAACAAGCTATTATGCTATTGTTCGTTCCCAGGTTGAGCGCTTCTCTCTTTTTATTTATACATATTTAGACATATATATATATATATACATACATATGTATGTATGTATCTCTATGTTAAAGCCCTTTGCATGCCTTTTTTTCTAATACCTGAGACCTCATATATTTAAACCCTTATAACTTTTGATTGCAATTTTTATTTTAAATAATGTTTAGTAGATAGTGTTATTATGAATGTAACTGTCATTTTTAATGTATTTTTGATGTGCTTTGTGCTACTTTTTATTCAAGGGTAATATTTAACCAGAACTCTGAAGACATGTTAAACCGAAGCACGTTAAATTTAATTGCACTTGAGCGAACATGCTCATACTTTCAACTTGTAATTCGTGTGCTACCTCCCATGCATGCTAACACTTGCGATAAACCAGTAAGACCGCCACTCGTATTCTGGCTAGGTCGTGTTGGACCTTCCTAACTGACCTTTACAATATACCATGTCTCAGATTATACCTAACACCTGACCTGGACTTGGCTAGTGGACTTTTTCTACTCAGAGTGCCTCTGCATCTGGTGGACCTCCTCAAGTTGTTCTGATACAGGGACTCCTTATGGTTAAAATATAGACAAACAGGATCCTGAGATGACCTTGTTGCTTATAAACACTTGCATTAGACAAACCAGGCTAGCCAAAACCTTCTATTTTTTAGACCAGCTGAACAGCAATTTGTCCTACTTCTGGAGTGCGATCAAAAACCTCTATAACCCCCCTAACCACAATCTACCCACAAGCATAAAAACAGACACTGAGATACTGAAGTGTCCCATAGCCATTGCAAACTCATTTAATAACTATTTTGTTTAATGTGCCACCTCCCTGATTCCTGAATGTTAAAGGGAGGTTGTAAAAGATGTTAATATCATAGACTTGGCAAATATCCTTCCACCCAAGAGTACAAATAAATGTAGTTTTGTACATGTATCCACTAATGAAATAACAGATCATCTCCAAAATCTGGAAATGAGATCTCAGTGAAGGCAAGACCACTTGACCACTAAGCTCCTAAAGCTCAGGGCACCAAATAATGCCCTTCCCATTGCATCCTTTATTAACACATCCCTGATCTCTGGCTATGTCTCCGGACTTCATCAATCGTGATTACCGATTTTGGGGTTAGTGTTAAGTTTTTTTTTTATTTTTGGGGTGTTTTTTTTAGATTAGGGCTTTTTTTTTTAGATTAGGGCTTTTTTATTTTTAATGGGCTTTAAAAGAGCTGAATGTAAAGCAGGCATTAAAACATGGAAAGAACTTAGTGGCTTTACCGGAGTGGCTCCGCACCCATCCCCAATCCATTCAATCAGGGCTCTGCTATCCTGTTTGCCGGAATCTCATGCGCAGTTGTGGTCCGGCTGGGGCATCAAGCATGTCAGAGATCTCTATACACCCAGAGGGTTGGCGACCCAAGCTTCAGATCTGTTAGACATAGACATCCCCAAAAAGTTCCACTTTGAGTATTTCAGGCTTATATCATTGTTGATATCATGGAAGTTCCAAAAGGAGAAACCCAGAGAATTGACACAATGGGAAAAAAGATGGCTGGTGGGCAAACCCCTACGCAAGGCGTTGACAATACATTACCAACTCCTACTAGACTCAGAAAGATTTGCCAAAACATTCCGCATTGTGGAATGGGAAAGGGATATGAGGAAGGAGCACGAGGAGTTGGAGTGGCAACAGGCAGTTCAATACACAAGAGCAGAAATTCACTGTGTCTCATTGTATGAGCTTTACATAAAACTAGTCCTACGCTGGCATAGAGTACCAGTTAGCCTCAATAAGATGTTCCCACAGACTTCGGACAGATGCTGGAGGGGATGTGGCCAAAGGGGTTCCCACTATCATATATGGTGGAGTTGTGCGGGAATCAGGGTAATTTGGGACCAAATAGAGGTAATGTTAGATCAATTGGGGTTACTAAACAGACTGACATCTGACACTGCCCTGTTCCATCTGGGACTGGGAAAACTGGCACAACCTGAGAGAGTGCTATGTATCACTATACTCTTAGCTACGAAACTAGCAATTGCAAGATGCTGGTTAGGAAAAACGCAGGTCACACTTTACATGATACGAGATATCATCGAATATGTCCGCTCTATGGAGGATTTCTCTTTGAGATCCATGGGCAAAGCTGGGTTACACGGGCAAATTTGGGCACTTTGGGAAGTAGGAGTCAACTAATAGAAAGACATCTAACGTACAATAGCCTCATGAGTGGAGTCCACAGGGACAATATAGAAGATAGCCACTTGTTGTTGGGACTTGGGTCCCCTTCTTCCCCTGCCCCCCCCTTTTTTTTTTTTTTTTTCTTTTTTTTTTTCTTTTTCTCTCTCTTCTTTTCTCTTTTTCCCCCCTTCCCTCCCTTTTGCTTCCTCTTACCCTCTTTCCCCCTTCCCCACTCCCTTATTCTTCTCTATGCCCCCGGACGCCCTGCCGCCCGGGTACATTCTCAACCTTCCACTGATGAACAAGGTATAGCCTGCCTGGGTTTAGTTAACTAGGTATTCCTTATACACTTTATTTCTTGTTAATTAAGTCTAGAGGAGGGGTCATGTCCCAGGCAGGGCATGTATGAAACTTCAGTTTTTGTTTGTTTGGTATATGTTACCTTAAGTAAAACTAAGATCCTTGAACTGAGCATTGACAGAGATAAGCCTTTTAGTAATAACCACCCTTGTGAGATTATAGGCTTCAGTTGACAATTCAGATGCAGGTACCATTCGCTGTCTGTGAATATGAAGTTATGTAAAAAGAGGTATCACTCATGGCTAAAGAATGCCCTCCTTGGACAGCTGTTAGAACTATGCATAAATCTAATGACATGTCTGTTTTATTGTTTATCTATGTTTGCTTTCTCTGGTATGTATCATATGGACATGTTGCCATGATTCCCTTATATGAATGTACTGTATTATTTATGACTTTACCTCAATAAAAAAATATTTTAACAAAAAAAAAAAGAGCTGAATGTTCAGGGGTTAATATGTTTATTTAGTGTTGGTGATGTGGGGACGACGGTTTAGGGGTTAATAGGTTTATTTAGTGTTTGTGATGTGGGGGAAGGTGGTTTAGGGGCTAATAGGTTTATTTAATGTTGGCAATGTGGGGGACGGTGGTTTAGGGGTTAATAGGTTTATTTAGTGTTGGCGATGAGGGGGGACAGTGGTTTAGGAGTTAATAGCTTTATTTAGTGTTTGCAATGTGGGGGGATGGCGGTTTAGGGGTTAATAGGTTTATTTAGTGTTGTCAATGTGGGGGACGGTGGTTTAAGGGTTAATAACTTTATTTATTGTTTTATTTAGTGATGGTGATGTGGGGAAATGGCAGTTTAGATTAGAACAATGAAAAATTCTAAATATAAATAAAGAATGGATCCGAAAATTCAGAATCCGATTTATTCGTTTTCGAAATTTTTCGAGATTTTAGTTAAGGTTATATGCCTCACTTTTTATTTTAACATTCTCAACACTGAATGCCTAGAGACTTTCCTTATTTTTCCCTCATAAACGAGTCTACGTATATGGAGGTTTTAACTTTAAATCTATAGACTTGCTAGTTTATATACTCTCATGTATTATCATCTCACTGGGGGCATTTACAGTGGTGCAAGATAACATCTAAGGTGATGACCTAGCCCATATTGTGGGCCTCCATGTGTGATTTTAATACCTTAATTACTTGAGGACTTTAATTATTAGCTTATTTCAAATAGACTGTAAAACTCTAGTGTGTGTATTAAAAATGTTTATGCTGTTCAATGGCTCTTTGTGCTTGTGTCTTCCTTACGTGATTATAGAATAATTATAGAATAATTTTTGGATACTACCATAACCCTAGAAGTCATGAAGCCCACAGTAATTCGCCATTTACTGGATACTAAATTGGAAGCAAGCAGTAAAAAACCTCATTATTATGCTGATACTACTCTCCTATGATCCGCGTTACTTACCTCTTTTGAATGAGGTCATACCAGTAAGTAAGATACCTCTAGGGCACTGGTTTTCAAACCTGTCCTCAGGACTTCCCAACAGTCCAGGTTTTCTGGATTACCTTGGATGAGATCAGGTCAAATAACCGTTTACTTATCAGCTGATTGTTGCACCTGTACTCTAGTTCAGATATCCTCAAATGTGGCCTGTTAGGGAGGCCTGAGGACAGGTTTGAAATCCAGTGCTCTAGGGGGATTTTAATCTTCTTTTTTGTTCAACTTTGGGAAATTCTCTTTTGAGGAGTGATTATAAAGAAGTCACAAACTATTACAAATTGCATTTTATATGTAATTGACATATTTACTATGGTGGTAATTATTGCCGCATGTTTTGTGCTGACAAGTCCTTGTGTTATATATTGTCTTTGGGTTGCTATAGACTTTTGACTATTACAAGTGTACATCAGATCATCAATTTTGAGTGATTATTGTGTGACTCTCTGAACTGCCTTTCTCTTTATCACGAACTCATATATATGTATATATATATATATATATATATATATATATATATATATATATATATATATATATATATATATATATATATATATATATATAATTCTGCTAATGTACAATAAATAATCTAGAAAAAAGTTAGATCTTAGTCTAACACCATTACATATTACTTTTTATGCACTATTTAAAAGATATCCTTTAAACAGATATAATTTTCTTATTGTACCTGTGGCCACCTCTTACTAGATACCTGTGTATGCTCACTTTGCTTCTGAAACCAAGCATACCTACCTTGTTCCCATGTATGCTCTCCCGGATCCTGAAAGACAAGCAGAATAACCTGATAATGTTGTATGCTCACCCTGTTCCTGAAGCTGTGCCTGCTGTACCTACCTGGTATCCTGTGACAGTCTCACCAACAGTACCCACTTGGTATCCTGTGCCTGCTAAGAAACCTGTGTCTACTATATCAGTGACAATCTTCTTCAAACCTGCTGTACCTATTTGGTATCCAGTGGCATCCTCACTAAGAGTAACCTGATATTGGTGTATGCTCACCCTGTTTCTGAAGATGTACCCGCTGTACCTACCTGGTATCCCATGACAGTCTCACCAACAGTACCCACTGGGTTATACTGTGCCTGCTGAGAAACCTGTGTCTACCATAACAGTGACAGCCTTCTTCAAACCTACTGTACTTATCTGGTATACCGTGACAGTCTCACCAACAGTGCCCACTGAGTATCCTGTGTCTGCTAAGAAAACTGTGTCTACCATAACAGTGCCAGCCTTCTTCAAACCTGCTGGACCTATCTGGTATCCCGTGACAGTCTCGCCAACAGTACCTGCTGGGTATCCTGTGCCTGCTAAAAAACCTCTGTCTACCATAACAGTGACAGCATTCTACAAACCAGCTGTACCTATCTGGTATTCCGTGACAGTCTCACCAACAGTAAACCCGCTGGGTATCCTGTGCCTGCTGAGAAACCTCTGTCTACCATAACAGTGACAGCCTTCTTCAGATCAGCTGTGCCTGCTGTACCTAATAATTATTCTGTGTTAACCTCACCTTTTACTGCTCTAACCAAATACCAGTGTCTAATGAACTTTTTTTCTACCAAAAGACTTTAGTGATTTCCATAAGGTCTTTACAGTGATCTTCAATCTGCACTACCTATTGTTCCTTTTAATTATCAAACAGTAAAGCTTTCTAGAAAGACACTTTTATTTTTTCTTTGTATCTATTCCTGCATTCTAAGTTCCACACACACCCTTATCCCTCACATGAAAATTATTCTTGTCAATTAAATGGGTATCAGCATGCTTGTGTTTGAATCTTTAATCTTTAACTGAAAATTGAAAGAGAACAAGAGAGGCACCTGTGTGTATCGGTAATGGTATAATATGTTCACCATCAATCATCCTTAATCAGGGTACTTAACAGCAAACCAACTCACTGATTATCCTGGAATCTCGAACAAGGTATCATCAGCGTCTGATACCCTAGTCAGGGTACTCACATACCAGTGCTATCAGAGGCAGACTGGATATTCAACAGTGACCCAGCTCACTGGACCAATCGATAGCAGGATCACAGGTACCCAGATAATCTTGAATCTCAATGGTGAAAAAGTGCTAAGAAGTGCTAAGCAGATGCTGCAGTGTATGAATCCGAGGACTCCCTTAGGGAGTGGTAAATGGTGAATAGGCGAGTAAGGTTAATTATGTCCCAATGTAAAGTTGTATTGGGTCTCTCTTATATATAGATATACGTATGCCAATTTTTTGTATCCCATTTTTTGACATCCTACGTGATGTCAAGTTTATTTACACCCCCTCTTACTTACTGTCATCTTATTCGCTGTTAGGACAGCGTCCTTCCTTCTAGTGGTCTATAGCAACTACAATAAGGCCCCCAGCTATATTCCCGCCTCCACACACGGAACGGTTAGACACCCATTTGACAACGCCCAGAGCTGTAAGCCTTTGGAGCGCTTAGTTGGCCGGTACACTAATATGTTTGGCTAGATATCGCTATTCAACTTCTCCTATATATCCATAGAGATTTGTTTAACTAATCGTCTCATTTACGTTTTATTTATGTTTTATTTACGATCTATTGAAGATTGTTTGTTCATGGTTTGAAAATATGTTCATCAACATCGGACCAACTATAACGTCTTTCAAAGGTAAGGCAAGCCATATTAAAGTTTTATATTATGATGGAACTATCAAGAGAGATTAGTTCCAATCTATTGATATCATAACTATATCATTTTTACCACTGTTGAGAAAAAGTGATCGATACCGAAAACATTCCACATAGACATTAACAAACATTTATTTCTATGAAAACAATATACAATATAATATATGTGTTTATATATTTTTTTACTACTAATGAGAGAGTGATGGTCACTGAAAGCTTATTTCATACAGATATTGATGTCCATCGGTCATTGTTTTACAAATCATAAAGTGATCTGAATTTATAATTAGCATATATGGAATTATTAATATATATGCATTTATATATATATATATATATATATATATATATATATATATATATATATATATATATATATATATATATATATATATATATATATATATATATTGATATAATATATTAAATTTTTTAAACAAAAATACATATGGAGGACTAATGAAGTATGCATTCCAAACAATGGGTTAATTTCTGGGAATGCCCAGGAGGAGAATGTCCAGGTGTTTTTTCTGTCAATGTGCTAATTTGATTGCATTTTCTATTGGTAAGGCTTGTTTGTGCATGTATATTTAAAGGCTTAGTATAGCTAGTATTATATGCCTGATGAAACAGCGTTCTGAAGCGCTCAAAAGCTCATTTGAGCCTTGGTTCTCTGAGTCTAAAGTGGCTCTTTGATTAAAATTGGCGGAGTTACTCACTGGAGTTCATCTACATACACACTGCTTCTAATGCTACTTCATCTCAACTCTCTAGAGGTAATGTCTTCTGCCTCTGTCTACCTGGCTGCTGTTAAATGTCCCTTTAATTCCTGTTAGAATATCTGGTAATGTCTTCTGCCTCTGTCTACATGGCTGCTGTTAAATGTCCCTTTAATTCCTGTTAGAATCTCTGGTAATGTCTTCTGCCTCAGTCTACCTGGCTGCTGTTAAATGTCCCTTTAATTCCTGTTAGAATCTCTGGTAATGTCTTCTGCCTCTGTCTACCTGGCTGCTGTTAAATGTCCCTTTAATTCCTGTTAGAATCTCTGGTAATGTCTTCTGCCTCTGTCTACCTGGCTGCTAATAAATGTCCCTTTGATTCCTGTTAGAATCTCTGGTAATGTATTCTTCCTCTGTCTACCAGGCTGCTGTTAAATGTCCCTTTAATTCCTGTTAGAGTCTCTGGTAATGTCTTCTGCCTCTGTCTACCTGGCTGCTGTTAAATGTCCCTTTAATTCCTGGGACTGCCTCTGTCTACCTGGCTGCTATTAATGTCCCTTTAATTCCTGTTAGAATCTCTGGTAATGTTTTCTGCCTCTGTCTACCTGGCTGCTGTTAAATGTCCCTTTAATTCCTGTTAGAGTCTCTGGTAATGTCTTCTGCCTCTGTCTACCTGGCTGCTGTCAAATTTCCCTTTAATTCCTGTTAGAGTCTCTGGTAATGTCTTCTGCCTCTGTCTACCTGGCTGCTGTTAAATGTCCCTTTAATTCCTGTTAGAGTCTCTGGTAATGTCTTCTGCCTCTGTCTACCTGGCTGCTGTTAAATGTCCCTTTAATTCCTGTTAGAATCTCTGGTAACCATTGGCTCTGTCTCCATCTTGTCTACCTGTAATCATTTTATCATATACTTTGCATAATTGTAATGCATCCTGCCCCCCCCCCCCCCCCTCTAATTTGCAAGTGTGTAATTCCTGGCTAACCCAACTACTTTTAATCAGCTGCATATAATTATTCCATCACACTCATTTCTACATATTGCAAGTCACAAGCTCATTTGAGCCTTGGCTCTCTTTTGAGCCTTGGCACTAACTTATCTGTGTCTAAAGTGGCTCTTTGATTAAAAGTGGCGGAGTTACTCACTGGAGTTAGAAACTGGAGGTTGAAACTGCAGACCAAGTAACAGGTAAACTTAATAACTATACACATACACAATGCTCTCCATGTCTGTTCTGCTCACTCTGTCTGCCCTTCTCCTAAAAATCACTGCATGTCCCTATAACAACAACCCCCACACTATCCATATCTCACCCTCCCTTCTCTCATCCCCTATGCTGTCCTCTCATGAACTACTCTGTTTCCTTAGAAACACTTCCCCCTCTAACTCTCCTGTGTCTTGTCATACGCGCTCCTACAAATCTCACTTTCACCTTCTGTTACTCTCACTGCTACTACTGCTTGCTGCTGGCCCTGCAGCAATCACCACACTTTTACACTCTCGCTCCGTCTCACACAGCAAAAATTCTAGGTCACGCAATACCAACAATCTCATCTCCATTAACCCACAGCGCCTATCCCCTCTCTTTTCTTGTACCCTCTGGAATGATCGCTCTCTCTGCAAAAAACTTACAACTGTTCACGACCTGTTTGTTTCCAACGCTTTTAACCTTTTAGCAATTACTGAAACCTGGCTATCTTCCTCTGACACTGCTTCCATTGCTGCTCTCACCCATGGTGGTCTCCACTTTAGCCATACACCTAGGCCAGGTGAGAGACATGGAGGCAGTGTTGGCATCTTACTCTCCCCCTCCTGCTCCTATCAGTACCTGTCTCCATTTCCATCTCTCTCCTTTTCTTCCTTTGAAGTCCACTGCATCTGCCTGTTCTCCCCCCTCTCTCTCAGAGTGGCAGTTATCTATCGCCCCCCTGGACCAACCTCCTAATTCCTTAACAACTTTGCTGCCTGGCTTCCTCACTTTCTCTCTACAAATACACCTACCCTAATTCTGGGGGACTTCAACATCCCTATTGACAACCCATCTGCCCTGCTGCCTCTAAACTTCTCTCACTCACTAACTCCTTCGGCCTCTCACAATCCACCCTATTCCCTGCCCACCGTGATGGACACTCTGGTATTCTCCTATCTTTGCTCTCTCTCTGATGTTGCCTGTCGACCATTTCCCATCTCTGACCACCATCTGCTCATCTTTAATCCCAAGATAGATGCTAAACCTACTTCCCCCTCTCTGGCCCCGCACCAATAGAAATCTGCACACTGTGGACCCTCCCCAACTCTCCAATAATATTCATATACCCCTCTCCCACACTTCCACAATATCCTGCCTTGACCTTGCTATAACCCACAATACTCTCTCCGCTGCACTTGACACTCTTGCTCTGCCCCCACTTCGCAAAGCCCCACGTCGTCAGCTCCAGCCCTGGCACTCCCACCAAACACGCTACCTACAAAAATGCTCACGCACTGCTGAACGTGCCTGGAGGAAATTCCGCTCTGAACCTGATTTCCTGCACTATAAGTTCACTCTTTACTCTTACACCTCTGCCCTTCGCTTAGCTAAGCAAACATACTTATCTTCTCTTATATCCACTCACTCTTCAAACCCTAAAAGACTCTTCTCCATTTTCAACTCTCTCCTCTACCCACCTGCACCACCCCCCTCATCTGCATTCAGTGCTCAAGACCTCGCTGACTATTTTTTCAATAAAACACTTGCCATCCGAAGAAACATCCCAACACAATCCTGCAATCTCCCAACTTCACTCCCAGTCACCCCCTCTGCCACTCTCTGCACCCTCCTCCCAACCACTGAGAGTGAAGTGGCTTCCCTTTTGTCTTCCTCTCACCTCACTACCTGCCCACTTGACCCTATTCCTTCAGATTTAATTCCCCCTCTGTCTCCCACCCTCTCTTACTCACATATTCAACCTATCCCTTTCTACCGGCTTTTTCCCTGCCTCCTTCAAACATGCAAAGGTCACCCCCATCCTCAAAAAACCCTCCCTTGACCCTAACTCCCCTGCAAACTACTGCCCCATATCACTGCTCCTGCTAGCTTCAAAATTACTTGAGAAACTAGTTTTCAATCGCCTAAACAAATTCCTGTCCTCCAACTCATTGCTCGATCCCCTGCAATCTGGCTTCCGTCCCCAACACTCAACTGAGACTGCCCTCACCAAGGTTACTAACAATCTCCTTTCTGCTAAAAACAAAGGCTACTACTCTATACTCATCTTACTGGACCTCTCTGCTGCCTTCGACACTGTTGACCATCCCCTTCTCCTACAGACTGTCAGCTCTCTTTGGGGTCTGTGACACTGCCCTCTCCTGGATTCTCTCCTTTCTCCTCTGTCTGTTGGAGTCCCTCAAGGCTCTGTCCTGGGTCCTCTACTCTTCTCTATTTACACTTCTTCACTGGGTAAACTTATCAACAGCTATGGCTTTAGCTATCATCTCTATGCTTACGATACCCAGATCTACCTTTCCACCCCTGCACTCTGCCTTCTGTCAATTCCCACATCAGCGACTGCTTATCTGGCATTTCCTCCTGGATGGCCTCTCACCACCTAAGTATAAACATGTCAAGACTGAACTACTTCTAATTCCCCCCTCTAACTCTGCTCCAGTTTCTAATTTTTCCATCACTGTTGGCGGCACCACTATCTCCCCATCACCCCAAGTCCACTGCCTTGGAGTCACGCTTGACTCAAATCTGTCCTTCATTTCCCACATCCAATTGCTCTCTTCATCCTGCCACAATCACATACGCAATATCTCCAAAATTCTTCTGTTTCTAAGTGCTGAAACTAATAAACAGCTAATCCACTCCCTGGTAATTTCCCGACTTGACTACTGTAACAACTTACTAACTGGCCTCCCTCTCCCCAACCTCTCTCCCCTCCAATCCATCCTTAATGCATCTGCCAGACTAATCCACCTCTCTAATAGTAACATAGTAACATAGTAGATGAGGTTGAAAAAAGACCGAAGTCCATCAAGATCAACCTATACAAATCTAAAATATATACAAAAAGCTCCAGTTAAACTTAACTAATCCCACTAAAAGGTTACCCATTTAATACTAGCAATCATATCCATGAATTTTGTTTAAAGACAGAAATGTATCCAAATATTTTTTTTTTTCCAAAAATAAGCTTTATTGAATGAACACATACAGAATTACATCCTTTACATTCAAGGTGATTAATAGCATGTTAACATCCAGGATATTCACATCATATAGAAGGAGACAAGCCAAGGTAAAGGACTGGCAAATAACCATATCATTACATGTGGTACATTTCACTTTGCAATTTTCCAATAATATGCTAAAATATTTGAGGCCGACGCAGTTGGGCCCAGACATACCATGTTTACAACCTGTCAAGGTTGTCACTTCAATGTTGAATGTGGATAGGCCCAGCCACGCCAGCCCCAGATAAACTTTGAACACTTCAAAATGAGACAGGGACAAGAGAGGAAAGGTAGGAGGGGAAAGTGGAGGGGGAGCATATTAGTATAGGGGGGGAGATGGGGGAATGGTTGGGGAGAGAGAGAAGAGAAAAAAAAAATATATATATATATATATAATGGGAGGGGGGGGTGGATAATGGATATTGACACTTTTATCAATTTTGGCCCAGGGAATCTAAACATTTCACGGGTTCCACCACAGCGATCCGCCCAGACTCCAATATTATTTTAAACCTATATTTCTTTGCCCTCCCAGATCAGAATTATGTATTCATGTGTCTCCAGCCTCCCAGTCTTTAGATAACAGAACCTCTCTAGGCTCAATAGATCCCAGACCCCGGCCCTCCACTCTTCAAGGCTGGGTGTGTGTAGTGATTTCCAATGTCTTGGTATGAGTCCCTTTGCACAGTTTAACATCAGGAGGAGCAGGTGGCGTTTTGCGTCCATGACTATTTTAGGTAGTTTGTGGTATATGAGATATTTAGGATCCAGAGGTATAATAACTTCTAGTAGTTTGCTACATTCCCGGAATACCTCGCTCCAGAATGGCCGTATATGTGGGCAATGCCACCAAATATGTAGCATAGATCCCTCCTCTCCGCAGCCTCTCCAACACCCCCCGCTCGCGCGTGGGTAAATTTTTTTCAGCCTCTGTGGGGTGAGATACCACCTGCTCAGAAACTTAAAATGTAATTCCTGAAGTCTCATCGAGACCGACACCCGTTTCGCTTTGTGGAATATGGATATCCACGCCTTTGAGTCAAGTTCAAGGCCCAATTCTTGTTGCCATGCAGCCACGTAGGTGGGAAGCGCATCATCTCCTCCCTCGAGTAGCAGCTTATATAGAGTCGAAATAAGATGTTGCGGCAAGCTCGGTGAGGTGCAAAGCACCTCAAATAGCGTTTTCTGTATATTCAGCGATTCCCTGTCCTGCAGGGTGTTAAAATAGTGATTGAATGCGCCGTTCTGAACCATGAGGAGAATAGGTCACAATCCCAATCAACCAGTTCCGCCTGTGATTTGATTTTACCCCTTGTCAGAGCGCTCAATATCGCGGTCTCAGCTAATGTATAACAAGATCTTAGAGAGTAAATTTTGTTCGCTAACCCGTTATCCGGGTTTTCTCGAACAGGCGTCACTGGCGAGAGGGGTGTGGAGATATGTGGCCTCACTCTAATCAGTTTGTCCCAGCTACGTAGTACATCTTCAATCAGCGGGTATTGGAGGACCCAATTGGGGTGTTGTGCGGGACTGATCCACGCGAGAGAGCCCACGTTGCCTCTATGTAGAATCTCCCTGTCTAAGCCTATCCAGGCCTTGTTGAGTGAGCCATGACACCACTCGACCAGACGCTGCAATTGAATAGCCTTAAGGTATTCGCTCAGCCGAGGGACACCTGCCCCCGGTCTCTAGGGAGGTACATCGTTCTTTTATTAATCCTTGGTCTCAGACCATTCCAGACATAGGACTCTAGTGCTGACTGAATTTGGTGGATTATATGTTCTGCTGATGACAGAGGAATTGCCTGCATAATATAGAGGATCCTGGGTAAGATGTTCATTTTTGCCACTTGGATTCTACCCATCCAAGAGATGGTTTTGTTCTTCCATGTTGCCAGATCTCGGATTACCTCCTCTCTTATATGCTTATAATTTACATTCACTATTTCTTTAACCGAGGAGGCTAAGGTGATACCCAAGTATTTTAAATGTTTTGTAGCAATTTTTAGGGGGTAACATTCATTATGGGATGCAAAAACATCTCTAGACAATGAAGCATTCAACATCTCAGATTTGGAGAGATTGAGTGAAAAATCCGACACCCACCCGAACCTTTCAAACTCTGCCAGCGATTCCCACAGGGACAGGTCATTGTCAGCCAGGGTCAGAAGCACATCGTCGGCATACATAGCCAGTTTATGCTCCACATCCCCTGTTCGGTATCCACATATCTCAGTGTTTTTGCGTATTCTACAGGCTAGTACCTCCATGACCAGAGCAAAGAGCAGGGGTGAAAGAGGACACCCCTGTCTCGTTCCATTTGATATCCGGAAGGATTCAGAGAACAGTCCATTCACACAAACTTTGGCGTTCGGGTTGGAGTATAAAGAGAATATATAATTTATAAAACGTGATCCGAAACCCATTTTTTCTAGGGTGTGCAGCATAAAGGTCCAACTGACCCGGTCAAAGGCCTTTTCCGCGTCCGTCGACACAAGGATCAACGGAGCGGAATTGGCCTGCGCATGAGCAATCAGTTGAATTACTCTGAGAGTGTTATCTCTGGCTGGGATAAACCCTGTTTGGTCCGTAGAGACCAACTGGGGCAAAAAGTTTTTGAGGCGATTCGCTATCACCTTGGCCAGAATCTTAACATCAGAGTTAAGCAGCGATATTGGTCTGTAACTGCCAGGCAGGTTTTCTGGTTTGCCCGGCTTGGGAATAACCGAAATATATGCTTCAAGCATTGTACTCTGTAGGTTAGGAGCCTCGGGAAGCTGGTTGAACACCCAAAGTAGATGGGGTATTAATATGTCGGCAATTTTTTTTGTAGTAGCGTATGCCAAACCCATCCGGGCCTGGGCTTTTGCTGGTTGGAAGGCTTTTGATGGCTGCTAGGATCTCTTCCACTGTTATAGGCGCTTCCAATTGACTCGCCTGTTCCGCAGACAAAGATGGCACTTTTGCTTTTTCAATATAGTCAAGGGTTTCCTGTTTAAGAGTCTGTCTGTCTCGGGGGTCTACTTGCAGATCCTCTGCTGTATGTATATTGTATAGGGTTTTATAGAAGGTGCCAAAGATATTTGCTATGGCTTGAGCCTCCTTATGCGTCTTTCCCTGTTTGTCCGTAGATTCATAGACATACGAGCGCAATCTTTTCCGAGCCAATGCTCGGGCCAGGAACTTCCCCGCTTTGTTACTATGTTCAAAGAACATTTGACGCAATATGAGGGCTTTTTTGTGTTGCTCTTCCTGTAGATAGCGTAGCAGCGCTGATCTGGCTGAAGCCAGCTCTTTTTGTAGTGCCTGGTCTGTGGGCTGTTCTTTATGTGCTAGTTCTATTTGTGAGACTTGTGCTAGCAATGCATTATAAGTCTCGCTTTTGGATCTGCACTTAGCTGCACTGTGTCCGATCAGACAGTCCCTGATTACACTCTTGTGTGCCTCCCACACGACAGAGCTATCCATAGCGTCATTCGCATTCAGGAGGAAATATTCCTCTATGTTTTTATGTAGTTCGATTGTTAATAGTTTGTCATCTAGAAGATATTCATCAAGCCTCCATACATGAGGAGTTACTGGGGTGTTTGGCCAGTTAATAGTGCATTTAACAGGAGCATGATCCCACCATGTGATTGTATTGATACTGCAACCTGTTGTCACCCCGAGACCCATCGAGTCGGTAAAAAGATAGTCTATTCTGGTGTACTTCCTGTGGGGGTGTGAATAAAAAGTAAAATTTTTGTCTGATGGGTGGAAGGTACGCCAGATATCATGTATGACTAGGTCTCTTAAGGACCGAGATAGATGTTTAGTCACCTTTTGTGGGGTGCTGGAGAGGCCGTCCGAAGCGTCCAAACTGGGGTTTAGTGAGATATTAAAATCTCCTCCCAGAAAGAGGACACCTTTCTGTGTTTCCAAGATGAGCTGTGCTATTTTCTTAAAAAACACATCTTGTGCCTTGTTTGGAAAGTATAGATTGGCCAGGGTCATGGGTCTGCCATACAATTTGCCTATCATAATTATATATCTTCCATTAGGGTCTTTCAAGATTTGCTCTGCTTGGAAGGGAACACCGTGGCGGAACAATATGCCAACTCCATTTTTTTGGAGGGTCCAGAACCAAAATTAGCTGTTGGATAGTGTCTGCTAAACCACCTGGGCTCCCTGTGTTTAGAGTAGTGAGTTTCTTGAATAAAAATGATGTCACCATCCATTCTATGCAAATCTCTCGTGATAATTGAGCGCTTCCCCGGGTTGTTTAGGCCTTTAACATTCACTGTGAGGAGGTCCAGATTATGGACTCCATTTTGCTGTTGCGGGAGCGCCATTTATGTGAAGGGGGGATGGGAGAAAAAAATAAAAAAATATATATATATAATTGGGGGATGGAGAACAAGGGAGGATAAGGGGAGGGGGTAAATGGGGGGATAAGAGGTGGAAGTTTTAAGTGGAGGAGGGTTGATGCGTACAGAGAAAGGAACAGAGGTGGGGGCGATTTAAGGGGGGTACAAGAGGCACAGGAGGGAGAGGGATATTGAGCAGAAAGGTGGGGGAAGAAGGAGCAGATGAAGAGGATTCCAGAAGGGACCAAGCAACAAAAGGTTGGATCCTCACGTGTAACACAAGAGAATCAGGGGGTAGAGGGTTAGAAGACAGGGGGTAGGTATCTATATATTTAGTAAGTAAACCAATAGGAGGTATTAGCCTCAATACTCTTGTATCAATATATTAACAGATAATTGAACTTTGTAGGTAAAGTAACTCAAAAAATATCATTAAACATTGTCAGATGTACCGCCTGGTACTCTATACATTCTAGAAAGTGCCCGGTTCATCAGCCCACCCAATATGTATTAGCTTATACTTTGCGAGATTCTTCCTCAAACTATCCCCATGTGCTTCTTTAATTAGGCTAATAGGTTTCTCGACTATTTTTTTTTTTTTTTATATTTTTAATTTATATTGTTTTATCATAGATCTCCAATAAAGCTTATGGAAGAGTTCAAATTCCTTACAGCCTTGGTTTCCCTCACCTGATGTAACATATTCCAAGCGACTGCCCCCTTCCCTCCTCTAGACCCCAAAGGTCTCCTATTTTTAAATTCTATGCTATGTTATTATATTTACATTTTGCTAGTTCCAGAGGGAGAGAGGAACAGCCAGCCAGTAAACCAACCGTTTTTATCCATGAGTGAAAAGTATTTTTGTGTATGAGAAACTGTAAACATATGAATCAACACAATGATAATTGTCAAGAACAATTTAGCAATTAGCACAGTGCTATAGAAGAGCATAGACATAAGCAACATATCAGTTCCCAGAACCTGCCAGTGTCTTACAGTGTCTGAGCATTCCAATTAAGGCGTCAAAGACGCTTAATGTTAGGCACCTTGGTAAATAGCTGGAAGAAAAAGTTATAATTAACACATAATTCCCATAGTGGGATAGGTAGTCATTAACTTATCTGTTCCAGAAGAAGGTGGGACTGTTGGGCCCAGGCAGGGTATTCTATGAGAAGTCCAGGTCCACCAGTGCACCAGGTGCAAGCTGATGATACAAAATGTCCGGCCTCCAAGAGCCTAATCATGATCCCGGGCAGCTACCCCTCGGTTAACATCAGGGCCTGGTTGTGCAGGGGCCACAGGTACATTAGGTGGTCTGATCTGTAGTCCAAATGTTTGATTTAGGGTGTGAAGATCCTCTGAAGACTTGTAGATTGCTGTTGAGCCATTTTTAGATGTGATGATACAGGTGGGGAATCCCCATCTGTATTGAATTTGTTGCTCTTTGAGGCTGGAAGTAATATAGCGCAAGTCTCTTCGCTTCTGAAGGGTTGCAGGACACAAATCCATGTAGACCTGAATCTCTGCGCCTTCATATCTAAGAGGATGTTTGTTTCTGGACAGACGAAGAATGTCCTCTTTGTCTTTATAGGAGAGTAGCTTAATAATTATGTCCCTTGGTGGGGCCCTGGCTGGTGGTCTGGGCCTAAGATCCCTGTGTGCTCTTTCAACTTGTACTTCTGCCGCATTAGGTGTGTCTTTAAGAAATTTAAAGAAATCTTGTATATATTGGCTTATCTCAGGTGGATTTATTGTTTCAGGCACTCCGCGCAATCTCAAGTTATTGCGCCTGCTCCTGTTTTCCAGGTCCTCAATCCTGTATGCAGCTGGCCTGATGTTGGAGATCTGAGCGCATTGTTTCTTGCGTTTCTTCCATCTGGGAAACTCTATGATCAACTGCCGCTATGTCCTTTTTCAATTCCCCAAACATTAGCTTGACATCCATCATAGCTTCATGTATATCATGTTTGGATGATAGGTGCTTAATATCCTCTCTGGTAAGGTAGGAGGGTTGCTGGGGTTCTAGATTAGATGTCTGGACAGCTGCAGTTTGTTTGCCACAGTCATGTGCCTCTCTATGAGTGCTATGGGTAGAGTCAGCTGAGATTAGATAGCTTTCCATGTTGGAAGATTGGGAGCCCTTGGGCGGCTTAACTATGCATCTATTAGCCATTCTTCTGGGCGTAGGACTACACCACAGGGCAGGAAGGAATCCCCAAGCTCCCAGTATACAGTAGGTGCAGGTGAAAGTTTGTGTGTCTGCAGATGATGCAAGATCAGGGAAGACAGGCCTATGCAATCTAATAGTTCTGTCTCACTTGGGATCTGTTCAGAGCTCTCTCTCACTTCTGCCTGGCCTTGCCAGTTATACTGACCAAAGTGACTTAGTGTGAGCTAATGGGTCTCTATAGGGCAATGTCGGCTTAGTGCTGTTTTTAAGCTTGCAACACTTATCGAATAAAAGCCCTCACAGTCCCTTTACTCTGTTCTTGTTATCTGCCAACAGGGCCCTCTATGTCTCTGCAGCTCCGCCTCCCAGACAGGGCCCACAGGTTACACTACACCGGTCCCCTTTATAATTTCAATAGGCACCTGCTTGCTCTTACCCAACTCTGTCAGGGAAACTTTCCAATCCAACCAGGTCACCAGAGGTCCGAGCATCAAAGCGATGCGGGTCGCTCCTAACTTGGCGCGGTGCTTGTCACAACCGCTACGGCTGGTTCCCTTTCAGCTCAGACCCCACCGTGTTTATTTTTGCAGGATGTCTCCACTACAGTCCCACACCCTGATGCAGCTGCCAAAGGTGCCCAGTCTGCCCCTGGATGCAAGGGGGAAGTTAGGGGCCTAGTGCGTCTCAATGTCCCAAGTCTCTGATGCGGCATGCCGCCACTTCCAGCTGTCCAGACCTGTTGGGTTGTAGGGAGTCTGGGCCACAGTCGGCCCGGTCTAGCTGTAGGCTATCGGATGTTTTAGCCAAGGTGCAGTATAGGCCGCTGCTTGCTTCTCGCGGGCGTTGTTGTTGCCGCTACGGCAGGTTCCTTGTCCGCCCAGGCCCCTCTGTGCACCGTGGTATATGATGCCTCCATTACATCTGAGATCTCCAAGGTAGCTGCTAAAGATGTCCGGTTTGTTCTTAGGTGTTATGCTTAAATTTTTAACTGGTTCCAAAGTGCTATGAGTTACTAATACCTGTAGCAAGAGTCTTAAGGCTTCAGAGCTAGATTAATGTGTGGCCATCTACAAGCGTGGCCAAGCTCCGCCCCCAAATAATTTTTAAATGTATCTAGGGTATTGGCATTCACTACCTCCTTTGGTAATGAGTTCCAAAATTTTATTGCTCTTACAGTGAAAAAACGTTTCCGTTGCAGGAGATTAAATCTCCTTTCCTCCAACCTTAAATTGTGACCAAGTGCGTGGAGCACGAAACGTTTGCTGTTTTTTGCACCTGTTCTTCAACTTGTTTTTGCACATCTGTGCTTACCACTTTTTATTCAATTTTGTATGGTTTTAAAAAAGTTTGGAATAAAAATTGAATTTTTTACACATTTTTGGGCTTGGAGCGCTTATTTTTCCCAACATTGGATGAACTGTTACTATTTGTGCGTGTGCAGACGCACTGGGAATATTTGTTTGCCACCCGAGGATATTATCTACATATCTACTACCCTCACTCCATTAGTGCCTATTGAGCAGGTTTGTTTGTATCTTGTTTGTATCTTAAATTGTGACCTCTGGTCACAAACAATTGGAATAAACAGCGCTTCTGCCATCTCTGTTTATGGGCCTTGAATATATTTATATAAAGTAATCATGTCACCTCTTAAGCGCCTTTTTTCTAAAGAAAACAGACCCAGTTTGGCTAGCCTCTCCTCATAGGTTAAATTATCCAATCCCCTTATTAGCTTTGTGGCCCTTCTGTGAACTTTTTCTAGTTCTGCAATATCTTTTTTTGTGATCGGTCCCCAGAACTGCACTCCATACTCAAGGTGAGGTCTTACCAGGGCTTTATATAGTGACAGAATTATGCTTTCCTCCCTTGAGTCAATGCCTCTTTAAATACATGCTAGTATCTTATTAGCCTTTGAAGCTGCTGCCCTGCATTGTGCACCCATCTTTAGCTTGTTATCTATTACTACTCCCAAATCCCTTTCCTCCTGTGTTTGGCTAATTCTTGTCCCATTTAAATAATACGTTGCCTGCTTATTTTTACTTCCAAAATGTAGAACCTTGCATTTTCTTGTATTAAATCTCATTTTCCATTTACCTGCCCATACTTCTAATTTTTGCAGGTCCCTTTGTAACAAAAGTTCATCCTGCTCTGACCTAATGACCTTACTTAACTTAGTATCATCTGCAAAAATAGAGATGTCGCTATTTAATCCTAGTTCCAAGTCATTTATAAAAATATTAAAAAGAATAGGGCCCAGCACTGATCCCTGGGGTACTCCACTGATTACCTTTGTCCAATCTGAGTATGATTCATTTACTACTACTCGTTGCTCCCTATCTTTAATCCAGTCATTTATCCACAAACTAACATTTTCAGCTATTCCCAGTCCCTTAATTTTGTGCATTAATCTCTCATGTGGCACTGTATCAAACGCCTTTGCAAAATCTAAGTATATCACATCAACTGATTCCCCTTTATCTATATTTTTACTTACTTCCTCATAGAATCTAATTAGATTAGTTTAACATGATCTATTTCTCATAAAACCATGCTGATTAGAACTCATAATCTTGTTTACACGAATATGCTCATCAATATAATCCTTTATAATCCCTTCAAATATCTTCCCCACTATTGATATCAGACTAACTGGTCTATAGCTTCCTGGATCATCCCTACTTCCCTTTTTGAAGAGTAGCACCACATCAGCTTTACGCCAATCCTTGGGTACCATGCCTGAGGATAATGAGTCTTGAAAAATTAAGAGTAGGGTTTTGTCTATAACAGTGCTAAATTCCCTCAACACCCTTGGGTGTATTCCATCTGGGCCTGGAGTTTCATTTACCTTAATATTATCCAATTTGTTCCTGATATCCTTTATACATAACCCAATTAATGGTATGGGCTGGCATGTTCTATTTTGTTCCAAAGTATCATCCAATGGTTCCTCTCTTGTGTATACTGAAAAAAAAAAACTGGTTTAGTATCTCAGCCTTCTCCCTGTCACTGTTAATCATGCTACCCTCCCCGCATTTTAATGTACCTATATTGTCTTTCTTAGATTTTTTGCTATTTATGTACTTAAATAATCTTTTAGGGTTAGATTTAGAATCCTTTGACATTAATTTTTCATTTTCTTGCATGCTTTGTTACATTCCTTATAAATATGGAATTTTGAGTCTGTACTATTTTCTTTGAATAATTTAAATGCACTACGTTTTTTTCCTAATTTCTCTTAACACATTTATATTCAGCCACATTGGCTTGGATTTTTTATTTTTATTTTTATAACCATATGGTATTTGTTGATATGTATATTTATTTAACAAAGTTTTAAATGTTATCCATTTATCCTCTGTATTTTTATTAGAGAATACTTTGTCCCAATTTATGTTATTTAATGATTTCCTTAAATCGATGAATTTTGCTTTTTTAAAATTAAAAGTCTCGGTTAAACCTTTAAGACACTGCTTATGAAAGGAAATTTCAAATGTGACTGTGTTATGATCAATGTTACCCAAATGTTCTTTGACTTCTATGTTTGATATTATATCTTGTCGCTCTGTTTCTGCTGCACCTCTCTGTGAGTCGATTCACTGGCTCCCCATTCACAACAGAGTTAAATTCAAAATTCTCACCCTGAACTACAAAGCCCTCACCAATGC
The DNA here is from genome assembly GCF_027579735.1 of Bombina bombina. Lineage (NCBI taxonomy): Eukaryota > Metazoa > Chordata > Amphibia > Anura > Bombinatoridae > Bombina > Bombina bombina. The sequence goes on along the minus strand of NC_069501.1, from coordinate 878,297,300 downwards.
TGCCCCACCCTACCTGTCCTCACTTATCAACAAATACACTCCTACCCACCCCCTAAAATCCAACAATGACCTGCTTCTTGCGTCCTCTGCCATCACCTCCTCTCATGCTACACTACAGGACTTCTCTCGTGCGGCACCAACCCTCTGGAATGCACTTCCTCGTGCTGCCAGACTTGACCCTAACCTCTCCTCTTTTAAAAGTTCCTTAAAGACCTTTCTGTTCAGGGAAGCTTATCACCCGACTTATTAACTTACTAACTTCACTTAACTAACAACTGCCCTCTATCTCCTCACTAATATCATTCTCACCTTTGCAGTCCCCACCTTCTGTTTCCCATCCTACCCATCTAGATTGTACGTTCCCACGGGAATAGGGCCCTCAATTCCCCCTGTTTTTGTCTGTAAAATTGTGTCTTATCGTATTGCTTCTCCATTGTACTGTTATCCTTGTACCCATGGGCAGCTAACATTCCCTACCTATATGTTCTATTGTTTTTAAATTTACTTTGAATTTTAATAAACTCCCTTTTTTAATAATAACTTTACATTGGAACATAATTAGCCTTACTCGCCTATTCACCATTTACCACTCCCTAAAGGAGTCCTCGGATGCATACACTGTAGCATCTACTTAGCACTTCTTAGCACTTTTTCACCATTGAGATTCAAGATTATCTGGGTACCTGTGATCCTGCTATCGATTGGTCCAGTGAGCTGGGTCACTGTTGAATATCTAGTCTGCCTCTGATAGCACTGTTTGAGTGCTCTTCACAAATCTGAGTACCCTGACTAGGGATATATACATTGACCACACCTGGTGTTATTACTGGTACACACTGGCGTCCTGTTTGTTTCTTATTTCCAAACCCTAATGATACCTTGTTCCAGATTCCAGGATAATCAGTGAGCTGGTTCGCTGTTAAAATTTCCAGTCTGCACCTAATAGCACTGTCAGAGTGGTCTTTACAAATGTGAGTACCCTGATTAAGGATGATTGATGGTGAACATATTATACCATTACCAATACACACAGACGCCTCTCTTGTTCTCTTTCAATTTTCAGTTATCGTGAAATCTATATGTGAGGAGGGTGCAGCCTTATTCATCTACTACTGAATAACAGCATCATTATCTGACATTCAGTTGGAATACACAGATTTTAATGAACTTACATGCATGGAGGCCTTGGTCTGTTATTGCTTGAGTGTTTGTTAATATTTTGTTATTACCATTATTGTCTTAAATATATTTAGTCTAACACTTTATAACAAACATCTATTTTGTATAACTGTTTAGCGCCCCCTATTAAGAGATAGCTCTCACTGACATCTCTTATATTTAAACTTTGATATTGCTGAAAATGGATATATTTATATTGTGGTGAAGGGGGAGTTGACATAATTTTATTCTTGGATCCAGGAAGCACAATATACTTATTATGATGTAATTTCACAGAGGGTATTGACGTTAATAAATGAGTATTGACGTTAATAAATGAGTATTTAACAGTAGTGATGTTGCGAACCTAAAAATTTCGGTTCTTGAACGGCAGACTCGAACCTCCGCAACTGTTGGCGAACCGGGCGAACCGCCATTGACTTCAATAGGCAGGTGAACTTTAAAACCAACAGGGACTCTTTCTGGCCACAATAGTGATGGAAAAGTTGTTTCAAGGGGACTAACACCTGGACTGTGGCATGCCGGAGGGGGATCCATGGCGAAACTCCCACAGAAAATTACATAGTTGATGCAGAGTCTGTTTTTAAGCCATAAAGGGCATAAATCACCTAACATTCCTAAATTGTTTGGAATAACGTGCTTTAAAACATCAGGTATGATGTTGTATCAATCAGGTAGTGTAAGGGTTACAACCCTGTGTAACGCACCGCAAACAACCGCAAACAGTCCATCTGCACAACCACGAGATAGATAGATTTGATAGATAGATAGATAGATAGATAGATAGATAGATACATAGATTACATAGATCAATAGATGCAATATACATTTGATAGATACGATTGATACTTAGATAGATTTGATAGATAAATAGATAGATTTGATAAATATATAATTTCCCAGACAGAGAATTACAAGACGTGCAGTCTGGGACCCATGGTAAGGTTCCCAGAGGCAGTTGCGGCGCCAGGGGAGGTGTATATGGCATTGATTTTAGGAACCGGGAGATGGAAAAAGATGCTTGGTCGGTCCTCCTACATCAAATTTGGGGCACTGTGCGTGCAATCTACTGTGCCACCAGATATGAGTGGTGTGTTAAGTAGTACTATTCTTAGCAGTTTAATCCCTGTTATGTGCCTTTTTTTGGTTTGGGTTTTGAAGCCACAGAGCAGCACCAGAGGCCTAAAAAATTAGGCATGTACACATGCCTGAAAAATTAGGTATTGTTGCAGCCGCTGCTGTAGCAGCGGCCAGAAAAATTGATGTTTGTTTGACAGTTAGAAAGTGCCCTAAAACATTGCAGCTTGAACCCTAGTTGTTGGCGGATAAGTCACGAAAGTCATCCGGCATTCGAAGATAAAATACAGCAGCATGTGGACCATTTTTAGCCCAAGGCAGCTCATCTCATCAGGCACTGTTTTACTCGAATGTATCGCCCAATGTCAGTCCCTTCGGGATCCATCCCTCAATCATTTTAATAAAGGTGAGATAATCAAGACTTTTTTGACTTAGGCGACTTCTCTTCTCAGTGACAATACCTCCTGCTGCACTGAAGGTCCTTTCTGACAGGACACTTGAAGCGGGGCAGGCCAGAAGTTCGATTGCAAATTGGGATAGCTCAGGCCACAGGTCAAGCCTGCACACCCAGTAGTCAAGGGGTTCATCGCTCCTCAGAGTGTTGAGATCTGCAGTTAATGCGAGGTAGATCTCTGAGGCTGGATCCCGAAGGGCTGTGGCGATGCATAGGAGTTAAAAAGGTCTGCATGTCCTCCATCAACAACACGTCTGTATAGCATCCTGTCCTTGCCGGCATGGTCGTGGGAGGAGGAGTATTACTTTCATCTCTTCCCCTGTTAGATTCCCGTTGTGCTGTGACATCACCCTTATACGCTGTGTAAAGCATACTTTTTAATTTATTTTTTAACTGCTCCATCCTTTCTGATGTTTGGTAACATTTCAGTCACTTTATGCTTATACCGGGGTCTCGTAGCGTGGACACCCAGTACAGTTCGTTCTCCTTCAGCTTTTTTATACGAGTATCACTCAACAGGCAAAACAGCATGAAAGACCCCATTTGCACAAGGTTGGATGCCGAGCTACTCATGTCCCGTTCCTCATCCTCACTGATCTCACTGAAGGTATCTTCTTCCCCCCAGCCACATACAACACCACGGGTACCAGATAGGTGACAACAACGAGCACCCTGGGATGCCTGTTGTGCTTGGTCTTCCCCCTCCTCCTCAAAGCCAGATTCCTCCTCTGACTCCTCTTCCTCACAATCCTCTTCCTGCGTTGCCGCTGGTCCAGCAAGTGATGCTGATAAGGCTGTTTCTGGTGGTGATGGAGACCACAATTCTTCCTCTTCATGCTCATCTACGGCCTGATCCAGCACTCTTCACAGGGCATGCTCCAGAAAGAAAACAAATGGTATGATGTCGCTGATGGTGATTTCGGTGCGACTGACTAGGTTTGTCACCTCCTCAAAAGGACGCATGAGCCTACAGGCATTGCGCATGAGCGTCCAGTAACGTGGCAAAAAAATCCCCAGCTCCCCAGAGGCTGTCCTAGCACCCCGGTCATACAAATACTCGTTAACAGCTTTTTCTTGGTTGAGCAGGCGGTCGAACATTAGGAGTGTTGAATTACAATGTGTCGGGCTGTCGCAAATCAAGCGCCTCACTGGCAGGTTGTTTCACTGCTGGATATCTGACAAGCTCACCATGGCCGTGTAAGAATGCCTGAAATGGCCACACACCTTCCTGGCCTGCTTCAGGACGTCCTGTAAGCTTGGGTACTTATGCACAAAGCGTTGTACAATCAGATTACACACAAGTGCCATGCACGGCACATGTGTCAACTTGCCCAATTTCAATGCCGCCACCAAATTACTTCCATTGTCAGAAACCATTTTGCCAATCTCCAGTTGGTGCGGAGTCAGCCACTGATCCACCTGTGCGTTCAGGGTGGACAGGAGTGCTGGTGCGGTGTGACTCTCTGCTTTCAGGCAAGTCAACCCCAAGACGGCGTGACACTGCCATATCCGGGATGAGGAATAGTACCTGGGGAGCTGGGGGGTGCCGTTGATGTGGAACAAGACACAGCAGCAGAAGAGGACTCAGCCGAGGAGGTTATGGAAGAGGATGGAGTAGGAGGAGTAGAGGAGGTGGCAGCAGGCCTGCCTGCAAGTTGTGGCGGTGTCACCAACTCCTCTGCAGAGCCAGGCATTCCATGCTTGGCAGCCGTCAGCAGGTTTACCCAATGCGCAGTGTAGGTGATATACCTGCCCTGACCATGCTTTGCAGACCAGCTATCAGTGGTCAGATGGACCCTTGCCCCAACGCTGTGTGCCAGACATGCCATTACTTCCTTTCGCACAATCGAGTACACCTTTCGCACAATCGAGTACAGGTTGGGGATTGCCTTTTGTGCAAAGAAATTTCGCCCGGGTGCCTTCCACTGTGGTGTCCCAATAGCTACAATTTTTTTGAACGCCTCAGACTCCACCAGCTTGTATGGTAAAAGATGGTGGGCTAACAGTTCAGACAAGCCAGCAGTCAGACTCCGGGCAAGGGGTGACTTGGTGACATTGGAAGAGAGACGGATTGGCGGATGGATCAGAGGGGGCAAGGAGCACAGCAGTGGTTGACGTGGCTGAAGATGCTGGACCATGAGGAGGATTGCGGCATTGAGCTTGTATGCTGCTTGTCCTTATGTGTTCATCCCATAGGCGTTTGTGATGTGAGATCATGTGCCTTCGCAAAGCAGTTGTACCTAGGTGGGTTTTGGACTTCCCATGACTCAGTTTCTTTTGGCACAGGTTGCTAATGGCATTGCTGTTGTCAGAGGCAGACACATAAAAAAAATGCCACACTGCTGAGCTGTGCAATGACGGCATTCTGGTGGTGGCAACAGCATGCGTTGATTGGCATGCTGTCTGCCTGACCCCGGGTGCCGATACATGCTGTCTGACTGTGCCACTAGCTCCTTGCAACGACCTCCCCCTGCTTCCAACTCGTCTCCTCCTCCTGCTCCTCTCTGTCTCCCCATCTGAAATTTCCACCTGTTCTTCTTCTCTTCTACCGGGCGCCCACGTGACATCCACGGACGCATCGTCATCATCAACCCCTTCACTTGTATCTGACAACTCAACAACGGAAGCAACGGCGGGTACAACATCATCATCATCATCACACCGTGCGTCGTCCATGTCTGTAATGCTGCCTGACTGAGACGTATCACAGTTATCTACATCCTCTGTCAATGATGGTTGTGCATCACTCAGTTCTTCACACTGAGGTCTACATAACTCCTCTGACAGATCAAGTGAGGTGGCTGTGGTGCTAGTGTCGGTGGTGGTGGCAGGCGGGCGAGTGGTAAGTTGAGAGGTGCCTGAAGCTAAGCTAGAGGAGGAGGATGGTGCGTCAAGGTTACAAGTGGAAGCTGTAGAAGATTGGGTGTCCTGTGTTATAAAGTCAACTATTTCATCAGAACTTTTCGTGTTCATGGTACGTGGCCTAACACTGGGCATTATTCTTTGGCCAAAAGGAATCACAGCACCACGACCACGACGGCCCCTGCGGGTTGGCCTGCCTCTGACTGTCATTTTTTTTTCAATTAGTGCTACTATGCGTGCAAGCTACTGTGAGTGGGCACAGTATACGCTGTGAGCCTGACACAAAAAACCAGACTGATGTTTCACACTCAAAATTTTTTATTATTTTTTTTAAATGTACACTGACACTACTATTAAACAAGATATTATGAGTGGTGGCACTGGGCAAGTGGGCACAGTATACACTGTGAGCCTGACACAAAAAAGCAGACTTATGTTTCACAGTCAAAATAGTTTTTTTATTTTGAAAATGTAAACTTACACTACTATTAAATAAGATAATGTGAGTGGTGGCACTGGACAAGTGGGCACAGTATACGCTGTGAGCCTGACACAAAAAAGCAGACTTATGTTTCAGAGTCAAAATAGTTTTTTTATTTTTAAAATGTACACTTACACTACTATTAAACAAGATAATGTGAGTGGTGGCACTGGACAAGTGGGCACAGTATACGCTGTGAGCCTGACACAAAAAAGCAGACTTATGTTTCACAGTCAAAATCATTTTTTTTTATTTTGAAAATGTACACTTACACTACTATTAAACAAGATAATGTGAGTGGTGGCACTGGACAAGTGGGCATAGTATACGCTGTGAGCCTGACACAAAAAAGCAGACATGTTTCACAGTCAAAATTGTTTTTTTATTTTTAAAATGTACACTTACACTACTATTAAACAAGATAATGTGATTGGTGGCACTGGACAAGTGGGCACAGTATACGCTGTGAGCCTGACACAAAAAAGCAGACTTATGTTTCACAGTCAAAATAGTTTTTTTTATTTTTAAAATGTACACTTACACTACTATAAAACAAGATAATATGAGTGGTGGCACTGGACCAGTGGGCACAGTATACGCTGTGAGCCTGACACAAAAAAGCAGACTGATGTTTCACAGTCAAAATAGTTTTTTTATTTTTAAATGTACACTTACACTACTATTAAACAAGATAATATGAGTGGTGGCACTGTGCAAGTAGGCACAGTACATGCTGTGAGCCTGACACACAGGCTGGCAGTGGCAGGCTGGCCTGGCAACTGAAATTAGATTACACTAGCAGACTGATGTAAAAGATTTTTTTTTTAAATTTACACTAATGTTACACCAGATATGACTGGTGGCACTGAGCAAGTATGCATAGTATATGCCGTGAGCCTGACACACAGGCTGGCAGTGGCAGGCGGGCAACTGCTATTAGAATACACTAGCAGACTGATGTAAAAGTTTTTTTTTTAATTTACACTACTGTTACACCAGATATGAGTGGTGGCACTGAGCAAGTAGGCACAGTATATGCTGTGAGCCTGACACACAGGCTGGCAGTGGCAGGCTGGCCTGGCAACTGAAATTAGATTACACTAGCAGACTGATGTAAAAGTTTTATTTTTATATTTACACTAATGTTACACCAGATAATATGAGTGGTGGCACTGAGCAAGTAGGCACAGTATATGCTGTGAGACTGACACACAGGCTGGCAGTGGCAGGCTGGCCTGGCAACTGAAATTAGATTACACTAGCAGACTGATGTAAAAGTTTTTTTTTTTTTTTTTATTTACACTAATGTTACACCAGATATGAAAGGTGGTGGCACTGAGCAAGTACGCACAGTATATGCTGTGAGCCTGACACACAGGCTGGCAGTGGCAGGCCGGCCTGCTGGCAACTGAAATAAGATTACACTAGCAGACTGATGTAAAAGGTTTTTTTAAAAATTTACACTACTGTTACACCAGATATGAGTGTTGGCACTGAGCAAGTAGGCACAGTATATGCTGTGAGCCTGACACACAGGCTGGCAGTGGCAGGCGGGCAACTGCTATTAGATTACACTAGCAGACTGATGTAAAAGTTTTTTTTTTTTAAAAATTACACTACTGTTACACCAGATATGAGTTGTGGCACTGAGCAAGTAGGCACAGTATATGCTGTAAGCCTGACACACAGGCTGGCAGTGGCAGGCTGGCCTGGCAACTGAAATTAGATTACACTAGCAGACTGATGTAAAAGTTTTTTTTTTTTTAATTTACACTAATGTTACACCAGATATGAAAGGTGGTGGCACTGAGCAAGTAGGCACAGTATATGCTGTGAGCCTGTAACACAGGCTGGCAGTGGCAGGCCGGCCTGCTGGCAACTGAAATAAGATTACACTAGCAGACTGATGTAAAAGGTTTTTTTAAAAATTTACACTACTGTTACACCAGATATGAGTGTTGGCACTGAGCAAGTAGGCACAGTATATGCTGTGAGCCTGACACACAGGCTGGCAGTGGCAGACGGGCAACTGCTATTAGATTACACTAGCAGACTGATGTAAAAGTTTTTTTTAAAAAAAAATGTACACTACTGTTACACCAGATATGAGTTGTGGCACTGAGCAAGTAGGCACAGTATATGCTGTAAGCCTTACACACAGGCTGGCAGTGGCAGGCTGGCCTGGCAACTGAAATTAGATTACACTAGCAGACTGATGTAAAAGTTATTTTTTTTTAATTTACACTAATGTTACACCAGATATGAGTGGTGGCACTGAGCAAGTAGGCACAGTATATGCTGTGAGCCTGACACACAGGCTGGCAGTGGCAGGCTGGCCTGGCAACTGAAATTAGATTACACTAGCAGACTGATGTAAAAGTTTTTGTTTTTTTTAATTTACACTACTGTTACACCAGATATGAGTGGTGGCACTGAGCATGTAGGCACAGTATATGCTGTGAGCCTGACATACAGGCTGGCAGTGGCAGGCTGGCCTGGCAACTGAAATTAGATTATACTAGCAGACTGATATAAAAGTTTTTTTTTTAGATTTACACTACTGTTACACCAGATATGACTGGTGGAACTGAGCAAGTAGGCACAGTATATGCTGTGAGCCTGACACACAGGCTGGCAGTGGCAGGCTGGCCTGGCAACTGATTACACTAGCAGACTGATGTAAAAGTTTTTTTTTTAAATTTACACTACTGTTACACCAGATATGAGTGTTGGCACTGAGCAAGTAGGCACAGTATATGCTGTGAGCCTGACACACAGGCTGGCAGTGGCAGGCGGGCAACTGCTATTAGATTACACTAGCAGACTGATGTAAAAGTTTTTTTTTTTTTAAATTTACACTACTGTTACACCAGATATGAGTGGTGGCACTGAGCAAGTAGGCACAGTATATGCTGTAAGCCTGACACACAGGCTGGCAGTGGCAGTCTGGCCTGGCAGCTGAAATTAGATTAAACTAGCAGACTGATGTAAAAGTTTTTTTTTTTAAATGTACACTACTGTTACACCAGATATGATTGGTGGAACTGAGCAAGTAGGCACAGTATATGCTGTGAGCCTGACACACAGGCTGGCAGTGGCAGGCTGGCCTGGCAACTGAAATTAGATTACACTAGCAGACTGATGTACAAGTTTTTTTTTTTTATATTACACTAATGTTACACCAGATAATATGAGTGGTGGCACTGAGCAAGTAGGCACAGTATATGCTGTGAGCCTGACACACAGGCTGGCAGGCTGGCCTGGCAACTGAAATAAGATTACACTAGCAGACTGATGTAAAAGGTTTTTTTTTAAATTTACACTACTGTTACACCAGATATGAGTGTTGGCACTGATCAAGTAGGCACATTATATGCTGTGAGCCTGACACACAGGCTGGCAGTGGCAGGCGGGCAACTGTTATTAGATTACACTAGCAGACTGATGTAAAAGTTTTTTTTTTTTATTATTTACACTAATGTTACACCAAATATGAAAGGTGGTGGCACTGAGCAAGTAGGCACAGTATATGCTGTGAGCCTGACACACAGGCTGGCAGTGGCAGGCTGGCCTGCTGGCAACTGAAATAAGATTACACTAGCAGACTGATGTAAAAGTTTTTTTTTTTAAATTTACACTACTGTTACACCAGATATGACTGGTGGAACTGAGCAAGTAGGCACAGTATATGCTGTGAGCCTGACACACAGGCTGGCAGTGGCAGGCTGGCCTGGCAACTGAAATTAGATTACACTAGCAGACTGATGTACAAGTTTTTTTTTTTATATTACACTAATGTTACACCAGATAATATGAGTGGTGGCACTGAGCAAGTAGGCACAGTATATGCTGTGAGCCTGACACACAAGCTGGCAGTGGCAGGCTGGCCTGGCAACTGAAATTAGATTACACTAGCAGACTGATGTAAAAGTTGTTTTTGTTTTTTTAAATATACACTAATGTTACACCAGATATGACTGGTGGTTGCACTGAGCAAGTAGGCACCAGTATATGCTGTGAGCCTGACACACAGGCTGGCAGTGGCAGGCAGGCAACTGCTATAAGATTACAATGAAAAAAAAAAAACGACTGATGTAGCCCTAAAAAGGGCTTTTTGGGCTGCTGTCCTTAAAGCAGAGATCAGATGAGTCCTTCAGGACTGTAGTGGAGACTGAATACACTAGCCTAGCTATCAATTTCCCTATAAAATCAGCAGCAGCTACACTATCCCTCCTCTCACTAAGAATGCAGGATCAGAATGAATCTAAAATGGCTGCTGCCCAGGAGCTGGGAGGGTCTGGGAGGGAGTGTCTGCTGCTGATTGGCTGTAATGTGTCTGCAGACTGTGAGATACAGGGTCAAAGTTTACTCAATGATGATGAATAGGGGGTGGATCGAACATCGCATATGTTCGCCCACCGCTGCAAATGCGAACAAGCTATGTTCGCCGGGAACTGTTCTCCGGCGAACTGTTCGCGACATAACTATTTAACAGCTGTGTTATATAGTGGGCATTTTTTGTTTAGAATATCTGGTTACTTTTAGGGCTTCACTGCTTGGGATATTTGTGTTTCTTTTGGAAACTGTATATGCTGTGAGCCTGACACACAGGCTGGCAGTGGCAGGCTGGCCTGGCAACTGAAATAAGATTACACTAGCAGACTGATGTAAAAGTTTTTTTTTAAAATTTACACTACTGTTACACCAGATATGAGTGTTGGCACTGAGCAAGTTGGCACAGTATATGCTGTGAGCCTGACACACAGACTGGCAGTGGCAGGCGGGCAACTGCTATTAGATTACACTAGCAGACTGATGTAAAAGTTTTTTTTTTTTTTAATTTACACTACTGTTACACCAGATATGAGTGGTGGCACTGAGCAAGTAGGCACAGTATATGCTGTAAGCCTGACACACAGGCTGGCAGTGGCAGGCTGGCCTGGCAACTGAAATTAGATTACACTAGCAGACTGATGTAAAAGTTTTTTGTTTTTTTAATTTACACTAATGTTACACCAAATATGAAAGGTGGTGGCACTGAGCAAGTAGGCACAGTATATGCTGTGAGCCTGACACACAGGCTGGCAGTGGCAGGCTGGCCTGCTGGCAACTGAAATAAGATTACACTAGCAGACTGATGTAAAAGTTTTTTTTAAAAATTTACACTACTGTTACACCAGATATGACTGGTGGAACTGAGCAAGTAGGCACAGTATATGCTGTAAGCCTGACACACAGGCTGGCAGTGGCAGGCTGGCCTGGCAACTGAAATTAGATTACACTAGCAGACTGATGTAAAAGTTTTTTGTTTTTTTAATTTACACTAATGTTACACCAAATATGAAAGGTGGTGGCACTGAGCAAGTAGGCACAGTATATGCTGTGAGCCTGACACACAGGCTGGCAGTGGCAGGCTGGCCTGCTGGCAACTGAAATAAGATTACACTAGCAGACTGATGTAAAAGGTTTTTTTTTAAATTTACACTACTGTTACACCAGATATGAGTGGTGGCACTGAGCAAGTAGGCACAGTATATGCTGTAAGCCTGACACACAGGCTGGCAGTGGCAGGCTGGCCTGGCAACTGAAATTAGATTACACTAGCAGACTGATGTAAAAGTTTTTTGTTTTTTTAATTTACACTAATGTTACACCAAATATGAAAGGTGGTGGCACTGAGCAAGTAGGCACAGTATATGCTGTGAGCCTGACACACAGGCTGGCAGTGGCAGGCTGGCCTGGCAACTGAAATTAGATTACACTAGCAGACTGATGTAAAAGTTTTTTTTTTTTTATATTACACTAATGTTACACCAGATAATATGAGTGGTGGCACTGAGCAAGTAGGCACCAGTATATGCTGTGAGCCTGACACACAGGCTGGAAGTGGCAGGCAGGCAACTGCTATTAGATTACAACGAAAAAAAAAAAAAAACTACTGATGTAGCCCTAAAAAGGGCTTTTTGGGCTGCTGTCCTTACAGCAGAGATCAGATGAGACCTTCAGGACTGTAGTGGAGACTGAATACACTAGCCTAGCTATCAATTTCCCTATAAAATCAGCAGCAGCTACACTATCCCTCCTCTCACTCTGGCCTAGATTTGGAGTTCGGCGGTAAAAGGGCTGTTAACGCTCCGCGGGCTTTTTTCTGGCCGCACCATAAATTTAACTCTGGTATCGAGAGTTAAAACAAATGCTGCGTTAGGCTCCAAAAAAGGAGCGTAGAGCATTTTTACCGCAAATGCAACTCTCGATACCAGAGTTGCTTACGGACGCGGCCAGCCTCAAAAACGTGCTTGTGCACGATTCTCCCATAGGAAACAATGGGACTGTTTGAGCTGAAAAAAACCTAACACCTGCAAAAAAGCAGCGTTCAGCTCCTAACGCAGCCCCATTGTTTCCTATGGGGAAACACTTCCTACGTCTGCACCTAACACCCTAACATGAACCCCGAGTCTAAACACCCCTAACCTTACACTTATTAACCCCTAATCTGCCGCCCCCGCTATCGCTGACCCCTGCATTACACTTTTAACCCCTAATCTGCCGCTCCGTAAAACGCCGCCACCTACGTTATCCCTATGTACCCCTAATCTGCTGCCCTAACATCGCCGACCCCTATGTTATATTTATTAACCTCTAATCTGCCCCCCACAACGTCGCCGACACCTACCTACACTTATTAACCCCTAATCTGCCGAGCGGACCTGAGCGCTACTATAATAAAGTTATTAACCCCTAATCCGCCTCACTAACCCTATCATAAATAGTATTAACCCCTAATCTGCCCTCCCTAACATCGCCGACACCTACCTTCAATTATTAACCCCTAATCTGCCGACCGGAGCTCACCGCTATTCTAATAAATGTATTAACCCCTAAAGCTAAGTCTAACCCTAACACTAACACCCCCCTAAGTTAAATATAATTTTTATCTAACGAAATAAATTAACTCTTATTAAATAACTTATTCCTATTTAAAGCTAAATACTTACCTGTAAAAATAAATCCTAATATAGCTACAATATAAATTATAATTATATTATAGCTATTTTAGGATTAATATTTATTTTACAGGCAACTTTGTAATTATTTTAACCAGGTACAATAGCTATTAAATAGTTAAGAACTATTTAATAGTTACCTAGTTAAAATAATAACAAATTTACCTGTAAAATAAATCCTAACCTAAGTTATAATTAAACCTAACACTACCCTATCAATAAAATAATTAAATAAACTACCTACAATTACCTACAATTAACCTAACACTACACTATCAATAAATTAATTAAACACAATTCCTACAAATAAATACAATTAAATAAACTAGCTAAAGTACAAAAAATAAAAAAGAACTAAGTTACAGAAAATAAAAAAATATTTACAAACATAAGAAAAATATTACAACAATTTTAAACTAATTACACCTACTCTAAGCCCCCTAATAAAATAACAAAGCCCCCCAAAATAAAAAATTCCCTACCCTATTCTAAATTAAAAAAGTTACAAGCTCTTTTACCTTACCAGCCCTGAACAGGGCCCTTTGCGGGGCATGCCCCAAGAATTTCAGCTCTTTTGCCTGTAAAAAAAAACATACAATACCCCCCCCCAACATTACAACCCACCACCCACATACCCCTAATCTAACCCAAACCCCCCTTAAATAAACCTAACACTAATCCCCTGAAGATCTTCCTACCTTGTCTTCACCATCCAGGTATCACCGATCCGTCCTGGCTCCAAGATCTTCATCCAACCCAAGCGGGGGTTGGCGATCCATAATCCGGTGCTCCAAAGTCTTCCTCCTATCCGGCAAGAAGAGGACATCCGGACCGGCAAACATCTTCTCCAAGCGGCATCTTCGATCTTCTTCCATCCGGTGCGGAGCGGGTCCATCTTGAAGCAGGCGACGCGGATCCATCCTCTTCTTCCGATGTCTCCCGACTAATGACGGTTCCTTTAAGGGACGTCATCCAAGATGGCGTCCCTCGAATTCCGATTGGCTGATAGGATTCTATCAGCCAATCGGAATTAAGGTAGGAATTTTCTGATTGGCTGATGGAATCAGCCAATCAGAATCAAGTTCAATCCGATTGGCTGATTCAATCAGCCAATCAGATTGAGCTCGCATTCTATTGGCTGATCGGAACAGCCAATAGAATGCGAGCTCAATCTGATTGGCTGATTGGATCAGCCGATCGGATTGAACTTGATTCTGATTGGCTGATTCCATCAGCCAATCAGAAAATTCCTACCTTAATTCCGATTGGCTGATAGAATCCTATCAGCCAATCGGAATTCGAGGGACGCCATCTTGGATGACGTCCCTTAAAGGAACTGTCATTAGTCGGGAGACATCGGAAGAAGAGGATGGATCCGCGTCGCCTGCTTCAAGATGGACCCGCTCCGCACCGGATGGAAGAAGATCGAAGATGCCGCTTGGAGAAGATGTTTGCCGGTCCGGATGTCCTCTTCTTGCCGGATAGGAGGAAGACTTTGGAGCACCGGATTATGGATCGCCAACCCCCGCTTGGGTTGGATGAAGATCTTGGAGCCAGGACGGATCGGTGATACCTGGATGGTGAAGACAAGGTAGGAAGATCTTCAGGGGATTAGTGTTAGGTTTATTTAAGGGGGGTTTGGGTTAGATTAGGGGTATGTGGGTGGTGGGTTGTAATGTTGGGGGGGGGGTATTGTATGTTTTTTTTTACAGGCAAAAGAGCTGAAATTCTTGGGGCATGCCCCGCAAAGGGCCCTGTTCAGGGCTGGTAAGGTAAAAGAGCTTGTAACTTTTTTAATTTAGAATAGGGTAGGGAATTTTTTATTTTGGGGGGCTTTGTTATTTTATTAGGGGGCTTAGAGTAGGTGTAATTAGTTTAAAATTGTTGTAATATTTTTCTTATGTTTGTAAATATTTTTTTATTTTCTGTAACTTAGTTCTTTTTTATTTTTTGTACTTTAGCTAGTTTATTTAATTGTATTTATTTGTAGGAATTGTGTTTAATTAATTTATTGATAGTGTAGTGTTAGGTTAATTGTAGGTAATTGTAGGTAGTTTATTTAATTATTTTATTGATAGGGTAGTGTTAGGTTTAATTATATCTTAGGTTAGGATTTATTTTACAGGTAAATTTGTTATTATTTTAACTAGGTAACTATTAAATAGTTCTTAACTATTTAATAGCTATTGTACCTGGTTAAAATAATTACAAAGTTGCCTGTAAAATAAATATTAATCCTAAAATAGCTATAATATAATTATAATTTATATTGTAGCTATATTAGGATTTATTTTTACAGGTAAGTATTTAGCTTTAAATAGGAATAAGTTATTTAATAAGAGTTAATTTATTTCGTTAGATAAAAATTATATTTAACTTAGGGGGGTGTTAGTGTTAGGGTTAGACTTAGCTTTAGGGGTTAATACATTTATTAGAATAGCGGTGAGCTCCGGTCGGCAGATTAGGGGTTAATAATTGAAGGTAGGTGTCGGCGATGTTAGGGAGGGCAGATTAGGGGTTAATACTATTTATGATAGGGTTAGTGAGGCGGATTAGGGGTTAATACATTTATTATAGTAGCGCTCAGGTCCGCTCGGCAGATTAGGGGTTAATAAGTGTAGGCAGGTGTCGGCGACGTTGAGGGGGGCAGATTAGGGGTTAATAAATATAATATAGGGGTCGGCGATGTTAGGGGCAGCAGATTAGGGGTACATAGGGATAACGTAGGTGGCGGCGATTTGCGGTCGGAAGATTAGGGGTTAATTATTGTAAGTAGCTGGCGGCGACGTTGTGGGGGGCAGGTTAGGGGTTAATAAATATAATACAGGGGTCGGCAGGGTTAGGGGCAGCAGATTAGGGGTACATAAATATAACGTAGGTGGCGGTCGGCAGATTAGGGGTTAAAAATTTTAATCGAGTGGCGGCGGTGTGGGGGACCTCGGTTTAGGGGTACATAGGTAGTTTATGGGTGTTAGTGTACTTTAGGGTACAGTAGTTAAGAGCTTTATAAACCGGCGTTAGCCAGAAAGCTCTTAACTCCTGCTATTTTCAGGCGGCTGGAATCTTGTCGTTAGAGCTCTAACGCTCACTTCAGAAACGACTCTAAATACCAGCGTTAGAAAGATCCCATTGAAAAGATAGGCTACGCAAATGGCGTAGGGGGATCTGCGGTATGGAAAAGTCGCGGCTGTAAAGTGAGCGTTAGACCCTTTAATCACTGACTCCAAATACCAGCGGGCGGCCAAAACCAGCGTTAGGAGCCTCTAACGCTGGTTTTGACGGCTACCGCCGAACTCCAAATCTAGGCCTAAGAATGCAGGATCAGAATGAATCTAAAATGGCTGCTGCCCAGGAGCTGGGAGGGTCTGGGAGGGAGTGTCTGCTGCTGATTGGCTGTAATGTGTCTGCAGACTGTGAGATACAGGGTCAAAGTTCACTCAATGATGATGAATAGGGGGCGGATCGAACATCGCATATGTTCGCCCGCCGCTGCGAACGCGAACAAGCTATGTTCGCCGGGAACTGTTCTCCGGCGAACTGTTCGCGACATAACTATTTAACAGCTGTGTTATATAGTGGGCATTTTTTGTTTAGAATATCTGGTTACTTTTAGGGCTTCACTGCTTGAGATATTTGTGTTTCTTTTGTACATACTGCACAAACTATGTGGTTAGAAACAATTCAGTTGTCATCACAAATAAGACATGTCATCTGAAAAATGTTAAGTGATTACAGAATGCTTTAATAATACTAATCTACTGTTGAATAATAATCTCTTAATTTGTTATCATCATCTACAGTACTTTTTGCTTTTTGAGACTTGTACATTCAGTTGCTAAGATAATAAATCACAAAATATTATTGTCTATATGTATTATGCACTGATGATTTACAACTGTTATAAAACGATGGCATCATATTACATTAACTACACTTTAAATGCAGGTTTATGAGATGAGATGTTCAAACTTGAAAACTGACTAATAAAGTTAATTTTGCAGACACATGTCTTTGTTTTATAAAATTTAGTATAGCGACTACTAGAATCATTGTTTAGTGTTTCATAGTGGAAAATAAACTTTAAAATGTATTACCTGTTTACTGCTTCTTTCCTGAAACTCCATATTTTCCAACCAATAGTGCTGTGGGAGATGTCATTATTAGCCAATGGGTAATATAGCCTACGGAATATTTCTGCATTTTTAATTAGTTTTAATATGAATCATAACAACTTTAACAACATTTTTCTTGGCACAACATTTTAACATATTTAATTGTTACACAGTCATATGCTTAAAAGAAGATATGTGTGTTTAGATACTTATAAATATAATGTGTGAAAATAACCCTGGCACCCTTGATGGCAAAGCACTGGTGCCAAGTTGTGATGAAATAATTGACTTTCACAGACCAACAATAGAAAGTTTGAAAACATAATGGTGAGATCTACTTTTGGGATATGTTCTGCAATGTTGACAAAGTTCCACTAGAATAACAATTTCAGTGACAGAAATTTACAAGCTAGAAATCCCATCAATTGAAAAAAAAATACTTAGATGTGAAAATTTATAGGAGCGCCTAAAAGGCTAAGGTAAACTCCAGGTTCCTTCTACAATATCACTAAAATTCTAAGGTGCATGAATAGGTGAGCAATAATCAAATACATACAATACCATTAAAAAAAGTATAAAGACTTCTCTTTATTACCAAACATCAGAATCTTAAAAAGATACACTTTAAAATCAACAAACTTAAAATCAATCTAAATCTGAGGTTTAATAAAATCTAGCAATATTCCAACAACATTCCAGATCTAAATCTAAGTCTCATTAAAATAAACCAGATATTACCAATAATGGAGATTAATCCAAAATTATAAAATTCTGTAACTGAAATGTTGTAAGGTGTGTCCAAAACAACAAAACAAATAACAAGGAGATTGGTGTAAGCTCCAATGGTGATATGTGTGCTTATGTTAATATTTAACTGACCAAGTTAATAGTCTCATGGGAAATACACACATGTGTAATTTCCAAATTCTGATTCATCATGATGTCGTCGTTGTTGTCCATAATTATCTCTGGCCCCATAGGGTTCGTATGGTCTGTTAGGACGTCTGTTCCAATGTGGGCGATGTTCTTCCCTTCTTGGTTCATCATAAAAAGTGTTATCAAATCTATAATTGCCATATGTTCCGTATTGATGATTTCTCTGCCAATTCTCCTTATTTTCAAAGTTCCCTCTGTAGGAGTTATCATCATTGTAATTAGTTCTATTCCAGTGTCTTTCTTGATAGTTTCCTTGCCATTCTCTGTTTTGAAATCTCCTTTGTTGTGGTGTGATGTTTCTATTCGGTAGCCTATTGATGGGAATATTGTTCCCATGTCCCCTTCTTCTTCCATCAATATTGGGATATGGTTTGGAGGGTATTTCTACCCATAACCCTTGGGTGGATGGCTGTGTTATTAATGCCTGTTGGGCTATATCAGTTGACACTGGATCACATTCCTTACTCTTCTCGAGTGTGTCTAGAGTGGCATTCAAATCTCTATTTATTTTTTTCGTTTTTTTTTGCGATGGTATCATCCTTAAGTTTATTTATTTTTGTATACAGATGCTCTTGTTTTTCTTTGAATGTTTGAGAATCTTTAAACAATTCCATGTTTTTCTCTTCTACTTGGATTTCAGAATCAATGTGGGTTAGGAGGAGTTCTCTATATCTAATGAGCTCCTGAGATGCTTCAGTTATTATTTTATTCCAATTCTCAGTAAATTCTTTGGAATTGGTGTTAAAGGAACATTCCTTGACTATCATCAACCCTTTCGGTACAATATTTAACTCTAGACATTTCTTTAAAAATGATATCTCAATTTTATATTTAGTCTCAGAGATTAGAAGTTTTTCTAAGTTCTTAAAGATGGTATTAATATCTGTCACAGTGTTAATGCCTGTGGAATTTTCCCTATTAAGGGCTATGTTGATATCAGAACTGACATCTGCTCTTAAATTTCTAATGGATAAAGTGGACTCCATTATAAGAAGGAAAGAGACCTGTTTCTGGCTGCTGTTACTAAAATTAGGTATTATGATACTCAATAATAATATACAAATAGAACTAGCGCCTAGAATTGTTTACTTGCTACACTATAAAGGACCCCCTAATTAGGTCCTAAAAGATTAGATAGATGTGAAAATGTATAGGAGCGCCTAAAAGGCTAAGGTAAACTCCAGGTTCCTTCTACAATATCACTTAAATTGTAAGGTGTATGAATAGGTGAGCAATAATCAAATACATACAATACCATTAAAAAAAGTATAAAGACTTCTCTTTATTACCAAACATCAGAATCTGAAAAAGATGCACTTTAAAATCAACAAACTTAAAATCAATCTAAATCTGAGGTTTAATGTGTGCATTTCCCATGAGACTAATAACTTGGTCAGTTAAATATTAACATAAGCACACATATCACCATTGGAGCTTACACCAATCTCCTTGTTATTTGTTTTGTTGTTTTGGACACACCTTACAACATTTCAGTCACAGAATTTTATAATTTTGGATTAATCTCCATTATTGGTAATATCTGGAGCTCCTATACATTTTCACATCTATCTAATCTTTTAGGACCTAATTAGGGGGTCCTTTATAGTGTAGCAAGTAAACAATTCTAGGCGCTAGTTCTATTTGTATATTATTATTGAAAAAAAATTACTTCCTGTGGAGCTGTTGCTGGGACTTCCAGTTTGGTGGAGCTGGCGTAAGCGCATGCAGGATTGTGCTCTACTGAAAAGGGCAGCGTTCTCTTTGCCGTTGCTACCTGTTTAGTAGCCCGGATTGCGAGGCAATGCTACGGAAGTTCTGCTAAGGCTTGCTCTGTCGGCTAGAGCCTCCTTCTCCTCAAGTCTTGGGCATTAGACTATCCTGTGTTGGGACTGCAACACACCGGTGCATGCAAGATGTGTGTAAGTTGCTGGGTGTTTGAGCTGCAAGAGACCACCTACAGTCTGCTACTCAAAGTCCATTCCTGTGACTGTCCTGAGGTGTCTGGACCAGACAGCAGTGATCGGGAGGCAAGAGCAGTCCCTTTTTATGAAGTATGGACTTCCCAACAAGAGACAAACTGCAAGTATCTAATGCCCATGCTATCTACTTGAAGTCACTGAATTTTTGCAACCCGTTTATTTCTGCGGCCTAATTACAGCTACTAATGTAATTTAAAGGATTAAGCTGCAGGGCAAACAATAGGTCTGGGGCACTCCATCAGTAAAACCCGAAGTGAAGTTTCGGGGTAAAGTTTGATACCATGCTCCATATTATAATATCCTGCACTAAACTGACAGTGTGTGTCAAGTAATAGACTGTGGCATCAACACTGTCTTTAAAGCTCCAGTCTTTGATTTTTACAGCTTGAAGGAGAGCTACTCTCACATTGGAGATTTTATTTTCTGCTACAGAAGGGAATAGAAACAGACTGATATAGTCCCTTCTTTTAAGTATTTATCATTATAGCTTGCTATGGCTAAAGCTCCTGGTTAAAAAGTGTTTTCAAGGAATTTCCAATAAATGTATGAACTTTGGATTTTTACCAGTTCACATATGCATCACCCAGAAATTAATAAGTATCTGACCTACTAAAGTGGGCAACCACAAAGATAATCTATCTTGGCATCGCTGGTTCTAGCTTGAAGATCACACAGTCTTTGACTGACTGATTTGCTATATACATTTCGACCTATAGCCTACACAAGTAGATTACCATTATTTTCTAAATTTTGAAAAGACTTTATCACAATTATGAACTATTTTTGGAGTTACTAAATCACACCCCTGTAATTCTTTTTTCAAGCCTAAGAGGTCTATGCAATATTCAGACTGATAAGTATTTATTGAGCCTGATGGAATATTTTATTGTTTGTGCTTTGAAGTTCTAATCTTGCTAAGACTTTTGCTGCCTTAAAGATATTTGCTTATAGAAGTGGCGTTACTGTTTAAATAGTCTGTAAGCTCCGCTTAAACTCCCAAGTCTGTAAGAATTATTACATCTATCTGCTTAGTGAGTAACAAGTCATCCTGCCGATTTCCTAGACCAACTTATTTAATTTTTGCGATTATATTCATGTGCCAATAAAGGAATAGTTCCTTATACGATAAGTTTATCAGAGTATACCTAGGCGCATGTTCTCACAAATAATAAAATTGGCTTAGCAGTTGGAAGGTCAAAACCTTCACTATTAGAGTGTGCAGAGGGATACACTGCTGACTTGAATACCCACCATAAGACATAAAAACCCTTTAATTAAGGGATAGAACTTTGATGTATTCACCCTCAAAGGGTCTATCGTATTGTGTAAATGGTAAAAATAAAAAAAAGGGGGAAGAGAGTGCCAACTCAAAAAGGCTAAAGTAAATGGGTTAAAAGACTTGAATTATTTATATGTATAAAACATCAATATAAAACATCAATTTAAAACATCAATTTAAAATCAGTCACAAAATTTAACAGACATATAAAACTTCATGGATCCATGATACAGATATAAACCGTAATATATAATAAAATACAATAAGTAGAATATATTAGTCACAGTGAGATAGTCACAGGATATTGCACTCTGTGGCAATGTACAAATGCATTACCAATGGATGCTGACATACAGTGTATAAAAGTCTTATCTTTATATATGGTGTTCCTATAGAGTTCCTTCAGTTAAGGTTGGGAAAAAAAAGGAGAAAGAGAACTTCACTCTATTTTAGAGGAAGGCTGATAGTGTTGCAGGTGATATAGAGTCTTTCTTAGTGGTGTTGAATCCGTGTGTTAGAGTGACAAATCCGGGTGTTTAAGTAATTAATGAAAAAATTCAATAAAAAAATTCCAATGAAAAACTGTGATATAAAAACTGTTGGTGTGATTTAAAAATAAATATAAAAATAAAAATGAAAATACATCCGAAAAAATACGAAAAAATATGTGAAGAATATCCAGAAAAAAAGGTGAAAATGTACATGTTGATCCCCAAATAAATTGGAGAGTATCCCAATAGAAAAAAAAAAAAAAAAAAAGTGTGTGGGAGGTAGCGAAACTGAGCTTCTGGTGTATCCTAATGGTAAAAAATCCAAAAGAGAATTCCTGAAACCTGTGAAAAGCAAAAAATACAATAGTGCAATGAAGTTTTAAACACCTTATTAAAGTATTGAAAATGGGCTTACCACTGGTATGTTGACGCGTTTTGGTCTCTCATAGGCCTTTCTCAAATATCCTAAAAGCTATTACTTGTGTGATAAACAGGTCTTGTTTAAGTTAGCTTGTTTTGCTATAACTAGATCTTGGTTTAGATCTACCTGTGACATCCTAATTGAAGTCTAGCATAATTACTAAGGTCCAGAGTTAGTACATGTCTGTTAAATCACTTAGGCCTGAAACAGTTTATAGAACCTATTAAAGTCTATTTATTGTGATCATAAACCTGTTTAATAACAACTTAAACAATTAGATAGAGATTCTTTATATAGAATGGAATAAAAGATCCTCAAACTACACAAAACTTCTTCATACCGATAACTGACTAAAGCTTATAATACATTTGGTGGAATCTGTAGGAATAGGTGGAGAGTCACCTTTTGATAAATAAAACACGCCACTGTTCGGCCCTTTTTTTCTCCCCCTTTTTTTTCTGTAACTCTATCACTATTCATCACACTGCTTTTTTCTTTCCCCCACATATTTTAACACCTAGAATAAAATAATAAGAATTAAATATACACCTAGTGTTTTACTATTTATCTTATGGAAAGATTTGTTTCATATAGTAAGCAGAACTCACCAATAATGCCACAGAAACACAGAGATAAGAAAAATATTAGACAAAATGATACTAGTGTAAGTACTGCACCTGAAGCTAACACCTCTATCACCTTACATCCAGAACCACCTAACTTGCTTAACCAAATTGCTGGAATAATTAACCCGCAGTTTGATTTATTGAAGGTAGAGATGATTACTCTAGCAAATGAAGTTAGACAGGTTAACACTAGAATTGAGGAAGCCGAGGCTAGGATCTCGGACATTGAGGACAGAGTAAATGTTCAAGAGCATTCCATTTCAACACACCAGAATAAAATCGAAGAATTACAGGCAAGGATTGAGGAGATGAAGGACCACACACGTCGCAACATTATTAGGATAATAGGTTTACCAGAGACTGACAAGTTTCAAGATTTATTAGAATTTGCTACCTCTGTTCTTCCAGAATTAATAGGTCTCCAAACAGATAACCCATTAATGATAGAACAAGCACATTGAGTAGGTCTAATGAGCATGAATAAAGAAAGGAATCCTAGACCTAGAGCAATAATAGTTAAATTATTAAACTTTTAGAATAAGGTTAATCTTCTTAGATGCTAGAGGAAAAAATACCCGTTTATGATAGACCAACTTCAATTCTTCTATTTTCAGATTTGTCAGCAGAAACTCTCTCTAATTGGAGAGAAATGGCCCCCTTTTGTTCAAAATGTATAAATGCAAGCTATAATGCAAGGTTAATGTACCCAGTAAAATTTTTATTTACAATTAATGTTGAACTAAAACTTTTAAAAGATGCAAAAGAAGCACAATCTTTTCTGGAGGAAAAAGGGATTGAATAATGTACTAGAGATGCAATTATCAGAAAGGTCATGTTTAAAATGAACAATGTATTAAGTATATATCTGTTGGAATGTAAGATCCTATCGCCTAGATTACGAGTTTTGCAGTAAGCTTAAAAAGCAGCGTTAACAGGTCCTAACGCTGCTTTTTAACGCCCGCTGGTATTACGAGTCTTGCAGGTATAGGTGTACCGTACACTTCTTTGACCTTAACGCAAATCAACTTACGTAAATTTCGTAAAGTTTTTTTTTAAATGGGATTTGCATAGCGCCAGTATTACGAGTTTGTCCTGGAAGGCCAAAAAGTGAGTGGTATACCCTCTACCTCCAAGATTCCTAAAGCATTCTAAAGTCAGTAGTCATGAGTTTTACACTACAAAGCTGTAGCATAAAACTCATAACTAAAGTGCTAAAAAGTACACTAAAACCCATAAACTACCTATTAACCCCTAAACCGAGGCCCTCCCACATCGCAAATACTATAATACAAATATTAACCCCTAATCTGCCGTTCTGGACATCGCCGCCACTATAATAACCATATTAACCCCTAAACTGCCACACTCCTGCCTCGCAAACACTAGTTAAATATTATTAACCCCTAATCTGCTGCCCCCAACATCACCGCCACCTACATTATACTTATTAACCCCTAATCTTCCGCTCCGGACATCGCCGCCACCTACATTATATTTATTAAACCCTAATCTGCTGCCCCCAACATCGCTGCCACCTACCTACATTTATTAACCCCTAATCTGCCGTCTCCAATGTCGCCGCCACTATTCTAAATTTATTAACCCTTTAAACCTAAGTCTAACCCTAACCCTAACACCCCCTAACTTAAATATAATTTAAATAATTCTAAATACAAATTACTATCATTCCCTAACGTATTCCTATTTAAAACTAAATACTTACCTATAAAATGAACCCTAAACTAGCTACAATATAACTAATAGTTACATTGTATCTATCTTAGGGTTTATTTTTATTTTACAGGCAAGTTTGTATTTATTTTAACTAGGTAGAATAGTTACTAAATAGTTATTAACTATTTACTAACTACCTAGCTAAAATAAATACAAATTTACCTGTAAAATAAAACCTAACCTAAGTTACACTAACACCTAACCTTACACTACAATTAAATAAATTACCTAAATGAAATACAATTAAATAAATCAAATACAATTAGCTAAATTACCAACAAAAAAAACCACTAAATTACAGAAAATAAAAAACAAATTACAAGATATTTAAACTAATTACACTAATCTAAGAGCCCTATAAAAATAAAAAGCCCCCCAAAATATTAAACCCCAAATAGCCTAAACTAAACTTTAAAGGGGCCTTTTGTGGGGAATTGCCCCAAAGAAATCAGCTCTTTTACCTTTAAATAAAAAATACAAATATCCCCCAACAGTAAAACCCACCACCCACACAACCAACCCCCCAAATAAAAGCCTAACTAAAAAAACCTAAGCTCCCCATTGCCCTGAAAAGGGCATTTGGATGGGCATTGTCCTTAAAAGGGCATTTAGCTCTATTGCTGCCCAAAGCCCTAACCTAAAAATAAAACCCACCCAATACACCCTTAAAAAATCCTAACACCAACCCCTGATGATTCACTTACCAGGAGAAGTCTTCATCCAAGCGGCAAGATGTCCTCAACGAAGCTGGCAGAAGTGGTCCTCCAGACGGGCAGAAGTGGTGCTCCAGATGGGCAGAAGTCTTCATTAAGACGGCATCTTCTATCTTCATCCATCCGGCGAGGAGCACTCTCTTCAATCGATGGCTTCATCGGAATGAATGTTTCTTTAAGTGACGTCATCCAAGATGGCCCTTTTAAGGGCTATTGATAGTTTAGTTTAGGCTAGGGGTTTTATTATTTTAGGGGGGTATTTTTATAGGCTCTTAGATTATGTGTAATTAGTTTAAATATCTTGCAATTTGTTTTTTATTTTCTGTAATTTAGTGTTTTTTTTGTGGGCATTTAGCTAATTGTATTTAATGTATTTAATTGTATTTATTTTAGGTAAGTTATTTAAAGGGACACTGAACCAAAAAAAAATATTTTGTGATTCAGATAGAGCATGAGATTTTAAGCAACTTTCTAATTTACTCCTATTATTAAATTTTCTTAATTCTCTTGGTATCTTTATTTTAAATGCAAGAATGTAAGTTTAGATGCCGTCCTGTTTTTGGTGAACAACCTGGGTTGTCCTTGCTGATTGGTGGATATATTCATCCACCAATAAAAAAGTGCTGTCCAGAGTCCTGAATAAAAAAAAGCTTAGATGCCTTCTTTTTCAAATACATATAGCAAGAGAATGAAGAAAAATTGATAATAAGAGTAAATTAGAAAGTTGCTTAAAATCTCATGCTCTATCTGAATCACAAAATATTTTTTTTTGGTTCAGTGTCCCTTTAATTGTAGTGTAGTGTTAGGTGTTAGTGTAATTTAGGTTAGGTTTTATTTTACAGGTAAATTTGTATTTATTTTAGCTAGATAGTTAGTAAATAGTTAATAACTATTTAGTAACTATTCTACCTAGTTAAAATAAATGCAAACTTGCCTGTAAAATAAAAATAAACCCTAAGCTAGCTACAATATAACTATTAGTTATATTGTAGCTAGCTTAGGGTTTATTTTATAGGTAAGTATTTAGTTTTAAATAGGAATAATTTAGTTAATGATAGGAATTTTATTTAAATTTATTTAAATTATATTTAAGCTAGGGGGTATTAGGGTTAGGGTTAGACTTAGATTTAGGGGTTAATACATTTAATATAGTGGCGGTGACTTTGGCTGCTGCAGATTAGGGGTTAATAAGTGTAGGTAGGTTGCAGTGACATTGGGGGTGGCAGATTAGGGGTTAATAAATATAATGTAGGTGTCTGCGATGTTGGGGCAGCAAATTAGGGGTTAATAAGTGTAAGATTAGGGGTGTTTAGACTCGGGGTTCATGTTAGGGTTTTAGGTGTTATCATAAAATGTGTTTCCCCATAGGAATCAATGGGGCTGCGTTACTGAGTTTTACGCTGCTTTATTGCAGGTGTTAGACTTTTTCTCAGCCGGCTCTCCCCATTGATGTTTATGGGGAAATCGTGCACAAGCACGTACAACCAGCTCACCTACATTATATTTATTAAACCCTAATCTGCTGCCCCCAACATCGCTGCCACCTACCTACATTTATTAACCCCTAATCTGCCGTCTCCAATGTCGCCGCCACTATTCTAAATTTATTAACCCTTTAAACCTAAGTCTAACCCTAACCCTAACACCCCCTAACTTAAATATAATTTAAATAATTCTAAATACAAATTACTATCATTCCCTAACGTATTCCTATTTAAAACTAAATACTTACCTATAAAATGAACCCTAAACTAGCTACAATATAACTAATAGTTACATTGTATCTATCTTAGGGTTTATTTTTATTTTACAGGCAAGTTTGTATTTATTTTAACTAGGTAGAATAGTTACTAAATAGTTATTAACTATTTACTAACTACCTAGCTAAAATAAATACAAATTTACCTGTAAAATAAAACCTAACCTAAGTTACACTAACACCTAACCTTACACTACAATTAAATAAATTACCTAAATGAAATACAATTAAATAAATCAAATACAATTAGCTAAATTACCAACAAAAAAACCCACTAAATTACAGAAAATAAAAAACAAATTACAAGATATTTAAACTAATTACACTAATCTAAGAGCCCTATAAAAATAAAAAGCCCCCCAAAATATTAAACCCCAAATAGCCTAAACTAAACTTTAAAGGGGCCTTTTGTGGGGAATTGCCCCAAAGAAATCAGCTCTTTTACCTTTAAATAAAAAATACAAATATCCCCCAACAGTAAAACCCACCACCCACACAACCAACCCCCCAAATAAAAGCCTAACTAAAAAAACCTAAGCTCCCCATTGCCCTGAAAAGGGCATTTGGATGGGCATTGTCCTTAAAAGGGCATTTAGCTCTATTGCTGCCCAAAGCCCTAACCTAAAAATAAAACCCACCCAATACACCCTTAAAAAATCCTAACACCAACCCCTGATGATTCACTTACCAGGAGAAGTCTTCATCCAAGCGGCAAGATGTCCTCAACGAAGCTGGCAGAAGTGGTCCTCCAGACGGGCAGAAGTGGTGCTCCAGATGGGCAGAAGTCTTCATTAAGACGGCATCTTCTATCTTCATCCATCCGGCGAGGAGCACTCTCTTCAATCGATGGCTTCATCGGAATGAATGTTTCTTTAAGTGACGTCATCCAAGATGGCCCTTTTAAGGGCTATTGATAGTTTAGTTTAGGCTAGGGGTTTTATTATTTTAGGGGGGTATTTTTATAGGCTCTTAGATTATGTGTAATTAGTTTAAATATCTTGCAATTTGTTTTTTATTTTCTGTAATTTAGTGTTTTTTTTGTGGGCATTTAGCTAATTGTATTTAATGTATTTAATTGTATTTATTTTAGGTAAGTTATTTAAAGGGACACTGAACCAAAAAAAAATATTTTGTGATTCAGATAGAGCATGAGATTTTAAGCAACTTTCTAATTTACTCCTATTATTAAATTTTCTTAATTCTCTTGGTATCTTTATTTTAAATGCAAGAATGTAAGTTTAGATGCCGTCCTGTTTTTGGTGAACAACCTGGGTTGTCCTTGCTGATTGGTGGATATATTCATCCACCAATAAAAAAGTGCTGTCCAGAGTCCTGAATAAAAAAAAGCTTAGATGCCTTCTTTTTCAAATACATATAGCAAGAGAATGAAGAAAAATTGATAATAAGAGTAAATTAGAAAGTTGCTTAAAATCTCATGCTCTATCTGAATCACAAAATATTTTTTTTTGGTTCAGTGTCCCTTTAATTGTAGTGTAGTGTTAGGTGTTAGTGTAATTTAGGTTAGGTTTTATTTTACAGGTAAATTTGTATTTATTTTAGCTAGATAGTTAGTAAATAGTTAATAACTATTTAGTAACTATTCTACCTAGTTAAAATAAATGCAAACTTGCCTGTAAAATAAAAATAAACCCTAAGCTAGCTACAATATAACTATTAGTTATATTGTAGCTAGCTTAGGGTTTATTTTATAGGTAAGTATTTAGTTTTAAATAGGAATAATTTAGTTAATGATAGGAATTTTATTTAAATTTATTTAAATTATATTTAAGCTAGGGGGTATTAGGGTTAGGGTTAGACTTAGATTTAGGGGTTAATACATTTAATATAGTGGCGGTGACTTTGGCTGCTGCAGATTAGGGGTTAATAAGTGTAGGTAGGTTGCAGTGACATTGGGGGTGGCAGATTAGGGGTTAATAAATATAATGTAGGTGTCTGCGATGTTGGGGCAGCAAATTAGGGGTTAATAAGTGTAAGATTAGGGGTGTTTAGACTCGGGGTTCATGTTAGGGTTTTAGGTGTTATCATAAAATGTGTTTCCCCATAGGAATCAATGGGGCTGCGTTACTGAGTTTTACGCTGCTTTATTGCAGGTGTTAGACTTTTTCTCAGCCGGCTCTCCCCATTGATGTTTATGGGGAAATCGTGCACAAGCACGTACAACCAGCTCACAGCTGACTTAAGCAGCGCTGGTATTGGAGTGCAGTGTGGAGCTCAATTTTGTTCTACGCTCACTTCTTGCCTTTTAACGCCGGGTTTGTAAATATTTGTAATACCAGGTAAGTGAATGGATAAAAAACTGTACATTAGCACCGCACCCCTCATAACTCAAGACTCATAATCTAGCCGTATGTTTTTATCTATGAAGTTCTGATTTAAAAAAAAAAAAAGTTTAATGTTATACCATAATATTAGACTTTGCAAGGTAATACTAGAATCCACACTATCCTTGCACTACAATGCTAGAATTCATACTTGTTATTTTACTAATTTGTTTCCACTTTATTATTTTTACATTTCCACATATTATGTTATGACGATACACTCCTTATATTGCAAACAAAGTTGGATCTAATACTCTTACATTGTCTCTCTACATGTGTGGGTGTCCTCAGTGGGGGTTTGTGGGGGGCCCTCGTGGAGACACTTTACTATAATGCTAGGAGGTCATAGCAACACGGCACTACCATACCTGCATGTCAGCCTCATATAATACTGGTCCCCCCTCGTGGCCAGCGGCCGAGGCTGCGGGGGGGGGGATAAAAGCAAGAGATACTGCTGAGAAATAAGTGTATAATGTTGGAAACTACTTGCATGTATTTGCTCTTAAATGTGGAATAAGAAAATATGTTTAGTTTGTTTAAGCCAGTTGCTTGCATTATTTGGGTTTGGAAATTTATATTAAGTCATCCCTTCAAGAACTTATTACAATGTATTACTCCCTCTAAATCAATTATAACACACAGTATATGCCTTATCATACCTAATAACAGATGATTTAGCTTGGGCCATAATCCCTAAATAAGCCCTATATCATTATATTATTGCTTAAGGATCCAAGATTGATCCATAATTTTAACAATAGGGCCTAAAATGAGGACAATTAGCCAAGGAGTACGTCTGCTTTCTGTATTTTTTTTCGTACCATGTCAAATGTATTTTCTTGTGTAAAATTTACAATTGTAATTTTTAATTCCTCAATAAAAAAATAATAATAAAAAATAAAAAAATTAAAATTTTGGCAAAATATAAAAAAAAAGATGCCTCTGGATTAATTAGCTTAACTAAACCAACCTATTTCTATTGAGGAAATTAAGGAAAGCATTCAGGCCTCCAAATTAAACAAAGCGCCAGGACCTGCCCCTGACTATCTTACGGATGGATTTTATAAGATATTACATGAACAAGTAACCCCCATTTTTCATAAATTGTTTAATGAATATTATCATGAAAGGAAAGAGTGCTCCAATAATTTTGCAGCTTCGAATATTGCATTGATTTTAAAAAAAGATATAGATCCAGAAAATCCCACTTCCTTCAGACCTATATCGCTACTCAACGTAGATTATAAGATGCTAACACTTATTATATCCAAGAGATTGCAAAAATATCTTGATGCTTTAATTCTTAAAACACTTCTTTAGATAAATTTGGATTTAAAGGGCAATTCAATCAATTTGTTCACACTATTTACAAGAATCCCTTTTCTTCTTTAATTAATAATGGTGAAATATCAGAAAGAATCAAATTAAACAGAGGTACTAGACAAGGATGTCTTCTTTCTCCATTGCTTTTTAATCTTTCACTGGAACCTCTGGCGATTTTTTTAAGACAGACACTGAAAGGGATCTACTTAAGGAAAGGTATCATCACCTTATTATTATATGTGGATGATCTTATCTTCCTTAGTAATAGTTCTCAGAGTATTCCCCAATTAATTCAAATTATAAATATTTATAGCTCTATCTCGGGATATAAAATTAATCTAACAAAATCAGAATTACTCTGGATCTCGAAAACTCCTTATAGTTTAGACAGTCATCCTTTCAAGGAAGTAGAGGTCTTTGAATATTTAGGTATAATGCTTAGTACAAATCCATCTCAATGGTACACACTTAATTTTCCCAATTTTTTTGAATATTGTAAGAGGAAATTAGAGAGTTGCATGAATCTATCTCCCTTTTTAGCACTAGTCACACTAATTAAATTAGTGCTATTTCCTAAATTATTATACCTGCTCCAAAATTTGCTCCTTTTATTATCCAGGAAAGATATGTCTATTTAATCATTTATGTTCTAATTTTATATGGCAAGGTAAAAGACCACATGTATCCTTGATGAAACTATCTTTATGTAAAAGGGATGCTGGGATGAATTTTCCTAATATCCATTATTATAACTGGGCCACATTGTTTAAATATGCAACGGATTGGATCACCAAAACTGAATACGTTACTTTTTGGGACATAGAATTGGATTTAGTTTCTCCATTTTCCTTCAATGCGATTTTACTTTGTCCTGTAGCTAAACTACAGTCCAATATTATAAGCATGGTATCATTTGCTAATATTGTTAGAGTGTGGCATACAATGTGTTTAGAACTGGGCTCTACACCATTCATTTTGGTTTATTTACCTATATCTGGCAACCTAGAGTTCACAGCTGGACTTCGCTCCTTGAATTTCCAAGAGTGGAATGACCAAGGTCTTGTTTATATTACCCAGGTGACTGAACCACTAACTTCCCATATGAAACCATTTTACCAGATAGTAGCAGAATATGGAATTTTAAGATCAGATTTTTTTGCGTATCTCCAGTTACGTCATTATGTGCAAATGATTAGAACAAAATATGGAATGGATTGGTCCCTTGGAAACTTAGCAGAAACTATCAAAGTTTATAAGAAATTGAACTTTTCCATTTCTAAGTTGTACTCTACTTTGATACGTCATATAGGACAGCAACAAATGAACGTTCTGCTAAAAAAATGGAATACGTTTTTTCCAGAGGTAATTTTTCTGACCAAGAAAACAAAGACCTCTAATGCATGTAAAGAATCACAATTTAAACTAATCAACATGATATATATTACTCCACTAAAAATAGCAAGATGGTACTTAAATGGGAATTTATGTTCCAGATGTAGTTTCGATCAGGCAAATTTTTTACATTGTTTCTAGTGGTGTCTGAAGATATGACAGTACTGGTTGAAAATACATTTTTGGCTTAATAAATTCCTAGACACTCAGCTTATGTTAAAACCCCAATATATTTGCTTTCTTGTTAAAACAGACAAAAAGCTTAAGAATATCCTTCTAATTAACATCGTACTTATTATAGGACAGATCATGATTCTAAAAAATGGAAGTCCAGATTTGCCCCTAATATTGCAGAGTTTGTCAAACAAATAGAAACACAGTTGACAATACAACAATGCAACTTGCCAAGTTTTAATTAGTGATGTTGCAAACTTAAAATTTTCCGTTCGCGAATGGCGAACCGGGCGAACCGCCATTGACTTCAATAGGCAGGCGAATTTTAAAACCCACAGGGAATCTTCC
Source organism: Bombina bombina (assembly GCF_027579735.1). NCBI lineage: Eukaryota > Metazoa > Chordata > Amphibia > Anura > Bombinatoridae > Bombina > Bombina bombina. Next base: position 878,264,614 of record NC_069501.1, on the reverse strand, counting down.
TGGCCACAATAGTGATGGAAAAGTTGTTTCAAGGGTACTAACACCTGGACTGTGGTATGCCGGAGGGGGATCCATGGCAAAACTCCCATGTAAAATTACATAGCTGATGCAGAGTCGGGTTTTAATTCATAAAGGGCATAAATCACCTAACATTCCTAAATTGTTTGGAATAACGTGCTTTAAAACATCAGGTATGATGTTGTATCGATCAGGTAGTGTAAGGGTTACGCCCGCTTCCCAGTGACAGACCAAACTCCCTGTTTAACGCACCGCAAACAACCGCAAACAGTCCATTTGCACAACCGCAAACTCCCCATTTGCACAAGGTTAGATACCAAGCTAGCCATGTCCCGTTCCTTGTGCTCACTGATGTCATTGAAGGTCTCTTCCTCCACCCAGCCACGTACAACACCAAGGGTCCCCGAAAGGTGACAACAAGCCCACTGGGACGCCTGCTGTGTTTGGTCTTCCACCTCCTCAAAGCCACCTTCCTCCTCTGACTCCTCTTCTTCAGACTCCTCTCTCTGCATTGCCTTTCTCTGTTTTATTATAAGGTGTGTTAAGTAGTACTATTCCTATCAGTTTAATGCCTGTTTTGGCCGGGTTCCTTCCACTGCGGTGTCCCCTATCAGGGGACGTGTATATGGCATGGATTTTAGGAACCGGGAGATGGAAAAAGATGCTTGGTCGGCCCTCCTACTTCAACTTTGGGGCACTGCGCGTGTAATCTACTGTGCCACCAGATATGAGTGGTGTGTTAAGTAGTACTATTCTTATCAGTTTAATCCCTGTTACGTCCCCTATCAGGGGACGTGTATATGGCATGGATTTTAGGAACCGGGAGATGGAAAAAGATGCTTGGTCGGTCCGGCCACGAGATAGATAGATTTGATAGATAGTTAGATACATAGATTAGATAGATCAATAGATGCAACAGATACATTTGATAGATACGATAGATAGATGATAGATAGATAGATAGATAGATAGATTTGATAGATAAATAGATAGATTTGATAGATAGATAGATAGATAGATAATTTCCCAGACAGAGAATTACAAGACATGCGGTCTGACACCCATGGTAAGGTTACTTCCTTTTGCACAATCGAGTACAGGTTGGGGATTGCCTTTTGTGCAAAGAAATTTTGGTCAGGTACCTTCCACTGTGGTTTCCCAATAGCTACAAATTTTTTGAACACCTTAGACTCCACCAGCTTGTATGGTAAAAGCTGGTGGGCTAAGAGTTCAGACAAGCCAGCTGTCAGACGCTGGGCAAGGGGGTGACTTTGTGACATTGGCTTCTTACGCTCAAACATGTCCTTGACAGACACCTGACTGTGGGCAGATGAGCAGGAACTGCTACGGAAGAGAGACGGAGTGGCGGATGGTTGAGAGGGGGCAAGGAGGACAGCAGTGGTTTACGTGGCTGAAGATGCTGGACCAGGAGGAGCATGGCGGCTTTGAGTTTGTGTGCTGCTTCTACTCATGCGTTGGTCCCATAGGCATTTGTGATGTGCGATCATGTGTCTTCGCAAAGCAGTTGTACCTAGGTGTGTGTTGGACTTCCCACAACTTACAAAGATAAGCTGGAGGAGGATGGTGCGTCAAGGTTTGGAGCGGAAGCTAAAGAAGATTGGGTGTCCTGTGTTAAAAAGTCAACTATTTCCTCAGAACTTTTCTAGATCATGGGACGTGGCCTCTGAACACTGGGCATTATTCTAGGGCCAAAGGGAATCACAGCACCACGACCACGACGGCACATGCGGGGTGGCCTGCCTCTGCCTGTCATTTTTTTTTAAATGTACACTTACACTACTATTAAACAAGATATGAGTGGTGGCACTGGGCAAGTGGGCACAGTATACGCTGTGAGCCTGACACATAAAAGCAGACTGATGTTTCACAGTCCAATTTTTTTTTTTAAATGTACACTTACACTACTATTAAACAAGATATTAGTGGTGGCACTGGGCAAGTGGGCTCAGTATAAGCTGTGAGCCTGAAACAAAAAAGGAGACTGATGTTTAACAGTCCAAAAAGTTTTTTTTGTTTTTAAATGTACACTTACACTACTATTAAACAAGATATGAGTCGTGGCACTGGGCAAGTGGGCCCAGTATAAGCTGTGAGCCTGACACAAAAAAGCAGACTGATGTTTCACAGTCCAAGAAGTGTTTACTTTTTTAAATGTACACTTACACTACTATTATACAAGATATGAGTGGTGGCACTGGGCAAGTGGGCACAGTATACGCTGTGAGCCTGACACAAAAAAGCAGACTGATGTCTAACAGTCCAAAAAGTTTTTATTTTTTAAATGTACACTTACACTACTATTAAACAAGTTATGAGTGGTGGCACTGGGCAAGTGGGCCCAGTATAAGCTGTGAGCCTGACACAAAAAAGCAGACTGATGTTTCACAGTCCAAAAAGTTTTTATTTTTTTAAATGTACACTTACACTACTATTAAACAAGATATGAGTGGTGGCACTGGGCAAGTGGGCACAGTATACGCTGTGAGCCTGACACAAAAAAGCAGACTGATGTTTCACAGTCCAAAAAGTTTTTATTTTTTTAAATGTACACTTACACTACTATTAAACAAAATATGAGTGGTGGCACTGGGCAAGTGGGCACAGTATACTCTTTGAGCCTGACACAAAAAAGCAGACTGATGTTTCACAGTCCAAAAAGTTTTTATTTTTTTAAATGTACACTTACACTACTATTAAACAAGATATGAGTGGTGGCACTGGGCAAGTGGGCCCAGTATAAGCTGTGAGCCTGACACAAAAAAGCAGACTGATGTTTCACAGTCCAAAAAGTTTTTATTTTTTTAAATGTACACTTACACTACTATTAAACAAGATATGAGTGGTGGCACTGGGCAAGTGGGCACAGTATACGCTGTTAGCCTGACACAAAAAAAGCAGACTGATGTTTCACAGTCCAAAAAGTTTTTATTTTTTTAAATGTACACTTACACTACTATTAAACAAGATATGAGTGGTGGCACTGGGCAAGTGGGCACAGTATACGCTGTGAGCCTGACACAAAAAAGCCGACTGATGTTTCACAGTCCAAAAAGTTTTTATTTTTTTAAATGTACACTTACACTACTATTAAACATGATATGAGTGGTGGCACTGGGCAAGTGGGCCCAGTATAAGCTGTGAGCCTGACCCAAAAAAGCAGACTGATGTTTCACAGTCCAAAAAGTTTTTTTTTTTTTTAAATGTACACTTACACTACTATTAAACAAGATAGGCGTGGTAGCACTGGGCAAGTGGGCCTAGTATAAGCTGTGAGCCTGACACAAAAAAGCAGACTGATGTTTCACAGTCCAAAAAGTTTTTATTTTTTTAAATGTACACTTACACTACTATTAAACAAGATATGAGTGGTGGCACTGGGCAAGTGGGCCAAGTATAAGCTGTGAGCCTGACACAAAAAAGCAGACTGATGTTTCACAGTCCAAAAAGTTTTTATTTTTTTAAATGTACACTTACACTACTATTAAACAAGATATGAGTGGTGGCACTGGGCAAGTGGGCACAGTATACGCTGTGAGCCTGACACAAAAAAGCAGACTGATGTTTCACAGTCCAAAAAGTTTTTTTTTTTTTTTTTTAATGTACACTTACACTACTATTAAACAAGATATGCGTGGTAGCACTGGGCAAGTGGGCCTAGTAAAAGCTGTGAGCCTGACACAAAAAAGCAGACTGATGTTTCACAGTCCAAAAAGTTTTTATTTTTTTAAATTTACACTTACACTACTTTTAAACAAGATATTTGGGGTGGCACTGGGCAAGTGGGCCCAGTATAAGCTGTGAGCCTGAAACAAAAAAGCAGACTGATGTTTCACAGACCAAATTTTTTTTGTTTTTGTTTTTAAATGTACACTTACACTACTATTAAACAAGATATGAGTGGTGGCACTGGGCAATTGGGCACAGTATACACTGTGAGCCTGACACTAAAAAGCAGACTGATGTTTCACAGTCCAAAACTTTTTTGTTTTTAAATTTACACTACTGTTACACCAGATATGAGTGGTTGCACTGGGCAAGTGGGCACAGTATACGCTGTGAGCCTGGCACACACACTGGCAGGCAGGCAACTGCAATTAGATTACACTAGCAGACTGATGTTTCACAGTCAAAAAAGTTTTTTTTTTTTTTAATTTACACTACTGTTACACCAGATATGAGTGGTGGCACTGGACAAGTGGGCCTGGCACACATGCTGGCAGGCAGGCAACTGCAATTAGATTACACTAGCAGACTAATGTTTCACAGTCAAAAAAGTTTTTTTTTTTTTTAATTTACACTACTGTTACACCAGATATGAGTGGTGGCACTGGGCAAGTGGGCCTGGCACATACGCTGGCAGGCAGGCAACTGTAATTAGATTACACAAGTAGACGCTGTGAGCCTGACACAAAAAAGCAAACTGATGTCTAACAGTCCAAAAAGTTTTTATTTTTTAAATGTACACTTACACTACTATTAAACAAGTTATGAGTGGTGGCACTGGGCAAGTGGGCCCAGTATAAGCTGTGAGCCTGACACAAAAAAGCAGACTGATGTTTCACAGTCCAAAAAGTTTTTATTTTTTTAAATGTACACTTACACTACTATTAAACAAGATATGAGTGGTGGCACTGGGCAAGTGGGCACAGTATACGCTGTGAGCCTGACACAAAAAAGCAGACTGATGTTTCACAGTCCAAAAAGTTTTTATTTTTTTAAATGTACACTTACACTACTATTAAACAAAATATGAGTGGTGGCACTGGGCAAGTGGGCACAGTATACTCTTTGAGCCTGACACAAAAAAGCAGACTGATGTTTCACAGTCCAAAAAGTTTTTATTTTTTTAAATGTACACTTACACTACTATTAAACAAGATATGAGTGGTGGCACTGGGCAAGTGGGCCCAGTATAAGCTGTGAGCCTGACACAAAAAAGCAGACTGATGTTTCACAGTCCAAAAAGTTTTTATTTTTTTAAATGTACACTTACACTACTATTAAACAAGATATGAGTGGTGGCACTGGGCAAGTGGGCCCAGTATAAGCTGTGAGCCTGACACAAAAAAGCAGACTGATGTTTCACAGTCCAAAAAGTTTTTATTTTTTTAAATGTACACTTACACTACTATTAAACAAGATATGAGTGGTGGCACTGGGCAAGTGGGCACAGTATACGCTGTGAGCCTGACACAAAAAAGCAGACTGATGTTTCACAGTCCAAAAAGTTTTTTTTTTTTTTTTTAAATGTACACTTACACTACTATTAAACAAGATATGCGTGGTAGCACTGGGCAAGTGGGCCTAGTAAAAGCTGTGAGCCTGACACAAAAAAGCAGACTGATGTTTCACAGTCCAAAAAGTTTTTATTTTTTTAAATTTACACTTACACTACTTTTAAACAAGATATGTGGGGTGGCACTGGGCAAGTGGGCCCAGTATAAGCTGTGAGCCTGAAACAAAAAAGCAGACTGATGTTTCACAGACCAAATTTTTTTTGTTTTTGTTTTTAAATGTACACTTACACTACTATTAAACAAGATATGAGTGGTGGCACTGGGCAATTGGGCACAGTATACACTGTGAGCCTGACACTAAAAAGCAGACTGATGTTTCACAGTCCAAAACTTTTTTGTTTTTAAATTTACACTACTGTTACACCAGATATGAGTGGTTGCACTGGGCAAGTGGGCACAGTATACGCTGTGAGCCTGGCACACACACTGGCAGGCAGGCAACTGCAATTAGATTACACTAGCAGACTGATGTTTCACAGTCAAAAAAGTTTTTTTTTTTTTTAATTTACACTACTATTACACCAGATATGAGTGGTGGCACTGGACAAGTGGGCCTGGCACACATGCTGGCAGGCAGGCAACTGCAATTAGATTACACTAGCAGACTAATGTTTCACAGTCAAAAAAGTTTTTTTTTTTTTAATTTACACTACTGTTACACCAGATATGAGTGGTGGCACTGGGCAAGTGGGCCTGGCACATATGCTGGCAGGCAGGCAACTGTAATTAGATTACACAAGTAGACTGATGTTTCACAGTCAAAAAAGTTTTTTTTTTTAAATTTACACTACTGTTACACCAGATATGAGTGGTGGCACTGGGCAAGTGGGCCTGGCACACACGCTGGCAGGCAGGCAACTGCAATTAGATTACACTAGCAGACTGATGTTTCACAGTCAAAAAAGTTTTTTGTTTTTTAAATTTACACTACTGTTACACCAGATATGAGTGATGTGGCACTGGGCAAGTGAGCCTGGCACACACACTGGCAGGCAGGCAACTGCAATTAGATTACACTAGCAGACTGATGTTTCACAGTCAAAAAAGGTTTTTTTTTTTTAAATGTACACTACTGTTACAACAGATATGAGTGGTGGCACTGTGCAAGTGGGCCTGGCACACACGATTGGCAGGCAGGCAGGCAGGCAGGCAGGCAACTGCAATTAGATTACACTAGCAGACTGATGTTTAACAGTCAAAAAAGTGTTTTTTTTTTTAAATTTACACTACTGTTACACCAGATATGAGTGGTGGCACTGGGCAAGTGGCTTGGCAGGCAGGCAACTGCAATTAGATTACAGAGGGGAAAAAATGATGTTCTAGCCTTAAAAAGGGCTTTTTGGGGTGCTGTCCTTACAGCAGAGATCAGATGAGTCCTTCAGGACTGTAGTGGGCACTGAATACACTAGCCTAGCTATCAATTTACTTTTTAAATCACCAGCAGCTACACTGTCCCTCCTCTCACTAACAATGCAGCTTCCGAATGAATCTAAAATGGCTGCTGTCCAGGAGCTGGGAGGGTCTGGGAGGGAGGGTCTGCTGCTGATTGGCTGGAACGTGTCTTCAGACTGTGAGATACAGGGTCAAAGTTTACTCAATGATGTCAAATAGGGGGCCGATCGAACATTGCATATGTTCGCCCGCTGCGGCGAACGCGAACATGCTATGTTCTCCGGGAACTATTCGACGCCGAACTATTCGCGACATCACTAGTTTTAATGAGAAGCAGATAGAACTTTTCTTTTTGATTGTTTTTTTCTGTTTCTTTTTTTTTCCCTCCCTTTTTGTAATGAAACATTTCAAGGAAACTGAATAAAAAGAAATTAAAAAACAAACAAATAAATAAATCCCATAAATTCCTCCCATGTCCTTTTATATTTTGTGGATGCAGAACACTAAAATGCATTATCTGCCCTTCTAGGGCAACTGTGCAATTATCCATCTGCTTTTTATTACATCTGGAAATTGAGATGATTGTACTACAGTCTTGCTACAAATATATGTTTTTTGTTCTAGTAAATGAGTAGTCTAAATTCCAGTATGAAATAAAGATAAAATCAACTCTTGCCATTGTTACCTAACAACCACATTCTCACCTAGATTACGAGTTGTGCGTTAGGGTTAAAAAGCAGTGTTGAGAGGTCCCAACGCTGCTTTTTAACGCCCACTTGTATTACGAGTTTTGGAATGACAGGCTCACCGTTAACTTTTTTGGTCAAACTTGAAAATGCCGCAAATCCACTTATGTCAATGGCGTATCCGATATTTTCAGTGGGACTTTCATAACGCCGGTATTATGAGTCTGACAAAAAGTGAGCGTTACAGCCTCTCCTGTCAAGACTGGTACCGCATTTAAATGTCAGTAGTTAAGAGTTTTATGGGCTAACGCCATAGTATAAAACTCTTAACTAAAGTGCCAAAAAGTACACTAACACCCATAAACTACCTATTAACCCCTAAACCAAGCCCCTCCCCCTCCACATAGCAAACACTAAAAAAATATTTTTAACCCCAAATCTGCCGAACCGGACATCGCCGCCACTATAAAAAATATATTAACCCCTAAACAGCCGCCCTGCCGCATCGCAAACACTAGTTAAATTTTATTAACCCCTAATCTGCCATCCCTAACATCGCTGACACCTACCTATATTTATTAACCCCTAATCTGCCGTCCCCAACATCGTTGCATCTATATTAAATGTATTAACCCCTAAATCTAAGTCTAACCCTAACACCCCCTAAGTTAAATATAATTTAAATAAATCTAAATAAAATTACTACAATTCACTAAATTATTCCTATTTAAAACTAAATACTTACCTATAAAATAAACCATAAGCTAGCTACAATATAACTAATAATTATATTGTATCTAGCTTATGGTTTATTTTTATTTTACAGGCAACTTTGTATTTATTTTAACTAGGTACAATAGTTATTAAATAGTTATTAACTATTTAATAGCTACCTAGTTAAAACAAATTTACCTGTAAAATAAATCCTAATGAAGCCGGGTGAAGTGGTCCTCCAGACGGGCAGAAGTCTTCATCCAGGTCGCATCTTCTATCTTCATCCATCCGGCACGGAGCGGCTCAATCTTCAAGACATCTGACGCATAGCATCCTCTTAAAACAAAGTCCAACTGAAGACTGAAGGTTCCTTTAAATGACGTCATCCAAGATGGCATCCCTTGAATTCCGATTGGCTGATAGAATTCTATCAGCCAATCGGAATTAAGGTAGAAAAAATCCTATTGGCTGATGCAATCAGCCAATAGGATTGAGCTGGCATTCTATTGGCTGATTGGATCAGCCAATAGAATGCAAACTCAATCCTATTGGCTGATTGCATCAGCAATATGATTTTTTCTACCTTAATTCCAATTGACTGATAGAATATCTATCTTTCTATCTTTTTTTCAGCTGGCTCTCCCTCATTGATTCCTATTGGGAAATCGTGCATGAGCTTGTTTTGCCAGCTCACCACTACCGTAAGCAGCGATGGTATTGAGGTGAGATGTGGAGCAAAATTTTGCTCTACATTAACTTTTTTTGCGGCTAACGCCGGGTTTGTAAATACCCGTAATACCAGTGTTGTCTGTAGGTGAGTGGTGAGGGAAAACTGCTCGTTAGCACCGCACAGCATTACCGACAAAACTTGTAATCTAGATGATTGTTTCTTGGGATTGTTTTTCATCATTTGAAATGTAGCCATCTTGTTTATCCTTGCAGTGTAAAGGCTCTAACTCTGTTCTTCAAATCAGTCTCCAATAGCTCTTATGTAATGGAAAGTAAAATATACATTCTGATGCAAAAATTACATGCTCTTATTCATTAAACAAATCCTTTATTCATTGCTGACAGATGCTAACATGGTTTAACTTTGCAAATTGGTTAAACACATAGGTAAAGACTAGCCTGAGAACTTTAAGCAGTGCAGCTCGTAAGCAGAGGTACCACATTTACAAATATGGATTAATTAGATATAGGGGTATCACATTTACATTGTGAAAGATCAGAAAATTTCTAAATTGCTCCTTGCCAAAGGCTCTAAATTAAATTTATTGGAAATAAATTGATTAGTTATTTATAGATTATAGATTATTTTAAAATAAAATTGTCAAAGTATTATGTTGAGGTGGACCCTTAAGTCAATGTAAAAAGTGTTACATAGGATAAATATTCATGAATGTTTTTAATACTCTTATCCCATTATAGTTGCATTGCTAGTATTGCAATGCATATGATTAAGTAACAAATATTTACATGGCTTTGCAAGTAAGTAAAACAATATCAGATATACATTGCCTTAAGCTGAGTAACATCAGTGGGAGGAGATAGTGTCATCAATTAGTTTAAGCCAATGAGATTTGATGAGGATGTATTTAAATAACTGAAACAGACTGTTAGTCTACAGCTATGATTACGGCCCCTGCTGAAACGTGTCAGCTGTGGCAATTGACAGAAGGGTCTCCTTCTTTTATCATGATGTATGCAGTGACACCTCCTGTATTTTAATAATACATAGTTGCCAACACTCCTGTTTTTCCCCGGACAGTCTTGGAATTTGGGACCCTGCCCCTGCCATTTAATTGTCCCGGATTGTCCCTGCACTCTTCCCTGTGTTATTTAAAAAAAAAAAAACATTTTGCTGCAATTCCGAGTTCCGCCAGCAGGTGTCACTGTCAAAGTGAAGCATAGCAGGAAACTGAATTTCTAGCTGCTTGTCTACAGAGCTTCTTGCCTTGGGGAACTTCCTGCTTCTGATTCAGATCAAACATTCTTCACACAGATGATCTATGGATCATTTATCAATCACCATTGACAATTAATGTGAAATTGGTGCTAGGATCTGTTTGTGCAGGGTATTTAGCAGCTGTAGTGAGGTGAGTGAATAACTCAGTTAGTTTAGAGGACAGTGAGACAGTATGAGCTTTGGGGGTTTATCAGTATTGCACTATTGTGTACTGCCCACTCCTGTTGTCACTGTTCTTTAATCACAGCTGAGTTCTGGGTGACAATGAGCTGCTGCTAGTGAAGGGTTAATACACTGAACAGATCTGGGTGATAATGAGCAGCTGCTAGTGAATGGTTAATATACACTGTACAAATCTGGGTGACAATGATCTGCTGCTAGTGAAGGGTTAATACACACTGTACATATCTGGGTGGCAATGAGCTGCTGCTAGTGAAGGGTTAATACACAATGTACATATCTGGGTGACAATGAGCTGCTGCTAGTGAAGGGTTAATACACACTGTACAAATCTGGGTGATAATGAGCTGCTGCTAGTGAATTGGTAATACACTGTACAGATCTGGGTGACAATGATCGGCTGCTAGTGAAGAGCTAATACACATTGTAGATATCTGGGTAACAATGAGCTGCTGCTAGTGAAGGGTTACTACACACTGTACAGATCTGGGTGATAATGAGTTGCTGCTAGTGAAAGGTTAATACACTGTACAGATCTGGATCATAATGAGCTGTTGGTGAAGGATTAATACACACTGTAAAGATCTGGGTGATAATGAGCTGCTGCTAGTGAAGGGTTAATACACACTGTACAGATTTGGGTGATAATGATCTTTTGCAAAAGAATAAATCAGGTATAAAAATAATGGTCAAAATCTAAACTTTTTTCTGTTAATAGAGAAATGTAATCTTTTGATCAGCAACAGCTATAATAGTGATCTACTAAGTAGTACTAAAAATATGGCTATAGTGCATATTCCCTCATTTGTTCTATACCTTTTAGTTTCATATATATATATATATATATATATATATATATATATATATATATATATATATATATATATAATCTGCACTATAATAAATAGGCGGGGCTAAATGTTTGGCAAAGTGGGCGGGACTTTAGGGCAGGGGGTGTGGTAACAAATTTCATACAGGTAATTGATAGCTAGAAAGTGTCCCTGGAAATTTTTTTCAAATGTTGGCAACTATTATAATATAAAATAAAAGTTATATTTTATACTCCTTAAAGCATTAGTGCCCCTAATAAAAAAATGTAATTGAGTTCCTAAGCAGGAAACATCCGTTCCTTTGTTGGTTTGTTGCTCCTGATTTGCTTTCCTTCTTAGGAGTTGCAATGATTTGAGTTGCAATGATTGTGGGTCATGAGCAGGAATTTACTTACATGTTTAACCCACCTAGAGCCAGATTACAAGTGACAGACTAACAGTTACGTGCAGGCAAAAAGGGATTTATAGCGGCTGTTTACGCACACTGGGTTTATTGCTCGTATTACAAGTTGAAAGTAAATGTGATCGCTTGAGCACAAATAAAGTTAACAGTCCTCAGGATAGCACATACTCAGAGCTCTGGTTAACTGGTTTGAGAACCAAAAAAGTGTAACACAACACATCAAAAATACATTGAAAAGTAGAGTTACACTCGCAATAACACCATCTAATAAAAAGTATTTAAAAAATTGCACATAAAAGTTATAAGGCCTCAAATATATGAAGTCTCAGGTGTTCGAAAAAAAAGGCAGGCAAACAGCTTTAACACTGAGATTCATACATGTCTATATATACATATATAACAATATATATATATATATATATACAAACAATTTTTGTATATATATATATATATATATATATATATATATATATATATATATACTGTGTATATATATATATATATATATATATATATATATATATATATATATATATATATTTATATACTGTATATATCAGAGATGGAGTAAAAAGAGAGATTCAAGACAGGAAGGAGTGGAGAAAGATAGATGAGAGATGAAGGTTATAAATAAAATTTTCAAAGGTCTGATATGACCTCAAATGAATATCATCTCTCAGTTCAACAATTTACTTTTTCTGTCCAGCTGTTGTCTTCCCCAGAACCGTAGTAAATGTTGCTAACTGCTATGCACTTATTTTTGTTAATTTATTTTGGTGAGTAAGATTTTGGGCTGGCTAGTAGCTTAGGTGTTGAAATTTTGAGCCCTGTATATATATATATATATATATATATATATATATATATATATATATATATATATATATATATATATATATATATATATATATATATATATATATATATATATTCCCAGTTAAGGATAGCACAATCTCACTTGTATTATTGCCAAGGTGCACTGCAGAAAATAATCCACAATTCGTCCAATGATGCAGGCACTCAATGGTCTTTTAGTAAAACATGATAATTTATTTAATCTATTTAAAAGACATACATGACGTTTTCGGTGCATTCCTGCACCTTTATCAAATGTCACCAAAATACATTTACAACAAATGACTTAAAAAACTCCTAACAAACTTACTCCTAACATGCTCTTAAGTAATCCTCGTATTCAATGAACAGCCTCTGCTTTGCCACCAGTGGGATCGGGCGTCTGACGTCATCAATGCGCATCCCTGTGCGCGACATCCTCACCACAGTGTCCCTGTTGTTATAGTAACCAATATACATATACGGCAATGTCAGCTGTTTGCCTATGTCAAGTGATATGCGATCGCCGCTGTTGTACTAACGCAGGTATATAGGGACTCTAAGTTTTGATGCCGTATCACTCGGATAACTTGTGCAACAATATTGAGCTCCTACCTGCAGGAGTATCCCAGCGACGCTCACCATTAATTGAACCATAAATATAAAATTAAAAATAAAAACACTCTATGTGACTAATCAAATACACCTCTGTCTCTTATTCTCTCAATCTGTGCTAAATGTACTACCTATTATCATACAGTTTCATGCCCTAAGTCTATATCCTGCCTTTTTCAACTACAATTTTTAACTACCATTTAGACTAATTTAATGTACTCCTTGCCTCATAGGGTTATTGTAGAAACTGTTTTTCACAGTGAGACCCATATACCACTCAACCAGTAGCACGGCACTGTAGCCAATTTAAACATGCTGTCTCAAGCCTGAAGTCTATGCTCATAGATCAGATACCCCCTATGCCTAGGGGAGGCAACTGAGGAAACCTATTGCTTCAGTGTGAGAGTAAATGGATTTACAGTTGGACACTCTAACGCCTAGAGGCCTGAATACCTCCCTGGATTTTAGCCCCTTCTACTAAGAAGAGCAATAAATGAAGTTGTTCATACTATCTGGATATATCCCTATGGATTGGGATTCCTGTGGACTTGAGTGATATATGGGTCTCACTGTGAAAAACAGTTTCTACAATAACCCTATGAGGCAAGGAGTACATTAAATTAGTTTAAATGGTAGTTAAAAATTGTAGTTGAAAAAAGCAGGATATAGACTTAGGGCACAAAACTGTATTATAATAGGTAGTACATTTTGCACAAATTGAGGAAATAAGAGCTAGAGGTGTATTTGATTAGTCACATAGAGTGTTTTTATTTTTATATTTATGGTTCAATTAATGGTGAGCGTCGCTTGGATACTCCTGCAGGTAGGAGCTCAATATTGTTGCACAAGTTATCAGAGTGATACGGCATCAATACTTAGAGTCCCCATATACCTGCATTAGTACAACAGCGGCGATCGCATAGCACTTGACATAGGCAAGCAGCTGGCATTGGCGAATATGTATATTGGTTACTATAACAACGGGGGCACTGTGGTGAGGACGTCGCGCACAGGGATGCCCATTGATGACGTCAGACGCCCGATCCTGCTGGAGGCAAAGCAGAGGCTGTTCATTGAATATGAGGATTACTTAAGAGCATGTTAGGAGTAAGTTTGTTAGGAGTTTTTAAGTCATTTGTTCCAAATGTATTTTGGTGATATTTGATAAAGGTGCAGGAATGCACCGAAATGTCATGTATGTCTTTTAAATGGATTAAATAAATTATCATGTTTTACTAAAAGACCATTGAGTGCCTGCATCATTGGATGAATTGTATATATTGTATATGTATATATATATATATATATATATATATATATATATATATATATATACAGTATATACTGTATATATACAGTATATATATATATATATATATATATATATATATATATATATATATATATATATATATCTATCTTACACAACCTTAGCACTCCCTGTAAGGTAATAATGGCCGGTGCAGAGTCTCCAAACACACTCCAAAGAAATAACTTGCACCCGGTTTCTTCAATAAGGATGGTACCACTTTTTATATATATATATATATATATATATATATATATATATATATATATATATATATATATATATATATATATATATATATATATATATATATATATATATATAAACCTGTAAAAGCATATTGATGCAATATTCATATTTAATAAAGTGTTATAGCAAAATATGTTCTATGTATTTTTTAAATAGACATTCCTATATATATCTGTATAAATCTATACCTATATATAGATATATATTATATATATATATATATATTTATTTATTTATTTATATATAGGTGTAACTATATATTGTACCAAAAAAAACTCAGATATATGTAGAAATATGCATTTATGAATATATAGAAAATTTTCTGCTATATGAAGAACATTGAAATGTGAAATAGTGTTATTTTTATATCAGCTTAGCGCACTTGGGAATATGCGATCGGGTTTGCGAGTGAGTAGGGTGTTTTGTTTTTCACACTTTTTTTGCTCCATTGATTTCTATGATGGGAATACATTAACGAATGCGCAATATCCTAACTTTGACTTTTTTGAGCGCATCGGGTTAGCACGCAAGCAAAAACCTTTTACTTTCAACTTGTAATATGAGCATTGCCCACTACTAGCTTTCTTCTAGTGGGTTTTGTGCATGAACGAGAGTATTAATTACCACAGTCACAGTCAGATCACAGTCAATCAGTATGTTAATCACTGTTTTCAATATTGATGCAATCAAAATCAGCTATTTTAATTGTTAATGTTTATTGAAAATGTTGTTTTCTTTATTGTTTTGGTGAAAATGACTCTAAACTTAAATGGACAGTAAAGTCAAAATAAAACATGATTAGATATAAATTGTAATTTAAAATATCTGCCAGAAGAAGAAGTAAAAGCTAGGTAGGCTCATAGGTTCTCAGCAGTGTGCATGTGTCTTTAGCACTCTATGGCAGCAATGTAATACACTATTACACAGTATCTGAATCATGAAAGCTTCATTGTGATGTTACTGTTCCTTTGTATGTATTGGGTACTTGTAAAGTGTGGCTAATCACCCGTAAGTGTCTCAAGGCGCTGCTCATCTTATCGACCACTGAAGGATGAAAGGCTGAGTGGACATTGCCGGGGATTGAACCTACAACCCTTGGGTTGCTACAGAGCTCAACCACAGTGCCTTAGCATGCTGAGCTATCTGTGTGACAGTCCTGTATATCTAATCACTCTCAGTACTGGGCATATTAATGGAGCCAAGTGTCATGGCTAAAAGTACTTTATAAACCAAGAAAAACTCTCTTTATCATTATTACCAATGACCCCAAAACATTTTTTAATGCAACAATACTGCCACCCACCATACTGGATGGCATTAGAAGCAATGTCATTTAAAAGATACAAAGACTACCACCTGCTCAATCAAATACATTTAACAACTAACAATAAGCAATTTTATACTAATAATAATTAAAGACATCAGTAACCCAACAAACACACAATGCCACTATACCGACAATGCCCCTGTTTAAATCCCTCAAAGAAACTTACATATTTATCTCCATGGTTTGGGAACACAAAAGATGAATTGCATACATGTCACCTACTAGTATTATTACATGCTATAAATGGGATTTATCAACATAAAGGCCTTTCATCCTGGGATGCTATTGCTAAACCCCAGAAATAACCATTATATATTGAAAACTCCACTCCATAGTAAGCTAGGCTCAGTAATGCAAAAATTATATGTTCTTACAAATTAGAACTTGTTGTTTTTGCATCATAATATCTCTTCTAATTCAAAATGAGACATTATCTACACATTATAAGCTTGTCACTGAACTATAGTCAAAGGGATACTAAACCCACATTTTCTTCCTTCATGATTCAGATAGAGCATGCAATTTTAAGCTTTACACTTTCTAGTTTACTCTCATGATCAATTGTTTTAGGAATCTAAGCTTAGGAGTCAGACAATTTTTGGTTCAGAACCCTGGGTAATGCTTGATGATTGGTGGTTATATTTAGTCACCAATCAGCAAGCACTACCCAGGTTCTGAACCAAAAATGGGCCAGCTCACAAACTTAGATTACTGCTTTTCAAATAAAGATACCAAGAGAACAAAGAAAAAATGATAATAGGAGTAAATTAGAAAGTTGTTTAAAACTAGCATGGTCTACCTGAATCATGAAAGAAAAAAATGTGGGCTTAGTATCCCTTTAAGAAAATAATAAGGCAAATTACAAAAAATAACATTTGATTTTTTAATTAATATTTAATAAATACAAAAGAAAATATTCAGGCTGCACTTATTCAATGTGTTTTAATTGAACAAAATAAATATAAGTGGATAAGTAAATAATTATGTAAGAAAATGTACAGATCATTTTATTATTTTTATATAATAATGTAAGTATATTTTTAATAACTTATTATATTTTACTTGTTGTTATTTTTTGAATTTGCAATCTAAACTGCAGGATGAAACATATTTTAGTTAAAAAAAAAACCCTGAAAGGAATAAAATTTGCATCAGTAAATTTAAACTGCCTGTAGGAAGCAACCACTGGAGACAAATGCGCAAGATAAAAATGCGTTGTGAGAACACATCTAGTTTACTAGTGTACAAATGTTTGATTTATAAAAAGTACTGGAGCAAAAGGAATGTAAAACAATTTAACACCTTTAGGGTAGCTTTCCAGCAGAATGAACACATTGCTCACTTACAGCATCTTCTCTTAATGATAAAGGGTATTATAAGCTTCACTAGTGTTAACTCATGCTACCATAATGCATACACTGTCTAATAAAAATATGTTATTAATATTTAACATATTATTCATATATTCATTGTTAGAAATATACATATATGTTTTTGTTGTTATTTGTTTTGTTTTGTAATGGAAGGTTATAAGACTAATTAAAAAAACTCTGGCTTACATGTCAATCCATCAGAATTTCATTGCAAAAACATTTAAAGGGAGTCTAATTAACACAAGTGCATCAAATGGGTTTTCAATGTTGTTGCTTTTTTTTTAATTCTAATTCATTGCAAAATGTTTGAAAACTCCATGATAACCCATCTATCTAACACTTTTCAGGTGCATTGTGATACAAAAATCCCCTTGTACCTTGCATGGGGAGAATTAAAATGCTAGTATTCCAATAAATCAGATATAACTTTTAAAGCAGTTTTTGGGGTCGATTTATCAAGTGTCTGGCAGACATGATCCGCTGTAGTGAATCATGTCTGCTGGACATCGATAAATGCTGACAGCATAAGCTGTCGGGATTTATCATTGCACAAGCAGTTCTGGTGAACAGCTTGTGCAATGCCGCCCCCTGCAGATTTGTAGCCAAATGGCCGCTAGCAGGGGGTGTCAATTAACCCGATCGTATGAGATCGGGCGGATTGATGTCCGCCGCCTCAGAGGAGGCAAACTAGTTAAGGAGCAGCAGTCTTAAGACCACTGCTTCTTAACTCCTGTTTCCAGCAAGCCTGAAGGTGATAAATTGGCCCCAAATTTAAGGTGAATAAATCAGCCCCAGAGTCAACACTGAATGTATATATGTTTTATATTATGTTTGCTTTGAATGTGTTTCTTTTGCTTCCACGAAGGTCTTTGAAAAGCCTTGCAAAAACCTTGGTGAAAATACTAAAATACATATTTTTTATTTATTATTTCAAATGATTTTTCTTTCTAATTTAACCTATACTTTTTATATAAATCGTTTAGCAAAATATGCTTATTTTTTGTGTATGAATTAGACATTTTGGAATTGGGGCAATAGTATACAAGTTTGGGTGGTTTTTTTTTCTAAATCATTTCAATTCCTTAGAAGAACCATTATTTGAATTAGTAAAATTGATTGTTAGAAATGCAATATAATACGAAAACTGAATTAAGTATGAAAGTAAACATAAGCAATGTTTTTTTTTTTTTTTAAGCATTTCAATGTCAATATGACATAATGGGTTTTCAATCAGTATTGATGATGGCTGCTTATGTGTTCAAAAGTGAGAGTTTTTTTAACATAAAGGGATACGAAACCTAAATGTTTTCTTTAATGATTCAGATAGGTGGGTTTCATATCCCCTTAAACAATAATCAATGTATGACACATATGCAATTTGGAGCCATGTAGTAGAGGTTGCTGGAATCTGGTTGTCATTTTCACTAAATAATTGACACAGAACTTGGAATCTGTGGAGCTGTACCCAGGACTTGGGTTCTGTGAAGCTGTAGACTGGATACAAGATTTGGAATCTATAAAGCTGTACACTGGACAAAGGATTTGGAATCTGTGAAGCTGTACACTGGACAAAGGACTTGGAATCTGTGAAGCTGTACAATGAAGACAGGACTTGGAATCTGTGAAGTTGTACACTAAATACAGGACTTGGAATTTGTGAAGCTGTACACTGGACAAAGGACATGGAATTTGTGAAGCTGTACACTAGACACATGACTTGGAATATGTGAAGCTGTACACTAGATGCCGGACTTGGAATCTGTGAAGCTGTTCACTAGACACAGGACTTGGAATCTATGAAGCTGTATACTAAACACAGGACTTGGAATCTGTGAAGCTGCACACTGGACACAGGACTTGGAATTTGTGAAGCTGTACATTGGACAAAAGACTTGGAATCTATGAAGCTGTACACTGAACACAGGACTTGGAAATTGTGAAGCTGTTAACTGGACAAAAGACTTGGAATCTGTGAAGCTGTTCACTAGACACAGGACTTGGAATCTGTGAAGCTATTCACTGAACACAGGAATTGGAATCTGTGAAGCTGTACACTGGACACAGGACTTGGAATCTGTGAAGCTGTACACTGGACAAATTACTTGGAATCTATGAAGCTGTACACTAGACACAGGACTTGGAATCTGTGAAGCTGTGCATTGAACACAAGACTTAAAATGTGTGAAGCTGTACACTGGACAAAGGACTTGGAATTTGTGAAGCTGTAAACTGATTAAAGGACTTGGAATCTGTGAAGTTGTACACTGGACACAGGACTTGGAATCTGTGAAGCTGTACACTGGACACAAGAGTTGGAGTCTACAGAACAGAACACTGGACTCAGGACTTGAATATGGCAATTTATCATATCATGTTAAGTTTTTGTATAATTTGCACATGCCTAGTACATACCTAAAAACTTGAGTGTTGAAAAACATATGAACCAAGCAATGCTTTAGAAAGTGCAGGGCAAATAGCCCGGAACGTAGCTAAGGGTTAAGGCCTGGAGGAGTGAGTGCTGCTGTGTGTGTGTGTTAGTTACAATGTTGCATTGTGTTGGGAGGGGTTTACTAACCTTATAAGAAGGATGTGCATGGATTGTACTTCCTCTTTGTTCCTGTGGACTCCCAGAAGATCTTTCAGCTTAGCAGTTTCCAGCATTTTTCAAATGGAAGGCGAATCTGGAGAATGGGAAGAAATGAAGTTAGAGGACATTGATTGCGTCGCACCATCCCCATCTGGAAATATCACGGTGGGTCTGGGCCATGGGTCTGGGCTGTGTCTGCCTGTTTCTCCCTTAGGGGGGGAGGGTAGCAATGTGTTATTTTCTTCTCCTGCACGGGAGAATTTAGTAGGGGATGGTGGGCCCGGACAGGCTTATCAGCCTGTCGGGCTGGAGTGTAGGCCCCCACGGGATGTAGGGCCTGAGGGGCGAGCAGGTGCGCTAGGCGGGTAAGGCATAGGGCCTAGGGGGTCCCAGGGGAGCTCTGGTTTCTGCTCCAGGGGGTCCCGGTGATGCACCCGGGGGTTCCGGAGTAGGCCTTAGGCAGGGGCCTGTAGTTGCGGGGCCCAGCGAGGCCATAAGGGGTTCAGGTACCTCTGGGGAGGGTTCCGTTGGCGTTGGTAGTGGGAGCAGTGCAGCCTTACCTGCGGCGGTGGTCCTCTCCGGGGAATCGGTGGCGGTGGCGGTGTCCCTCTTACAGTCCTTAGCGTCGGTCCTCACAGGTGCGTCGTCGGGTCCAGCGGTACTTCAGGCCCAGGCTTCGGCCTATGGTATTGTGCAGGCCTCCGGTTCGTCGTCCCTCGTGGCATCCAAAATGGCCGCCGCGTCGACTTCTGGTGGCGTCGCGCATCTTTATGTCACTTCTGGTGATGCCACTTCCGCTCGCGGTTCTAACAATCTGGCCAGTGAACCGAGCGGATCGTTCCCCCCTGGCTCTGGAGGTAAGAAGGGAGCACCTCGGGGGGGGGGACACCCGCCCTTGGGGGCAAGACAGCTAGGCCTCAGGAGGCAGAGGAGGCGCATGGCAGGCCAGGATAGGGGGCAGCAGTGAGGAGTCATGGGGCAAGTGAAAATGAGGAAGCGGGGCAGCAAGGCCCCTCGGGGGGCACTCCGGGGGTGGCGCAGCAGGGAGTGCGCACAAGAGCCGCAGAGGGAACAAGCAATAAAGGAGGGGATGCCGAGAGGGTACCATCCTCGCGTTCACGGCCTACATTAGGAGGGGGCAAAGCTAAGGCGACTCCCGCACGCGCCGCGGCCCAAAGTAAAGGAAAGGCCCCCGCGGCTAAGACCACACATAAGGGGGCCGTTGTGGCACATAGCTCAGGGGTTGACACCGCGGTAGCGGAGCCCCAGGAGCAAGGCCTGCAGGGTATAATGACGCCTAGCAGGACCTCACCAGCACGGTCAGGGCAAATAGCCACGAGGGGGGCTGTAAAAAGGGGGCATGCTAGCATTAGCGATGGCCCTGGGGAAGGCCTGGAGAGCCCTGGGAGGGGGCTGGTAAGACAGGCCAAGGGATCGAAGTCTCAGGGTCGGAGTAGGACCGTGAGATTTCAAGAGGATTTGGCTAGTGGGCTGGCCACCAGTACGGATGATGATGTGAGTTTGGCATGCGGTGTGAGTGATAGCGACCGGGAAGGGTATCTAGAATTTGGGGAAGGGGGGATAGGGAGGAGACGGCTGGCTCTTCCCGAGGTACTCCCCTCTTGGCTTCTATTTTGCAGGTAAACAGGACATTCTCATCCAGCAGGGACATGGCGAATTAGAGTTCTGGAGCTCTCGTACCTAGAGGAGTCAGCAGTGCTTCTGGACAAGGCCAGGCCGCATCGGGTGCTTCCTCTGGTGAGTTGCAACTTGGTTTACCTAGGGGGTGGTGTAATTCTTCCAGCTCTAGTGGGTCAGGTTCGGGGTCTGAGATAGCTGGGTCCCTGGGTTTGCACACGAAATGGCATAGGAGGATGTATAGAATGTTGAGAAAGATGAGTAGGGGCAATCACGGGGATGGCAACGCCAGTAGCGTGGCACAGTCATCTCAACTAGGGGTTGCTGGGGGGTCACCACAGGCGGTGAACAGAAAGGCAGCGGTACATTGGGATACTTATTTGTGCCATGTACACAGTTTGCATGCACACCTTAAGTCTAAGACGGTGAAGCGTATCCAGGACGGTAAGTATGTGAACATGTTTGAACTGTCTGCAGAGGCTTTTAAGTTTAAAGAAATTGCGGAGGATGGTACGGGCCCTAAGAAATTTAGGCGGCCCGATACCCTTGAGGAGTGGCATCGGTGTTTCTGGGTCTACGCCACTTGCTACTTGGAGAGTTTTCCCGATCAGGGGACTGCCCTCTTTAAGTACGTCGACACCATTGATGCAATACACATAAAGTTTGCTGATGGTGCGTGGAGAGAGTACGATATGCTATATCGGAAGAAGAAGGTGGGCAACCCATTGCTTGATTTTGGCACAATGGATTTGCATCTATGGGTGCATCTTGATGCGGAAAGGAGGGCGCAGGGGGGCTCCATGGCGGTATCACCTGGGGGTAGGCAGACATTGCGCTTTTGACGGCAGCAAGGGGGTGTGTGCTGGCGATATCAGGACAAAGCGGGACACAATGTGCACGTTCAAGCACGTCTGTAAGTTCTGCAGCAGACAACACCCTGGAGCTGATTGCTCCAAGAAGTGAGATACCCAAACTGATTGGTTTGGGGGCAAGGGAGGCACTTGGAGTAAGGGCAGATTCGCTCCTTGGGGTCCAGGTCATTGGCAAATGGTTGAGCAGGTACCCGGACAGGACGGCTGCTCAGCTTTTGGATAGCAGCTTGCGTGAGGGCTTCATGATCCCGGTAGTCGGTCGAGTAGTGGGAGCCCGAGACAGGAAGAACCTGAAATCGGCTTCTCAGTACCCTGAGGCAGTCAGGGAGAAGCTGGGAAAAGTAGTGGCCTTGGGTAGGGTTGCAGGCCCTTTCAGGGAATTGCCACTGCCAGATTTAGTTGTTTCCCCGCTGGGGGTTGTCCCCAAAAAGGAAACAGGTAAGTTCTGGCTCATACAACACCTCTCTTATCCGAAAGGGCAGTCGGTAAACGACGCCATTCCGGAGGAATTGAGCTCAGTCCGTTACCAGTCGTTTGACGACGTGCTGGCTATGGTCAGGGAACAGGGCCCTGGAGCGTTGATGGCGAAGTTAGACATAGAATCCGCGTTTCGGCTTCTCCCGATTCACCCATCATCCTTCAGGCTGATGGGGTGTTGGTTTAAAGGGGGTTATTATGTTGACCGTTGTCTGCCCATGGGCTGTTTGATATCTTAATAAGCTGCTTTACAAGCTATGTGCCACAACGGCCCCCGTATTTCGAAGCATTCAGCACTTTCCTGCACTGGGCGGTGGTCTCGGTGGCTGGAAGTGACAGAGTTGCACACTACTTGAGGGCTTACACGCAATCTTTGCTTTCTGGAATTGTTTCCTATACTGGCTGTATA
Organism: Bombina bombina; assembly: GCF_027579735.1. Taxonomy (NCBI): domain Eukaryota; kingdom Metazoa; phylum Chordata; class Amphibia; order Anura; family Bombinatoridae; genus Bombina; species Bombina bombina. The sequence goes on along the minus strand of NC_069501.1, from coordinate 878,241,417 downwards.
CTTTAGGGCCTGGCATGTGCCAGGGGTGCATAATATAGTTGCCGATGCATTGTCTCGCTTCCAGTGGGAGGAATTTAGGGCGGCGGCACCTGCTGCGGCTCCTAATGGTCTTTCTTGCCCTCTCTTTTTGTGGCAGATGGCGAGGGACTACAGCAACTGATTCCTTTGTTGCGGGCTTCGTTGGCACCCAGCACATGGTCGGCATATGTAAGGTACTGGAGCGAGTTGGTAGGTTTCTGCGACCTGCGTGAGTTCCCTTCCTGTGAGGGTGAACAGGGGTTTCTGTTGCACTGGCTGGCGGACCTGAGAGGTAAGTGAGCAAAAAAGGGGGTGGTGGTCGCAAGGCTATCGGCTGTGGCTTTCTTCTGCAGGCTATATGCTTTTAAAGACGAGTCACGCTCCTTCCTTGTAAAGCAGCGTATTAGGGGGTGGGGCCGTCTGGAAGTTCCATGACGGGATGCAAGGGAGCACATTACAGCGGAACGGCTGGTAAAGTTGCTGGTGGTCCTACCAGAGGTATGTTCCTCACCTTTCAAGGATCGGCTCTTCAGGGCGGCCTTCGGCCTGGCGTTTCATGGCGCATTAAGGGTGGGCGAGTTGGTACCGCAAGCCAAAACGGCGGCCACAGGGGGGTCATGCACAGCCATGTCAGACTGGTGGATGACTCCGTGCTATTGTTCATTCCCATGTCCAAAACCAACCAGGAGGGCTGGGGGGCTTGGCTTTCCTTGCCGGGGCAGCCTGGTGTTACCTGTTGCCCTGTGCGGCTAGTGTCATCTTACCTGGAAGTGCGGCCAGGAGGCTCCTCCAGGTTTCTTATACATGCCAATGGAGACCCGCTGACCAGATACCAGTTTGGGAAGGTTTTAGGTAGGGCAGCGCAAACGGCTGGTCTTGACGTGTCTTGGATTGCCCCACACTCCTTCCGAGTGGGGGTAGCGACGACGGCAGCAGAGTTGGGTTGGTCCTCGGATCGCATCCGCTCATTAGGGCAGTGGAGGTTGCAGTGGTATAAGTCCTATGTTAGGCCGCTGTATGTTTGAGAACGGGGATCAAGGGTCAAGTATGCAAGGGTTTGGGGGGCTTGCGGGGGCGATACCTAAAGGTAATGGGCCAAGGTTGTGAGGATCTGGTCTAATGCAAGCGGGCTAACTCTTGTTTTCTTTGTTTTCAGAAACACGTCCAGGTCCTGTACGGGTGTGCCTGCATTGCTCCAGAATGCCGCGAGTTGGTGGGAAAAAACCCACATTCTGATAATACATGCTGGCGGCAATGATGTGGGGGCCATTCCCACATTGGATCTAATTCGGGCAATGCAGTCAGACCTCAGGCAGTTCAAACTCTGGTTTCCAGGTGTGAGAATCGGGTGGTCGAATGTGATCCCTAGATTAAGATGGAGGCACATGGTGTGTCATAAGGCGGCTTTCCAGGTCAGGAAAAAGATCAATAGGGACCTGAGGAAGCAGGTATTTGAACTCAAGGGTTTTGTGGTAGAGCACGGGAACATCTCGGCAGCCCATAAGGGTTTGTATAGGCAGGATGGGGTTCATTTAGAACCGGCAGGAGTAGATTTGTTCTTGCAGAACATCAGGCAGGAGTTACTCCTAAGAGTATAGGGTGGCGGCAAGAGTCAGGACCAGTGAATATGCAGGTCAGTCTCTTGTGGCGGGTGGTCAGGATCACGGCTGCAGACTGGAAGGAGGTTTGAGTAATGGCCATTGCGGTCAGGGTGACGTCACAGGCTTGGTATGCTTGGGCGTGCTCGGGCTGATTATTGTTGGGCCAAAAAAAAACTAAATATAAAGCTGCGTGAGTATCTCCGCCTTGTGGTCTGCAGCAGTGTCATTTGGCCATTTTCTAGAAGGGGTTATCCATAGTTAGAATGTAGGCCCCGATGCTGCCACCCGTGGTTAAGTTACCTGCCAGTTCCACGGCTGGTACCAATAAATGCGACCCATGGGTCTTTCACCCACAAACTGTGTTGTGTTGTTATTTATTATTTAATAAAGTTATGTTAAGTGTTAAGTTATGATAAGTTAGGTTACAAGCAGACACTCAGGAGATGTAGGGCATTTAATCCCTTAAGAAAGTGCAGGGCAAATAGCCCGGAACGTAGCTAAGGGTTAAGGCCTGGAGGAGTGATTGCTGCTGTGTGTGTGTGTTAGTTACAATGTTGCATTGTGTTGGGAGGGGTTTATTAACCTTATAAGAAGGATGTGCAGGGATTCTACTTCCTCTTTGTTCCTGTGGACTCCCAGAATATCTTTCCCCACCCTCCCATCCCTGTTATGCACTGTTGTTGAATTTGTTAAGCACTGTCGTTGTTTTGTTATGCATCTTGGATTGCATTTGTTATGCATTACGGATTGGTACTTGTAATGCATTATTGATTTGATTCTCTGCATTACTGATTGGAAATTGTAATGCACTGTTGATTCGGATAACTATATAGAAGGTGGCAATCGGTTTTTCATTAAGTCTCTATTCGAGACTAGGTGTCTGAGGCTGGAATAGGGTTACTCAAACTACTTCCCTAAGTCCAAGGACGGTAATTTTTGAACTCCCCAGATATTGACATGCTGTTCGTCAAGTCAAGGCTGGACCTACAGGTTTGGAGTTTCTAATGCTTGCACCCTAATTTGGCGGGTGGTCAGGATCATTGCTGCAGACTGGAAGGAGGTTTGAGTAACGGCCATTGCGGTCAGGGTGACGTCACAGGCTTGGTATGCTTGGGCGTGCTCGGGCTGATTATTGTTGGGCCGAAAAAACCCTAAATATAAAGCTGCGTGAGTATCTCCGCCTTGTGGTCTGCAGCAGTGTCCCTTGGCCATTTTCTAGAAGGGGTTATCCATAGTTAGAATGTAGGCCCTGATTGCCGCCACCCGTGGTTAAGTTACCTGCCAGTTCCACGGCTGGTACCAATAAATGCAACCCACGGGTCTTTCACCCACAAACTGTGTTGTGTTGTTATTTATTATTTAATAAAGTTATGTTAAGTGTTAAGTTATGATAAGTTAGGTTACAAGCAGACACTCAGGAGATGTAGGGCATTTAATCCCTTATGAAAAAAAAAATCTTGAATTATCTTATCCAGAGGCCAGTATTTTTTTCAATTAGAAATGTCAAACATCATGTAAAGATCGGCTCTAAATGTATTATTAGGTGAACTTGAATACCACTATCAAATCATATGACTATAAAGCACTGTTAAAGTTAAACAGCAAGACTCCACTGGAATAATCACATCAGAACTGGACTTTTGAATTTTGAATAATTGGAATGGTCTCAGATTTGGGGGAAAAAGTCAGGAAAACAACCAATTGGCACTCAAATGCAGTGGTAACATAAAAAGGCATTGAATACTGCCATCATAATAAGATTTTTTTAATTGAGTTTTGGTTATATTAGGCTCAGAAAATAACCTAGTTTACGAATCTGTAAAACTGTACACTAGACACAGGACTAGGAATCTGTGAAGCTGTACACTGGACACAGGATTTGGAATCTGTGAAGCTGTACACTAGACACAGGACTTGGAATCTGTGAAGCTGCACACTGGACACAGGACTTGGAATTTGTGAAGCTGTTCACTGGACAAAAGACTTGGAATCTGTGAAGCTTTTCACTAGACACGGGACTTGGAATCTGTGAAGCTGTACACTGCACACAGGACTTGGAATCTATGAAGCTGTACACTGAACACAGGAATTGGAATTTGTGAAGCTGTTCACTGGACAAAAGACTTGGAATCTGTGAAGCTTTTCGCTAGACACAGGACTTGGAATCTGTGAAGCTGTACACTGAACACAGGAATTGGAATCGGTGAAGCTGTACACTGGACACAGGACTTGGAATCTGTGAAGCTGTACACTGAACACAGGACTTGGAATTTGTGAAGCTGTTCACTGGACAAAAGACTTGGAATCTGTGAAGCTTTTCACTAGACACGGGACATGGAATCTGTGAAGCTGTACACTGCACACAGGACTTGGAATCTATGAAGCTGTACACTGAACACAGGAATTGGAATTTGTGAAGCTGTTCACTGGACAAAAGACTTGGAATCTGTGAAACTTTTCGCTAGACACAGGACTTGGAATCTGTGAAGCTGTACACTGAACACAGGAATTGGAATCGGTGAAGCTGTACACTGGACACAGGACTTGGAATCTGTGAAGCTGTACACTGAACACAGGACTTGGAATCTATGAAGCTGTACACTAGACACATGACTTGGAATCTGTGAAGGTGTGCATTGAACACAAGACTTAAAATTTGTGAAGCTGTACACTGGACAAAGGACTTAGAATTTGTGAAGCTGTAAACTGATTAAAGGACTTGGAATCTGTGAAGTTGTACACTGGACACAGGACCTGGAATCTGTGAAGCTGCACACTGGTCACAAGAATTGGAGTCTACAGAACAGAACACTGGACTCAGGACTTGGACATGGCAATTTATCATATCATTTATATATAATTTGTATTGTAAAACATATGAACCAAGCAATGCTCAGGAAAAGTCAGGAAAACAACCAATTGGCACTCAAATGCAGTTGTAACCTAAAAAGGCATTGGATACTGCCATCATAATAAGATTTTTTTAATTGAGTTTTGGTTATAGTAGGCTCAGAAAATAACCTAGTTAAGATCCTTCTTAACAGTTAATTTGCTCTTTCTGCCCAAAGCAATTTAATTTGTTTATTTCTTATGCAATTGTAAATGTTAATGATTGTAATGAAAGCACCAGAACTCGAGTTAAAAAGGCTCATGGTTGCCAGCTATTGCTAAGCTATATTAAAACTTTATTAACAAAAAAGAACAGCACTTACAAATAATGGGCATTGTTATACAAAATACTTTTATATAAATTTGAATCGGTGTGTACCTTTGTCAATGCTGAAGCTACCTTGTTTTTAATCATTGCAAGTATACATTGGTACTATTTTTAGTTGTTTATTGTTATTTTATTGTGCATGTTTTCTTATTTATATAAATGAAATTTGTATATATTTTTTTAATGTGGTATTGGTTTGCATCTTCAAAATGGCTGCTATTTAATTATTGATTTTTGTTTTCCTGTTTTAAATTTGCATATTATGATTTGACTATGCCTTTTGTTTCCTGTTGTGGGAGTATACTGTATTTTCATTAGGTCTATAACTGTACACATCTCTTTACTTATGTGTGCTCTATAGATAACCTGCACACTATAATTACCTGCCACTCACTTCACTCTATTCTCTAGTATTAAAGGGACAGTCAAGTCCAAAAAAAAATTCATGTTTCAAATAGAGCATGTAATTTTAAAAACCTTTCCAATTTACTTTTATCACCAATTTTCCTTTTTTCTCTTGGTATTCTTAGTTGAAAGCTAAACCTAGGAAGGCTCATATGATAATTTCAAAGCCCTTGAAGGCCACCTCTTATCACATGCTTTTATATTTGCTTTTCACAACAGGGGAGAGCTAGTCCATGTGAGTCATATAGATAACATTGTGATCACACCTGTGACTTGTGGCAGACACTGCACTAATTGGCTAAAATGAAAGTCAACAAATAATAAATAAAATGTCATGTGATCAGGGGAATGTCAGAAGATGCTTATATACAAGGTAATCACACAGGTAAAAGTATATTATTATAACAGTGTTGGTTATGCAAAACTGAGGAATGGGTAATAAAGGGAATATCTATCTTTTTAAACAACAAAAATTCTGGTGTTGACTGTCCCGTTAATGTTCTCTGTGGGTTTATCTGTTCTGCGTTGCAATGCTGATTTCTGATACCCTTTTCTTGTTCTTCGATTAACTGTTTTATCAGCTTCCATTGTGTATCTCTGCTACCCTTTGTTACCTGTGTCTTCCGCCAAGTTGTCTCTTCAGTCAAGGTTACAGTTTTGAAAGTGCAAGCTCTTCTGCCCCGTTTCTCCTTCAACAAATTATACCAAGATAATAAAGCACATTTGATAATAAAAGTAAACTTGAAAGTTGTTTAAAATTGTATTTTCTACCTAAATCATGAAAGAAAATGTTGGGGTTTCATGTCCCTTTAATAAGTTTAATGCAGCATAGAGAAGCTAAACAATGTGAAAATCCTTATTGCATATTTTTTGATCAAAATAATAGACTGTCTCTTTAACGTCACAATTTTGTCTAACACGTATTGCATCTGTATATTAATTCATTTAATTGTGACATCCCTGCCGTAATGTAAGTGTGCTGGTTCCAATATAAGTGATTCTGGATGCCTTCTAAAACCCTTTTGAAAATCTCTGTGAAAAGCTTTCTAAATGTAGTAAAATGAGATGTACCTAAATTAAGGCAGGTGTAACTGACTATTTAACCAGTTAAAACGAATACTTTTTTAATAGATTGGTATCCCAGAGAAATAGGGTTGCAATATCAATTATAAAGATATTTCTTGACTTCTATGGTGTGCAGTAGTGATGACGTTAGAATGGGGATGATCAAACTTTTGGTGTCACACTTTATAGCCTTCATTACTACACCACTTGCATAATTTTTTCTAAAATGCTTAAAAGTGTGTCAGTAAGTAGCTTCAATAGAAGTTAGCTTTTTCATGTGTTGGGTAGCATGCGTATTACAAGTTGAAAGTCAAAAGATTTTGCACAAGCACTAACCCGAGGCGCACAAAAAGCCAAAATTTGAATATGTTCACAAATATACACATATACATATACATGAGACCTTGTATCTTTGAACCCTTATAACTTTGTATGCATTTTCTTAAACTAATTTTATTAGACAGTGTTATTATGAGAGTAACTGTACTTTTAAATTTAATTTTGATGTGTTTTGTGCAACATTTTTGTTGAACATAACAGCTAACCAGAGATCTGAAGTCCCAATATCCCGGTGAGAGTTAAATTTAATTGCTCTCAAGCTAACGCATTTACTTTCAACTTTTAATAAGCACGCTACTTCCTACAAGCACATAGAGCCACAATAATCTCCTTATCAAATGTGTGCAACACGCCACTCCTAATCTAGCTCATTGTTGGGATGGACTGGAAATAATACTGCTGGTTTAATGCATGCTGGTACTAATAAAACAGAATGATCTTTGTGCTAGCTCCAACAGAGATCATTAAAATATTTGTGACTGACAAAATGTATTAATTACATTTTAAATTGAATACAAAAAACCCCCAATAATAATGGAAAAAAGTAATAAAATAAAAATGAATTATCCCAATGGAGTGATGACATTATAACAATCTGTGTTCTTAGATCTTAAAATAAAATTTAAAATGATGTACACCTGGGCAAGTTCACAAAATTTGTATTTCAATATAAAAGGTCTATATAAAAGACGCCTTCTGCGTTTTACTTTTTTATTTTGCAATTGATGTTACAGTTCATACTACAGTTCATACTATCTTACGGCCAGATTATGAGTTTTGCGTTATGAGCGGTTCGGTAATAACTTGCAAGTTATTTCCACCGCTCACCTTTAATAGCTCTGCTATTAAAGGTTTGCAAAAACCCGGCATTAGCAGGCAATATGGCAGCATTGAGCTCCATACCGCACACAAATACCAGCGCTGCTTTGAGCTGGTTTTACGTGCTTGTGCACGATTTTCCCACAGACATCAATGGGGAGAGCCGGCTAAAAAAAGCCTAACACCTGCAATAAAGGAGCGTAAAAGCTCCGTAAAGCAGCCCCATTGATTCCTATGGGGAAAGAAAATGTATGTTTCTTTCATGTAATTGGCAAGAGTCCATGAGCTAGAGACGTATGGGATATACAATCCTACCAGGAGGGGCAAAGTTTCCCAAACCTCAAAATGCCTATAAATACACCCCTCACCACACCCACAATTCAGTTTTACAAACTTTGCCTCCTATGGAGGTGGTGAAGTAAGTTTGTGCTAGATTTCTACGTTGATATGCGCTTCTCAGCATGTTGAAGCCCGGTTCCTCTCAGAGTACAGTGATTGTCAGCGGGATGTGAAGAGAGTATCACCTATTGAATACAATGGTCTTTCTAACGGGGATCTATTTCATAGGTTCTCTGTTATCGGTCGTAGAGATTCATCTCCTACCTTCCTGGGCTTTTAAGAATGAAGCTTCAGTTGATCAGATTTGCAAAGCAGCAACTTGGTCTTCTTTGCATACATTTACTAAGTTCAACCATTTTTATGTTTTTTCTTCTTCTTAAGCAGTTTTTGGTAGAAAAGTTCTTCAGGCAGCTGTTTCAGTTTGATTCTTCTGCTTATAATTTCAGTTTTTTTCTTTTCCATTATAAGATTAAAACTTATGATTTGGGTTGTGTATTATTTTTTTCAGTGGAATTGGCTGTCTTTATTTTTTATCCCTCCCTCTCTAGTGACTCTTGCGTGGAGTTCCACATCTTGGGTATTGCTATCCCATACGTCACTAGCTCATGGACTCTTGCCAATTACATGAAATAAAACATAATTTATGTAAGAATTTACCTGATAAATTAATTTCTTTCATATTGGCAAGAGTCCACGAGGCCCACCCTTTTTATGGTGGTTATGATTTTTTTTTGTATAAAGCACAATTATTCAATTTCCTTTGTTTATGCTTTTGCTCCATTCTTTATCAGCCCACTTCTTGGCTATTTGTTAAACTGAATTGTGGGTGTGGTGAGGGGTGTATTTATAGGCATTTTGAGGTTTGGGAAACTTTGCCCCTCCTGGTAGGATTGTATATCCCATACGTCACTAGCTCATGGACTCTTGACAATATGAAAGAAATGAAATTATCAGGTAAATTCTTACATAAATTATGTTTTACACCTAACACCCTAACAAAACCCCCAAGTCTAAACACCCTTAATCTTCTGCCCCCAACATCGGCAACACCTACATTACACTTATTAACCCCTAATCTGCCGCCCTGACATCGCCGCCTACCTACACTTATTAACCCCTAATCTGCCGCCTCCAATGTCGCCGCCACCTACATAAATTTAATAACCCCTAATCCGCCGCCAATGTCGCAGCCGCCACTATACTAAAGTTATTAACCCCTAAACCTCTGGCCTCCCATATCACTAACACTAAATAAATATATTAACCCCTAAACCTAAGTCTCACCCTAACACTAACACCCCTAACTTTAATATAATTAAAATAAATCTGGAGGCGGAGCCAGCACTCAATGGAGACAGCTGCACATTTGTGAGCTCTGCTCTCCCTGTAGGGCCAAACTACCTAAATGTGGATGCACCGGATCGCAATCTGCTCACAACACTGTCCCTTCAACTCCGGACCCACTCCTCCTGCATGAGGCCACATCGGATGGGGGACATATAATACAGGAGCAGATTCCTCTCACACCGGACCCGCGACATAGCCACAGATTACAGTTGCGGCTCGAAATTGCATAACGGATGCGACTGCCCCGGGTCCAGATGCCACAGAGGTGATAGAAATCATCATTAAAGGTGAGACCAGGGTGTCCGGTCAAATGTGGACTGTGAGAGGGGACTAGCAGACCTATATAGGGCACTGGGGCACTGCAGCCACCATCTTAGCACATAAGACGCAGCACATGGCGTCTGCAGACATAAAAGCAATATGTGTATAACTAAGTTGATCGCAAGGGCATAATTACATGGAGAATCAGCTCTATATCTAATGTGGCTAATAATAAAGGCAGTGGCGTCACTTAAAGGGACATAACACTTTTCGTTTGCATGATCAACCTAAGGTCAGAATATGTTTGGTCATATGGCTGGAGCCAACGCTTCTAATTAGAAAGCAACTGAGATATCTCATATAAGCTACACTTAGCTACAGAGCAGCTTGGACGTTTACCCTGTTTTGCTTTACTATCCTAGGCTGCTTAATTTGCCACAATTTAGCTTCCTCATACCCCTGATATAATAATAAGCATGTCTCCTAAAAAAGGGGGTAAGCCTGAAAAGGCAGCTAAAAAGCAAGTTTCCGCAAACCCATCTGTAAATAACTTTTTTAAACACTTAGAGGCGCCAACTAAGAAATTGACAACTCCACGTGATGTCAGAACTGATGCCTCTTCTGCCTCATCTGAATCAGAGGGAGAGTGCTCAGAATCTACTGTTTCCATTTCTAGGGCCCTATTGGACTCTTTACCTTCAAAAAAAGATTTTTCCTCTTTAATATGTCAAGTAAAGCAGTGCATACGGGAGGAGATCTCTGAGATTAAAAAAGACCTCTCAGATATGGGTCAAAGGGTGGAAAGATTGGAAGATAATTCAGACCTTACCAATTCAAATATAACTTTCCTTCATTCCAGGAGCAGCACAAGATGACTATATACTCCAAATGGAGAACAAATTAGATGATTTAGAAAATCGAAGCCGCCGAAGTAACATTAGAATACGGGGAATCCCGGAGACAGTATCACCGTCAGAACTGGAAGATTATTTGCAAGGTCTCTTTACACACATTATTGGAGTCGATCCTGAAGCCACCATAGCCTTGGATAGATTTCATAGAGCTCTACGGGCAAAGCCCCTGGGGGATCAACCCCCAAGGGATGTTATTGTCAAAGTCACAAGCTACCAGATTAAAGAGGATATAATGAAAAAAAGCCAGGCAGAAATACCCACTTCAATTCAGAGCTGAGCCTATCCAACTATACGAAGACCTAACACCCAGAACATTGCAGAAAAGAAGGGAATTCAAACACCTAACTGCAAAGCTGAGACAGCGCAACATCCCATATAGATGGGGCAACCCTTTTAATTTACAAATACCATGGAAAGGCAGAAGACTAATCTGTAACTCTACAGAAGACATCTTACAGATCTGCAAAGACTTGGAGATCACACCACCATCTCTGCAAAGCGAGACCCATGAGGCGACAATGAAGGAACTTAACCCAGCTCCACCTCTCCCTTGGAGAACAGAGTGGAAGAAGATCCCTGCAAAGACTGCACCCATTGAAGCCCAGGGCCCTGGGCGCACACTCACACTGGGAAGGTGAACTTTTTACCTTTGAGACTGCTATCAATAAATAAGTACATTATAGTAAAGGCTGCCCGTTTCAGCCAAACTCCTGATACAGGTTGCAGATTGTTGACAGGGACACATGTATGAGAAGAGCTATATAAGGTAAAATGCTTGACTAATGTTGATTTTCTGCAATGTCATCCGTTCCAGTTTTGTATTACAATGTTGGCCGCTATGTTGAAACCTGTTCTATAAGTTCCATCAGTAATATGCCCTCTAACATATTATTATATTTCTGAATATGAAATAAGGTTTTAGGAAACACTTGTTCAACAATACTAGGTGCATCACATAGATAGACTTTGAGATATAGATTTGTTGCCCACTAGGGGTTTGTGTTCTCCCTTTAAAAAGAATACGGTTCTTTAACTTTTTTGTTTGCACCTGTTGTGCTATGTTTATTTTGTTTACATTTTTTTAAAAAACAACATACCAGCTCATATATACACTCCATCAAAACAGCCCATAACACTACATTAGAAGATACAAGGTCCATTGGAATCTCGTTCAAAAATTTCTATCATAAACTCTATAATTTATACCCCAACAGACCACACATATCGCACCAGTTGAAATGTGAGGAGTACTTAGACACCATAACAGTCCGCAAACTCACTGACAATGAAGTTTCACTACTAGAAGCTCCAATCTCAGAGAGGGAAATCCTAGAGGCCATAAAAGAACTGAAACCGGAAAAAGCACCGGGCTCGGATGGGTTTAGCAATCGTTACTATAAAGTATTTAAGGCCCAATTAGTACCATATCTGCTCACTTTATTTAACCAAATATCGGAATCCACAGTTTTCCCCGACACCATGATGCAGGCCCACATCTCAGTGCTTCCCAAACCTGGTAAAAAAACGGAAACCCCAGCAAATTTTAGGCCAATCTCATTGTTGAACGTAGATCTTAAACTATACGCTAAAATTATAGCAAACAGAGTTAATAAAATATTGCCAAGTTTAATCCACCCTGACCAGGTCGGGTTCGTCCCACAGAGAGAGGCCAAAGATAATGTATGTAAGGTACTAAATGTGATGGAATATATTAAAAGATCAGGTGTCCCTTCCATATATCTATCAACTGATGCTGAAAAAGTGTTTGATAGATTGGATTGGACCTTCCTACAGTCTACCCTCTACAAATTTGGTTTCCCCAAGACACTTATCCAAAAAATATTTGCTCTATATACCAACCCTACTGCCCAGATTAAGGTTAATGGGGTGCTCTCTGACAATTTTGAAATTTGGAATGGTATGAGGCAGGGATGCCCTCTCTCCCATTCTCTTCATATATATCACTGGAACCATTGGCTGCAAAACTGCGCAAACATCCAAATATCAAAGGTATAAACATCCAAGAAGAAACATATAAATTGGCAATGTTTGCCGATGATATCACTATGACTCTGACAGACCCATTAGATTCCCTCCCATATGTCCAATATGAACTACAGGCTTTTGGTGAGGTGTCAAATTTTTTGATAAATACTAATAGATCAGAACTATACCCAATTAATCTCTCAGAAGCAGAGGTGACAGAGATACAACAAGCATTCCCAAACAAAATTCAGGCTCAAGCGCTAAAATACTTAGGTATACTCCTTTCACATAATACTGAAAACCTACGAAAATTAAATTACCGCCGCTTACTGGAGGAGTTTCAATATTTAACAGCCTCATGGCTCCCAAAAAAAATATCTCATGGTTGGGGAGAATAGCAGCTGCGAAAATGACTCTGCTACCAAAGGCCTTGTACATTATGCAGGCATTGCCAATACCAGGGGTTGCACCAGATATTAGCAAATTACAAGCTATTATAGACACCTATATATGGAATCGCAGACCACCAAGACTAGCCAAAAATACACTCTATAGACACAGGGAGGAGGGCGGTTTGGGGGTCCCAAACTTATATTTCTACAAGTTGGCCATTGTTTTGAACAGAGTGGTGGAATGGTGTAGACAGGGTAATGATTCCTTCAAAACATGCGTTCATCTAGAATCTCAGTTGTTGGGTATTTCCCATTTTGGCGGAATATGCTGGGCTCCCCAGAAGCCCCCTTTAGAAAAAAATTGCAGGATTCCCAATTATTAAAGAGACTTGGTCAATCTGGCTAAAAATGCGCAACTCACATAGGCGTATAACGGCAATTTACTCACCACTGAAAACACTATACCCAAATAGAGAGCTACATTCTGATCCAATGGGAAAAAAGCTATATAAAAATAAGCCTACAAAATTTTTAGACCTAATACCTGTATTTGGATTGATGGATAAAGGGTGATTAGCACCAAGAGATATGCTACTAACACAAGGCTTTAATACGTTCCAAACCTGGCTCACCTATCACCAAGTTCGTCACTATCTCTCCATCCATAAATATAAACAAGACTTGTCTAGACCACGCACAGCTTTTGAACTGTTGTGTACTTCACAACAACCCCCCCAAAAAAATTATTTCTATGATGTATAAAGATATCCTTAAATCACATTACCCCACCAAACCAAATTACACACTTAAATGGGAAAAAGAGATGGGGAAAGAAATCTCCCACAAACAGGCGACCGCTGATTCAGCTTGTTCAGCGGCAGTACTTGAAACAAACATCAAAATACTCACTAGGTGGTACCTAACCCCCAGCAAATTAAAGCATATGTTTACTAATGCCAGCAATAAATGCTGGAGGGGTTGTGATCAAGAAGGCACAATGTATCATATCTGGTGGGAATGCAATGTAATGCGAACATTTTGGGCCCAAGTTCACGAACAAATTTGTAAAATAATAGGAATAGACCTCTCTCCCCTGAGGGGGTCTTGTTTAACACGGTCCCACATATCCCTTGTAAAATTAGAAAACGCCTCTACCAAATTCTATTATACGCAGCAAAAAAGCTTATCTCACAGCTGTGGAAGAGGATGCAACCACCCATGATTGCTAACTGCCTTGCCTTGGTAAAAAGCACCCTAATATTGGAAAGATTATATTATTTTAGATTGGGATGCCTAAATTTTTACCATGATATGGTATTTATATGGGAGCAATACTTGTATGGGAGAGGAGCAATTGGCAGCTGACACCTGATATATGATACAATAAGGTACAAAATATATTTTGATATGGAGCATAAATGGGCAAAAAAAGAAAGAAATCTTACCTATCCTATTTGATCAGCAAACACCCAAGTATGACAGTGTATTTAGTTTAGTTTGTTATGCAACACATTAATTTATGGTTTGCGTAGTTACGCATCTACTTTATGCACGTCTCCTTTTGAGACAACAATCCTAGATGGAATGGTATATCCACAGGTGTAATACAACAGTCAGGCTCACTCGATGAGCCCCGATGTAGAAGATAGACCATAGATCCTGATACGTTAGCCAACCAGCTTGAGTCATAACCTGTGTAACCTTGTCTGGTCTATAATGGTAACAAATATGGCTATATGTTTTGAAAACAATACTCTGGTCCTTAACTGATTGTAATTGAAGGTATTACTATGTGTATATCGTAATAATCCTGTCATGTTGTGCAATTGATTTTGTGTTTTTCTTTTCTGTTTGTTTATTTGGAAAACTAATAAAAGAAATAAAATATAAAAAACAAAATAATTAAAATAAATCTAAATAAAAATTACTATCATTAACTAAATAATCCCTTTTTAAAACTAAATAGTTACCTATAAAATAAACCCTAAGCTAGCTACAATATAACTAATAGTTACATTGTAGCTAGCCTAGATTTTATTTTTGCGTTACGAATCTTGCGGTATAGGCTGTACCGCTCACTTTTTGGCCTCCCAGAAAAAGCTTGTATTATCGGAGCTATGGAATTCCCATTGAAAAAAGACTTTACGCAAATTGGGTAAGTTAATTTGCGTTAAGGCCAAAAAAGTGTGTGGTACAGCTTTTTTGACAAGACTCGTAATAACAGCGGTAGTGAAAAAGCAGCGTTATAACCCATAACGCTGCTTTTTCACTCATAACACAAAACTCGTAATCTAGCCGAAAAACAAAAACACTAAATTACACAAAATAAAAAAGAAATGATCAAATATTTAAACTAATTACTCCTAATCTAATAGCCCTATCAAAATAAAAAAGCCCCCCAAAATAATAAAACCCTAGCCTAAACTAAACTGCCAATAGCCCTTAAAAGGGTCTTTTGCGGGGCATTGCCCCAAAGATATCAGCTCTTTTACCTGACAAATAAAAATACAAACATCCCCCCAACAGTAAAACCCACCATCAACACAACCAACCCCCCAAATAAAATTCTATCTAAAAAACTTAAGTTCCCCATTGCCTGAAAAGGGCATTTGGATGGGCATTGCCCTTAAAAGGGTATTCAGCTCTTTTACATTGCCCAAACCCTAAGCTAAAAATAAACACTAACCCCCAAAGATCCACTTACAGTTTTGGAAGACCGGACAATCATTCTCATCCAGCCGGCAAAGTCCTCATCCAAGCAGCAAGAAGTCCTCAACAAAGCCGGGAGAAGTCTTCATCCAAGTGGCAAGAAGTCATCATCCAGGCGGGCAGAATTCTTCATCCAGACGGCATCTTCTATCTTCATCCTTCCGGCGTGGAGCGGGTCCATCTTCAAGACATCCGGCGCAAAGCATCCTCTTCATATGGTACCAGCCGTACACTGAAGGTTCCCTTTAAGGGACGTCATCCAAGATGGCGTCCCTTGAATTCCGATTGGCTGATAGAATTCTATCAGCCAATAGGAATTAAATGATAAAAAATCATATCAGACAATATGATGGAGCTTGCATTCTATTGGCTGTTCCAATCAGCCAATAGAATGCAAGCTCAATCCCATTGGCTGATTGGATCAGCCAATAGGATTTTACCCTTGAATTCTATCAGCCAATCGGAATTCAAGGGACGCCTTCTTGGATGAAGTCCCTTAAAGGGAACCTTCAGTGTACGGCTGGGACCGAATAACTATAATTTTAAACTCATAATACCAGCGCTATAGGGAGTGAAATACCGCTGAAAATGCTGCGGTTGTTAATTTCCCTATATCGCTCAAAACTCGTAATCTGGCTGATAGACAGGTAAAAGAGCCATTAGCGGAATCACTATTAGAACTAGCCTATAAAAGATGTCTGCACACCGTTGAAAGTAAAAAGGACAAACCTCAAATTCTTAACTTACCAGGGGGTCGATCCGATATAGATCGTAGTTTGCGGCGCAAGCGAGGGAACCCGCGTTGCCCGCAGTTTCAGCTCGCAACTCGAGCTATCCCATATATGTTGCCGTCAGATGCTAACGTGCCGTAAGTCTGATAAACCAGCGATGTCCAGAAATCTGCGCAAGTACAAATTTCTGGCGTCGCCAGTGACTTGCGGCACGTTAGAAACTGCCGGCGCCTACAAAACCTGACTAAAGTCTAAATTACCCGCACTGTCTAACACGCCTCCCTAACATAGCCCGACATGTCTAACACGCCTCCCTAACATAACACGCCTCCCTAACATAGCCCGACACGTCTAACCCTCTATTCGCTATCCCCCCTCACTAGCCTAACAATAAAATATGTATTAACCCCTAAACCGCCGCTCCCGGAGCCCGCCGCAACCTAATAAAATTATTAACCCCTAAACCGCCGCCAGCTATACTAAATCTATAACCCCCTAAAGTGAGCCCCTAACACCGCCGCCATCTACCTTACCTACCCCCTAAAGTGAGCCCCTACCCCGCCGCTATCTATTTTAAAATTATTAACCCCTAATCTAATCCCCCTACCCCGCCGCCATCTATATTAAATTATTTAACCCCTAAAATACTAAACTATCCCTACCACTAAACCTAAGTCTAACCCTACAAATAGCCCTGAAAAGGGCTTTTTGCGTGGCATCGCCCCAAAGTAACAGCTCTTTTGCCAGCCCTTAAAAGGGCTTTTTGCGGGGCATGCCCAAAAGTAACAGCTCTTTTGCCAGCCCTTAAAAGGGCTTTTGGCGGGGCTTTGACACAAAGTAAACTGCTCTTTTGCCTACAATCTAATCCCCCTACACCGCGGCCACCTATAATAAATGTATTAACCCCTAATCTAATCCCCCTACACCGCCGCCAGCTATATTAACTATATTAACCCTAATTATATTAGGGTTAATATAGTTAATATAGTTATTATATTATATATATTAACTATATTAACCCTAATTATATTAGGGTTAATATAGTTAATATCGTTATTATATTATATATATTAAGTATAATAACCCTATCTAACTCTAACATCCTAACTAAAATAATTCTAATATTAATATTATTAATTAAAATATTCCTATTTAAATCTAAATACTTAGATCAGATTTTTCTACCTTAATTCCGATTGGCTGATAGAATCGGAATTCGGCGGACGCCATCTTGGATGACGTCATTTAAAGGAACCTCATTCGTCGGGAAGTCGTCGTGCCGGAAGGATGCTCCGCGGCGGAGGAGCGAAGGAAGAAGATTGAAGATGCCGATTTGCTTGAAGACATCGCCGATGGAAGAAGACTCTCTGCCGCTTGCTGGAACACATCGCCCGGATGGAAGAAGACTTCACTGCCGCTTGCTGGAACACATCGCCCGGATCGGATGAGGAGTTCGGCCCGGTGTGGTGAAGACAAGGTAGGGAGATCTTCAGGGGGGTAGTGTTAGGTTTATTTGAGGGGGGGTTGGGTTAGATTAGGGGTATGTGGGTGGTGGGTTGTAATGTTGGGGGGTGGTATTATGTTTTTTTTTTGCAGGCAAAAGAGCAGTTTTCTTTGGGGCATGCCCCCACAAAAGGCCCTTTTAAGGGCTGGTAAGGTAAAAGAGCTTTGAACTTTTTTTAATTTAGAATAGGGTAGGGAATTTTTTTATTTTGGGGGCTTTATTATTTTATTAGGGGGCTTAGAATAGGTATAATTAGCTTAAAAATCTTGTAATCTTTTTTTTATTTTTTGTAATTTAGTGTTTGTTTTTTTTTTGTAATTTAGTTTAGTTTATTTAATTGTATTTTTAGATAGATATTTGTAGTTTCTTTAATTTATTGATAGTGTAGGTGTATTTGTAACTTAGGTTAGGATTTATTTTACAGGTAATTGGGTAATTATTTTAACTAGGTAGCTATTAAATAGTTAATAACTATTTAATAGCTATTATACCTAGTTAAAATAATTAACAATTTACCTGTAAAATAAATATAAACCCTAACATAGCTATAATGTAATTATTAATTATATTGAAACTATCTTAGGGTTTATTTTATAGGTAAGTATTTAGATTTAAATAGGAATATTTTAGTTTATAATATGAATTAGATTTATTTAATAAGAATTTAGTTAGGGGTGGTAGGGTTAGATAGAGTTAATATAGTTAATATAAATACTATAGTAACTATATTAACTATATTAACCCTAATATAATTATGGTTAATATAGTTAATATATATAATCTAATAACTATATTAACTATAATATACTTAGGGTTAATATAGATAATATAGCTGGCGGCGGGGTAGGTAGATTAAATTAGGTGTTAATAATTTTAATATAGATGGCGGCAGTGTAAGGGGTTCACATTAGGGGATAGATCAGTTAGATGGTGGCGGTTTTAGGGGCTCACAGTAGGGGGTTAGTTTATGTAGATGGCGACGGTTTAGGGGTTAAATACTTTATTATGGATTGCGGCGGGGGATCGCGGTTGACAGGGAGATAGAAATTGCTCATGCGTTAGGTGTTAGGTTTATTTTAGCAGATCGCGGTTGACAGGGAGATAGACATTGCGCATGCGTTAGGTGTTAGGTTTATTTTCTAGCTAGTTTAGGGAGTTACGGGGCTCCAATAGTCAGCGTAAGGCTTCTTACGGCTGCTTTTTGTGGCGAGGTGAAAATGGAGTAAGATTTCTCCATTTTCGCCACGTAAGTCCTTACGCTGCATATTGGATACCAAACTGCGCTGATTTGGTATACCTGCCTATGGCCCAAAAAACTATGAGCGACGGCAGAAATATACGGGCGTAACTTCTAGGTTACGCCGTATATAGGATACCAAACCAGCGCAAATATTGGCGTCGCCGGCTTTTGCGGGTGACAATTTTTATCGGATCGACCCCCAGACCTAAGACCACTTTTGAGTTTTATACACTCTTCAAATTCTTTAAAATCAGGAGGGAAATATAGATGTATTTCTTTTGGTGAACTAAACAAAATAATTCTATAACAGTAGGAGGTTATATAAAAATGAACTTATCAAAGCAAGTCTATAATAGTAAGAGATAAATATATAAATTTCTTTCAATGGACTTATCAAAAAGAAACTGACTAGGGTCTTTAAAGGGAAAGTATACACAAATTATCATATAACTGCATGTAATAGAATTTACAATAAAGAAGACTATGCACAGATACTAATCTAAACATCCTGTATAAAACTTTTAAAAACTTACTTTAAAGCTTCCAGTTTGACATTGTTGATGAGGTTATGCTGTGACACCCAGTGAAAGGAACTGCAGACATTCTGTCTGAAAAGACAGCTTATACAAATAGGAGCTGGAAGCATCTGTAGACATTAGTGTACATATACAACTTTGGGGCTTGGTTAGAAGTCTGAAAATCAGCATAATTTTAAAAATAAGCAAAACTATAATTTTGTTAATAAAACACTCACAGATGTTATTATAAATGGATCATCTAAAAAACATGTATGGACATAAAAATCTAGTGTACTATGTCCCTTTAAGAACCTATCAAATTAGAATAGGCTCTCAAATTACTATTTTGACAGGAGATATATATCTTTAACCCTTTGAGTGCTAAACACTTTCCCACCTGGTTGCTAAGCTGATTTGATGTTTTTTTTTTATTTTTATTATTAAAGGGACACTGTACCCAAAGTTTTTATTTTGTGATTTAGATTGAGCATGAAATTTTAAGCAACTTTCTAATTTACTCCTATTATCAAATTTTCTTCATTCTCTTGGTATCTTTATTTGAAATGCAAGAATGTAAGTTTAGATGCCGGCCCATTTTTTGTGAACAACCTGGGTTGTCCTTGCTGATTGGTGGATAAATTCATCAACCAATAAAAAAATTGCTGTCCAGAGTACTGAACCCAAAAAAAACTTAGATGCCTTCTTTTTCAAATAAAGATAGCAAGAGAACGAAGAAAAAATGATAATAGGAGTAAATTAGAAAGTTGCTTAAAATTGCATGCTCTTTCTGAATTACAAAAGAAAAATTTTGGGTTCAGTGTCCCTTTAAGATTATAAATCCACTTTATACAAGGACATCAAATAAGAAAACATTCCATATAAGGCATTAATATAAGAGTAGACAATGAGATACTTACATACCATATGCAGATCAGGGAATTTATAACCATATGCTGGTTTACTAAGTATACTGTCTGAATATGTATGGTGTACAAGATTCATCATTATTTGTTAAAGGACCATTAAATACACTAGATTTGAATAATCAACAAATGCAAGATAACAAGACAATGCAATAGCATTTAGTGTGGACTTCAAATGAGTAGTAAAAAAATGTTGTGACAATTTTAAGTTATGTCTATTTCCACTCCCCCTGTACCATGTGACAGCCTTCAGCCAATTACAAATGCATACATGTACCATGTGACAGCCATCAGCCAATCACAAATGCATATACGTTTATTCTGTGAATTCTTGCACATGCTCAGTAGCAGCTGATAAAAAAGACTGTGCACATTTTGTTAATTTAAGTAAATTGGAAAGTTGTTTAAAATTGCTGCTCTATCTGAATAATGAAGGTTCAATTATGACTTGAGTGTCCCTTTAAGCTAAAAGCCCTCAATTTATCAACCCACACCACTATCCAATAAAATGTGGAATATAGCGTTATTAAGCTACATGGGCATGAAAGACTCCATGGGGTCAATTTATCAAAGAGTCAATCTGAGTGCATTCGCCGGCGTCAAAACACTCGCCAGACATCGCTGACACAAATCTAAAAACGATACCCTTATTTATAAAAAAAAACGTCAAAAACACGCATGTCAAGTACGGTGCAAAGAGCATCGGACTGTTAACTAACAGTCAGCGATGTTGCGGTTATTCGTGTTTTTCACAACTTTATTTTTTCCATTTCATTACTGTCCATGAACAAGCACATTTCTCTAAAGCTAATCTTTTATTTTTCAACTGTTAATGTCCAAGAAATAGCTACATTTATACCTCAACAAACAATATCTCATAGAAAGTTATTTTTATATTTATCTGTTATACAAAAAAAAATCTTAGATGATACTTTATTTCTAGAACTCATTATATGCTTTTATCTAAAAAATTTTATAAAGGATTATTAATGCTAGAATTTGTACATATATCTTTGGACATACTTGTATATGCACATACTTGTTTGTGTGTTATGTCAGAAATCTTTTTTACAAACATATTTGTACTAAACATATTTACATGTCCCTAATTTCCTTTTTTTTTTTTTGTTCTAAACAATGTTATCTTTCATATCTCTGTGTTTATTTATACCACTATATGTATATAGTGTAAATGTATTATTATTCTGAGCAGGAATAATTGCAAATTTAACATGTAATCAGGGTATCATATGTATTTATTTGCAATCAATTGATATTTTAAGAGCTGGGCCAGTTTTCTCTCTGTACCTGTCTAACCCCTCCTGATTGCAATCTAGTTTTAAAAACCACCCCTTCACATGTATTATAAAATTGGCTGTCATATAAGATGACATTTCTTACTGAAAAAGAAATTCAAGAGAAGGAAGAAATACACTGAAAAAAGCATGACAATAAAGAGGTGATTTTAATTTCTGCTGTATCTGAATCATGACAGTTTAATGTTACGTGGACTATCCCTTTGAGCTATAAGCTTAAGATTATATTGAATCAAACATCAATTCAAAATTTAAAATCCTTGTCTAAAATATTACACTGTGTTTTCTAATGTCAGCATCAATGTTTATCTTGAATTCTAAATTCAAATATATAAATTGCACTTACAAGTTCTGTTGAGTGATCAGTGACACAGTATCAAGCATTTTGATTCGTTAGTGATAGTTTAAAATGTATATTTGAATCAGATTGGCTGATGTCATAAATCATATGATTATGCATATTCTAATCAAAAGTGGTTGAAAAATTCACTAGTGTGTGGGTTGTTTAGGAGTTTGCGTTATAATTGGTGTGAAACGTGTTGAGTCAAAATTGGCGTGAAGTGGAGAGTGGGACTTGTATTGCATGGCTTAAACATGTTGCACATAGATTTTTCACAAAAAATAAAAATGAAGTTAGTTATATTATGTTGTGTGTTTCATTATATATCTCTATATCTATTAGTTTGACAAGTTTGGGGCAAAACATGTCGACATATTTGGAGAAATAATGTTGTCCCCTTGCTTTATAATGAGAGACAAAGTTGTAACATAATCCATAAGTAGTAATGTATTTTTCATTTGTATCCCTATATCTACTAGTGCACCAAATGTGGAGTAATAATATTGTTTGATTTAGAAAGGGTATATAATTTTAATAGAGTTTCTAATTAACTTTTTTACGTAATATACTTCATTCTCTTGCAGCATTGAACATAAGCTTTCTGTGTTTTCATACTCCCATTGAGTTCTATGGCATCCGCGACCTCAAGGATGGCAAATTGAAAACTAGGTATGCTGCATCTGAATAGACGCGAGCGTACCTGTTAAATGTTTCATAAATTGGGAAAAGTGTCAAATAGAGTCAAATGTGAATTCAAAACATCTGTAATGATGCAAGCATCGATCTTCGTCGGATTGAGATCGCGGGATCGTATTTTACATCACAAATTTCAACATTTGCCGATCTTGGCTCTTTGATAACTATGGTGGATCAATCTTGCAACAAATACGATGTGGAATTCAAGTGTATTTTCAGTTTACGGTTTGATAAATTGACCCCCTAATATCATTTAAATTGAAGGATGACATCCTAGCTCAAAAATACTGCCAAAATATTCCATTAGGGAGGTGTAAGATCAAATTATCATATATGTTTAAAAGCCGAACAAATTATGAGGCAGAAGAGACTAGAGAATCCTGAAGTTAAGAAACATTAAAAACTTAACAATAAATTGTAAGTTAGTAGACTGAGATTATTCCTAGCCATGATATACAACTTATAGTAGGAAAAATAAGTGCCCCTGCATGAAACAAGCCAATCTCTTATAGTTTGCTCATAGAGTATAAAGTATAAGCATATTCAAAGGTTAATATACAGTTTAAATTTAATAAATTAACAAAATCTAGAACATTAAGACAAAATATTAAACAACATTCTATGTATTGTTGTCACCTTCAAAACTGGGCTGATGAACATATCTGTCTTCATCATTACAGCTGCTGAGTCAATGATTACTCTACTCCACATACATTTAAGCTGTTCTGGGATATGAATGCTACCGCAAAGACAGTCCCATTATGTAGGACTATCCATCAATGATCCCAAGTAGTGCAAGGCCTTATGTTCATCAGGATAGTATTATCCGGCTGCCTATATTTTTGGAGGAGAACTCTCTCCTCGATTGCTCCTATTCTTAAAGATTTTTGAATATCAACTGAAACAGGTAGAGTGTCCACAGATTGGCATAACAAAACAGGCTGATCCAGCCAGGTCTCCAATACATTTTGATAAGTCTGATGGTCAACCAGTTGTATGGTTATAGTCACAATCCATTCTCCAGACTCTGCATGAGTTTTTCTTTCAGAATCTTCCATGCATGTATCTTCTCAGAGTTGTTAGCAGCGACATCTTGCTCCAGAGGGTCAGCTGCATCCCCCAAGGTAAAGGTCTGCATTCAGCTCCATATGTGACTCATTATTGTTCACCTCTGTACTGTGTGGCCTGATAACTGAAAAAATATGATAAATTCTACTAGCCAGTCTGTAAAATCATTGAAAAGGGCTAGTATAGCCATGTGGAAATCCGCCATGCTTATGACATACAGGGTAGATGTAAAATCAGAACTATATAGATATTGGTAAGAAGACTACAAGTGGTCCCTCTATGTATACTGATGTTAAACTGTAAAAGTACACAATCTCAAATAGCTTTTGATTTCTAAATATATATCGCTCTAGTGTAGGGTGACCATATTGCCACTTTAAAAGGGGACACATATGAAAAATACATGTCAGGGTTTTTATACAAAAAAATTCTTTAAACAGCCCTGAAAACAGCCCTGACAGATGTATTTTTCATATGTGTCCCTTTTAATATAGTCACCCTACTCTAGTGGCATCTCTCAGTTATCTGGGGAGGGGGGGATCCGGCAGTCCCATCAAAAAGGCACTCACTGGTCTTCGTAAAAAATATAACTTTTATTTCAGGTCAACACTAAAAAAACATTGACCCCCTACTTAGGGACTACGTTATCTCCAAATAAGACACACACACTCAAATTGTTGGGGTAAAAAGGCCGCAGCTTGTTTATTAACAACCTCTTAACATATAAGTAAAAACCCATAAATTACCTAATCATAACTTAACTGTAAAACCCTCACGGGGCTTGCCATGTAACCCAATGTCTCTCCATTCCACAGATCCCCTCCGGAACCAAAATAAACCTCCCCTGCCTGGCAGGAGGTACCCCAGCAGACTTCACCACCACCAAAGGCAAGCCCCACCACCAAGCTGCGACATGGAATGTTCGCCTCCACACCGTAAATCCAGGGAGGGAGGGAGGGAGCTTCTTTCACCATCAGGTCCGGACAGAAGATGAGCGTACTTCCTGCTCACCGTCCTTTAAGGACTCCCCTGAGGACCCACCCCCCATCCTACCCAATTGGTTCCCTAACTTGCCCTGCTCTGGGGTCAAATGCCCTTTTGAAATAGGCATTTCTCCAGGGCAGGCTTGACCCCCTACTTATGGACTACGTTATCTCCAAATAAGACACACACACTCAAATTGTTGGGGTAAAAAGGCCGCAGCTTGTTTATTAACAACCTCTTAACATATAAGTAAAAACCCATAAATTACCTAATCATAACTTAACTGTAAAACCCTCACGGGGCTTGCCATGTAACCCAATGTCTCTCCATTCCACAGGTCCCCTCCGAAACCGAAATAAACCTCCCCTGCCTGGCAGGAGGTACCCCAGCAGACTTCACCACCACCAAAGGCAAGCCCCACTGCCACCAGGCCGGCTCATAGCCGGACCCCGCCACCCACCAAGGCCTTTTCCACCCCTTCTCTCAAATTGAAATTGAACAAATGTAACCCAACTTCATTGAGGTAGACTCCATCTCTCAAAAAGAAACATTTCCCCGAACCACCTTCAAACTCTACGTGCCGTATAGACACCCCACCATTCCGCTCCACAAATTTGCTCAGGATCCTATTGACTTTTCTCCTTGACAATTCTAACCTCCGCACATCCCACGCTGCTCTCCACCTCAACCGAGGTGTAATCTCCGACCACACTATTCTTAGCCCAGGGAACAGCTCCCACAGACGTAGCAAGTCCCTCCTCACCCTATCTATCAATTCTTTTTGAGAGATGAAGCCCAAATCGTTTCCCCCTGCATGTAACACCAGCATCCCCGGGGGGCTATACAACCTGGCAAACTCAACAATTTTAACTATAACCTGATCCCATCTCAGTCCCCAATAACCAAACCACTGTATCCGCACGGTCTCCTCATCGAAGCCTAGTTGGCTCCCCCCTTCTCTTGTCATTGCCGCTTTCCTGGCCCAGTATATGTAGGAATGGCCAATAATCCAACATTCCCTGCCATGCAACCCTATGGAAAAAGGACACACTAAATTATTAAGTCACTACGCATGTAAGACCTAAAACTGTTAGATGCCCACCTCCCAATCCTTCTGATTCTTGCATCCGACATACCCATCATTCTCGCCTCGGTGGCAGCCCCGATTCGAAACGAGTGGGACCCGAAATCTAGCTGCGGGAGCCCCAGGGAACCCAGCGCTTTCCTGAAGACCGAAATAATATGAAACCGCGACAATGCTTCCCCGTTCCTGTGAATAAGCAACGGGCCACCACCCTCCGCTCGCACGGCCAAGAATGCCTATACAGCCTCCACAGGGCAACATGCCCCCCCGATTCCCCGAAGAGTAATAGCTCTTCCCCGACCCCTTTGATCTGTTTTTGAACGACGCAACCATATGGACAGGTTGCGTCCCTGGACCCACATGTCTCCCCATTGAATACCTCCCCCATCCCTTTTAGATGCCCCCACTATTTCTGACACCCAAAATGCTGCAAAAAAGGCTAACACATAAGCCGCTCGAAAAAGCACCAGCTCATATTCATCCGAGCATACCGCCACCAGAGCCCCCACCACTCTCTGCAACAATGCAAAGACCACTGGCCTCCTTGAGTTCCATGCCCTGTTACCCTTACTTAATCCCTTGGCAGCCATCCGTACCACGAATGACTTAGTAACATCGTCCCAACCCAAGCATTGACACAGAAAGGCGAGCGCCGCCAGTCTCCTTCTTACCATGGCCCTTGACACTCCTTGTCTACCCTACTGCCCCATCCATGCTAATAAGACCGTTAACCAGCTCTGGGCCATCATGGCCCCCCCCCGATCCCTTTAATACTTCACACCATTCTCTCCATACCTGCGAGTAAGCCTTCGGAGGAGGACCACCACAGGAGGTGATGATGCTGTCAATGAATTTACCGCCGCCGCCACCACCCCCATATTATCTAAATGGAAAAGCACTTTCCTATCTCTCAGTAGTTCCGGACAGATTATCAGGGCGACCCACAACAGAAACAATTCCAGGAACACTAAGTTCTTGGTCAAGCCAGCTGCCACCCAGCCTATTGGCCACGGACTGGCGCACCATTTGCCGCCCAAGTAAGCTCCAAAGCCGTTCGCCCCTGATGCATCCGTAAACAGGTGCACATCGGGGTCGTCCCATCCATCCCTCTGAATCAGGGACCGCCCATTGAAATCCCAAAGGAAACTCAACCATAAAACCATATCCTCCTTCAAACTCTTCGTCAAGCGAATATGGTGGAAATGCTCATTCACCCCAACCGTCGCCAAAGATAGCCTTCGGCAAAAAACCCTCCCAACTGGGATGATCCGGCAAGCGAAATTTAGCTTGCCCAACAGAGATTGCATTTCCCTCAGCGTCAACTTCTGACGCCCGCGTGCCGCAAAACCTGACATAAATCGGCTACCTTGTCCTCCGGCAGGCTGCACTCCATGGTTTCCGAATCGATGCGTATCCCCAAAAAACTCAGTGCCACGCATGGCCCCTCAGACTTATCAGATGCCACCGGAATACCAAATTCCTTGGCCACTGCCTCAAAAGCATCCATCAATGTCTGGCAAGCAGAGCTGCCCGCCGGGCCAACGAACAGGAAGTCATCCAAATAATGGACAACGGACTGTGTTCCCGAGACTTGCCGCACTACCCACTCCACAAAGGAGCTGAACTTCTCAAAGTAGGAGCATGAGATGGAACAGCCCATCGGCAAGCATAAATCCACAAAAAACTGCCCCTCGAAAGAACACCCCAAAAGGTGGTGGCATGCCAGGTGAACCGGTAGTAGCTGAAAAGCTGCTTCGACGTCCACCTTCACCAGAAGGGCTCCCACACCGGCCCTCCTGACCAAAGCTACCGCGTCGTCAAACGACGCATAACGGACTGCCGCCACGTCCGGGT
The DNA here is from genome assembly GCF_027579735.1 of Bombina bombina. Lineage (NCBI taxonomy): Eukaryota > Metazoa > Chordata > Amphibia > Anura > Bombinatoridae > Bombina > Bombina bombina. The sequence continues at coordinate 878,213,747 of NC_069501.1, read as the reverse complement.
TGATCCCATCTTTTTCCAAAGAGCCCTTCGGATACGATAGATGGTGTATCATATGGAACTGTCCTTGAGCCTTCTTTGGAACTACCCCAAGCGGGGACAGCCTTAAGTTATGCAAAGGGAGGAAGAAAAGGGGCCCGCCATTCGCCCCAAAATCACCTCCTTATTTAATTTTTCTCGAATAATCCCCGGGAATTCCCTGGCCGATTTCAAATTCCCCTCCCCCTCGTTCCCGTCCCTGTCTTGAAAGGGGATAGGGAAACCCGAGCTAAAACCCATCAAGAGCAGCTCGGCGTCCCCCCACTTCCCTCGCAACCTAGCGTACTGCTCTAGCCAAGGGACCATCTTTCTGATGTCCACCGGCGTCTTGGCTCGGTAAACCCACCTCTCCTGTCCTGCCCCCAATCTTTCCTTTTTTGAAGCACTTCGCGTAGGAGTGAACGCCCCCGCATCCTGAGCATTCGTGCTTGTACTTGCACGACGCCCCGAATCGGCACTGGCCATCGTTAAACTGGAAGCAGAGGCCCTTCCTAAGGGCCACTGCGGCCCGCTCCCCGATGCCGCGGAGTGACCTCCCCATCCCCCCCCGGACTGCGATCCTCTCAACGGGGTCATTATCTCCAGCCATATCCCCATGTCCCTGTCATCCCACCGCATGTCTGGTTGGACGGCGATCCGCTGGCGAAATTGCTCGTCGTACCTCCACCACCCCATCCCCCGTAAGTACGATACGCCGCCGATACCTCATCAAAATAACAAAACAGGGCAGAGACCTGTTCAGGGAATTTCTGAGCCGTCACGCTTTCAAGGATACAGAATGCCCTGGACCAATTGGCGAAGGTTTTCGGAATCTTCCGATACCTCTTCTTCCGCTCCTCCTCCTCTTTCTTTCCCTGCTCCCCTTTAGGGTCCTCCTTCAGTTCAACAAACTGATCTATGGGCAGGAGAGAGAATAATTCCAGGAATTCCCTTTTCCATATTTTCTCCTTTACCTCCGACGCCAAGTGCAACCCCAAGGGGCCGATCGAACATAAACATGGCCTACGCAATGCCTCGTCCGACACCCTGAAGGATACCACCTCTGAACCCCCAGTCGCCACCTTCGCGCTTGCCCCTTCACCTACAACTCCCTGCCCTTGCGCGACCCCCGCCCCCGGTGTCTCATTCTGGCCAGCCACAGGGGCCATGGCCACCGACCCCACCCGCGCCCGTGCCACTCGAACTCCATGCCCCAGCTTGACCCCTTGATCTTCCATCCTCGCAATCAGCTCTTTCAAACCTTTCAACAACTCATTATGCCACTCACTCCCAGTCCCCTGTGGCATAATAAATGAAATGGTACCTCTTGGCGCCCCTGTGTCCGTCCTGTGCGCCGTCTCAGCTCCCGGGTCCCTTGAAGTCCTAGCTCTGCTCGACCTCCTTCCTTCCCTTCTCGGTGACTCACGACGCCTCTCCGGAGTCCGCCTTCTAGTCCTGGGTTCCCTCTGCCTGTCTACGCTCCTGCCGTCACGCGTTCGCTCCATCCGTGCCCACGTGGGTGAAAACCTCCTCTCACCTTCAGTTCTGCTCCTGAGGGGCGAGCGGGACCACCCCGCCTCCGAATAGGCTCCCGCCGTCCGCTGCGAGACCGCTCCCTCCTTCGTGCCGACTCCACCTGCAATTGGACGCCAAAAACATCATTAACCATCCTTTCCCGTTCCCTGTCCACCACCCCCCTGACATTGCTACCCCCTCTTCCCCCTCTCCATCCACTCCTCAGCGGCGAAACTGAAGCCAAAAGCTGCGCCAAGGCATCAAGTTCCCCCACCTGGCCAGCTGCGTGCAGCTCCTGTGTGTCTGCCTCCAGCCGCTCGTCACCATCAAAGTCACTAGGGATATCCTCAATTATGAGGGAATCCCTGTCCCGAGTCCTGTCGAGCTCTTGCCTCTGAACTGCCACTGGGGTGGAAGCCGCTGGAACTATCACAAAAGACAAAAAAGGGGGAAGGGAGGTCGACAAGATGAGGCAAGCATACTCCCAGAAGCCTAACACACCAGAATAGGGGGGGGAGGGGAAATAGGGAGGGGGGGGGGGGAAATAGGGGGGGGAATAGGGGGGGGACCAACCCCTTGCGCCTTTTCCCCGACCCTATGCCAAACAGCACCTGCCCTCCCACCACCACCTGCCATGTTCCTGACACCTTACCTAAATCCCCACCCTGCAGCAGCCCTGCTATGCCCCCTAGTTGGGCTTCCCCCCCCAATGTGTAACCACTCAGCTCCTCCCGCCCCGGCTACATCTGGGCCTCCCCTCCACTACCTACCCCTCCCGCTATCTCCACGCCCCAACTGCACGTACCCTGCTCACAGAACTACCTCTCAGCTTTACTGGGCCTCCTGTGGCCCTTCCCTCCTCCTCGCCTATCTAGCACGTTACATAACCCTAACTACCTCCTAACCTCACCTCACATCAACTCCACCCTGTCCCCAGAAGCTAATAAGCCGTTCCCCATGCTATCCTATCTAACACAGTGCTGCGCCCCGTCTGGCCTCATATGGGCCACCATCCCACCCCCAACCCATATATATAACACCCCAAAATTACCCCTATGGCCTCATTTGGGCCCCCACTTCCCTCACACCTAACCCTTCAAAACAAAAGCAACCCTGCAGCCTCATTTGCCCTGCCCCCTCCTCCATTCTCCCGGCCCCCTCTGAGGCCCATATTTCCCCCATTCCGTCTCACCCGGCATCCCTGTTCCCGCCCTTATCACCAATGTCATTGCTTGCTGCACAGGGCCCCTTTTGCCTCCCTTTTGCCCCCATGCTGCCCCCTGATCTCTTCGATAGCCCAGCGGCTTACCTGTCAGCATGTCCTGTGCTGCTGCTTGGGACTCCTCCAAACGACTGGCTCCCGAACTGTCTGGCGCACCTCCCACGTGGACCTCCGCTATCACCGTCTCCTGTCGCTGTCTCCTCTGCGGGCCGCACCTCCTCCCGGTCGGCCGTCCTCTGGCCCGTCCGCTGCTGCCTCCTGCTCGACCCGCCGATCTTCGTCTCCTCGGGGCCACCGTGGGGCTAAGGCGCTATGGCGGTTGCGACCGCCGCACAGGCCTAGCCCTTGAAGACGGCTCCACCCCCGCCGACAGCTCCGGAACTCCTCCACCACCAGGTAAGACTCCGGCTGCCTGCAACTGCTCCAGGAGCCACTGAGAGCCACTGAATCGCCGACATGTGAGTGGGAAGCACCCTCACGTTCTCTCCCGGCTTGATGAGGTGAAAGAGGCAGAGCTTCTTTCACCGTCAGGTCCGGACAGAAGATGAGCGTACTTCCTGCTCACCGTCCTTTAAGGACTCCCTTGAGGACCCACCCCCCCCCCCTCCTACCCAATTGGTTTCCTAACTTGCCCTGCTCTGGGGTCAAATGCTGTTTTGCAATAGGCATTTCTCCAGGGCAGGCTAACGTTTCAGTGTAATCCAACACCTTTGTCAAATGTCATGTAAAAAACAAACAAGCCTCCAGAGACCGGAATCCCAGAGAAACACACACACACATATATATATATATATATATATATATATATATATATATTTATACATTTACATGTGTGTATATATATATATATATATATATATATATATTTTTTTTTTACAGCCCGTTCCTGTCAAATACATTGCCATATAACCATGTCCCTTTAACCCTTTTAAAAAATGGTATTATTATTTGTTAAAAAAAAATATCAGAAATTGTGTTTTTGCTGTGTTTCTCGACAATTTTTTTTAAACTCATACACTTTACGCGAGTTGCTCAGTCGCGCTCCGTTAAGCACAAATTTTGTTTGCGCTTGAGTGCACCCGTTTATTTTCAACTCATAATGCGCACACTAGTTAGTGTGGTTGCGATATTGCTTATTGTGTCCTGCGCTAACATTAGCATGCTTCCTTTAATCTAGTTTTAAAAGTTTTACCTCTACAGCACTTTTTATTTTTCCCTCAGAAAAGCAGTAACCCAAAATAATGTGGGGGGGGGGGGCGGGTACAAATTAAATTATCTTGATCTAAATCTGGGGTAATAGGATTTAATTTAGAAGTGAAAAGGAGTGTTGAGTGGTTGAAGTTTCTCAATAACATTAAGTAAGAAAGAAACAAAGGCTAGGACAGAAATATAGGAATTAGATGAGGTTTTTTTTTCAGTAAAAGTAACATAAAAAAAAAACTGCCACTCCCTAGGGTGCAGCTCAGTCCCTGAGTAGTGGGCAGTTATGTAATTTTTCATATGTAAGCAGGAGATATTAAGTGGTGAATCAGAGAGAGCTGAGTAAAGAGTTTCCTATGGTTCATCCACAGCCATAGTTTCATTAACATATCTAGTTCAAAATCTGACACTGAAAGAAGATTGAGAATCCACATAAACATTCACATCTGGCATTAGTGGCAGCTGCTTACACAGTTCCCAAATCTGCCCTGGAATAAAACTGAATGTGCACAGGAGCTTATATAAGTTAAAATAAAATATATTAAAATACAAAATAATAAAATGCTTAGTGAAAATCAGAAGTTTAGAATGGAATATACAATCTGTTCTTCAAATCAATGTAGTGTATAATCACATTTATTTTGTGTATTTGTATTTAAATGTCTATAGAAAATGTACTCACTGCTCGTTTATATATTCCCTGTCAATGTGTTTACTTATTTGTCAGTGTAGGTTGTATATGTTTCAGTCTGTCTGACTGATCTAAGTGCAGTTGTCATGTCTACATAGTTCTATATGTGTCATTTGTGTATTCTCTGTTATTAAGCTGTCACTATGATCTCTATTCAATGCAAAACATTAACTTCTGTGTTTGCCGTAATATATAATGTTATGTTGAATATATATTGCAAAACTCCAATGCATTTCCAGATGTTAACGACTGTTTCAGGCTTTTTTTTTTTTCAGAAAGTCATTAAGAAGCTAAACACTTCAATAATTCTCCCAGATCACAATACATCTGGTCATGTTTTGTATAAGTGGAAAATAATGTTAATTTATCATATGGAAACTCAACTTCCACAGGGATAAAGAAATGTGTTGAATGAAAAACAAACATCCTACTTTCATAGGAAATAAACAATTAAAATAGATAATTAGAATCGTTAACATATTTACTTTCTGTTTTAATAATAAAAAAAGTTTTTCCAACCGATTAATCAAAAAGTGGCAGTATGAAGAATTTGGTAGCACATTTAGTTATATATGCATATTCATGGAATGTCCATTCGTATTTGTTTATTTTTGGATAAAATATGGATAATATGTAAATCCCCCCAGGCTTGTACAGTTTAGCTATCTGGTTATCTGTCAGCAATGTAGTACATTTAATGATAATTATTAAAACAGACTATCACACTATATCTGCAATGAATAACACAAATAACACTTTGTAGAAATTTCTAATCAAGCGAATGACAAAATCAATGTCATTTTGAAGCTGGTGGTAGTATGGAATACCAAGGGCAATCTGTCATCTTCTATATATCATTTTTTAAAAAAAAAAAAAAAAAAAGGATCTAAAAAGATTCTATTTTTTTGGGTTTTTATAAAAATCATATTTTTATTATAATAAATAATTGTTGCTATTATTTTATAATTTACTTTAAAAAGGCTAAGTATTTTATTTAATGTTGAATAATGAGGTTGAAATAAATAGTGCATTTTAAGAATTATTTTCAAGTTGCATAGCTGTATATAAACACTGTTACTTCAGCCTCTAAACAAAATGTTGGATGTTGCTGATAATACAAAACAAATTGCATGTTCAGTCCTGTTATTATAACATACAGTATTAAAATTCTAAAAGTGACATGAATAAAAAAAGATAAACTAAAATTGTAAAATGATAACTGTATGTTCTACAAGGCAAGCTGCATTTAATGGATGTATTTAGTTTTTATTTGGCTTCAGCAGTAAAAAGACAAAAACAAATAATTGCTGTAATCTATACCCCGGAGCAAAATGAGTAAGGCTTGTTCCAGACTTGTAATAATCTAGAAAAATAGACGTTACAGCAAAACAAAACACTGTTTGCTAAAAATAAACAAAAAAAAATAACTACATAGTTAAAGAATTAACCAATACAATAATAATAATACATAATAATCGTGTGCATGTCTCAGTATTAAATAATTTTCGTATATTGCAATAATTTTGAGCTCAGAAAATGCTTATGTAAGACACAATTTAACCTTGCTTGTCAAGATTGATAAAAGCAAACAACATGCAGCAAACACATTTTAGCAATTTTTTTTATTTTATTATATATATATTTAACTATTAGTACTAATAACTATATTGAGTCTGTTGCAATCAAAAGACAAATTGTTATCATTAGCAGAAAATAAAAATGTATATACCAGTTTGAGCATATAAATTGTTGTCTTTACATCTGTCAAAACTGTCAAAACACTTGTCTTTGGACAACTATAAACTAAGTAGTAGTGTTCAAACATTTAATCCTTTGGAAACTTAAGCTGAGTCACAAATGCAAAACAACCAAATATATTGTTTCACAATTTAAATAGGGATTTGCGTTCTCTCAGACAAGCTTCTTTGAATGTTTGTAAGGAAATAGCTTGCTACTATTGCATTTGCACTAGTTTTTATTTTTACTTTATTTTTTAATTGGTACAAATATAGAATTGCATATAGGTTATTGCTCGCGTGATATTGTAAGTTTGTTTTTTTATTTCGCTCCTCGGGTTAGCATACAAACAAAACTGTTTACTTTTAACTTGTAATGCAAGCACAATCCCACATGCATAAAAAGCTTACTTCTTATTCAGTTAAAGGGATAGTAAAGTTCAAATTAAACTGATTCAGATAGGGAATGTAATTTTAAACAACTTTCTAATTTACTTTTATCATCATTTTTGCATATTCTCTTGTTATTCTTAGTTGAAAGCTAAACCTATATGCTATATGCTAATTTCTAAGCCCTTGAAGGCCGCCTCTCATCTGAATGCATTTGACAATTTTTCACAGCTAGATGGTGTTAGATTATGTGTTTCATAAAGATAACACTGTGCTCACGCACGTGAAGTTATTTAAGAGTCAACACGTATTGCCTGAAATGCAAGTCTTTCAATAGATCTGAGATAAGGAGGTAGTCAGCAAAGCTTAGATACAAGGTAATTGCAGAGGTAAAAAGTATATTTCTATAATAGTGTTGGTTATGCAAAACTGAGGAATGATAAATAAAGGCATTATCTATTTTTTTAAACAATAACATGTTTGGTGTTTTCTATCCCTTTAACACTCAAGTGGGAGCATTAAATAACGTTCCACTTGTGATTTGGCCCTTAATTAGCATATATGCCTGCAGGTAAAAATGTCTTATTGTGGTTAATGCTGTAAAATCACATGATTAGCCTGAATCATCACTGTTGCATAGTTGTCTGTGTAGTATGAGTTTCGTAACTTTAAGGTATGTTATAATCTTTCTTGTCAGACCATTCTTTGTCATCTTTAAAGGGACACTGAACCTAAGTTTTTTCTTTTGTGATTCAGATAGAGCAACTTTCTAATTTACTCCTATTATCAACTTTTCTTCATTCTCTTGGTATCTTTATTTGAAATGCAAGAATGTAAGTTTAGATGCCGGCCCATTTTTTGTGAACAACCTGGGTTGTCTTTGCTGATTGGTGGATACATTCATCCACCAATAAAATGTGCTGCCCAGAGTCCTGAACCAAAAAAACTTAGATTCCTTCTTTTTCAAATAAAGATAGCAAGAGAACGAAGAAAAAATGATAATAGGAGTAAATTAGAAAGTTGCTTAAAATTGCATACTCTATCTGAATCACAAAAGAAAAAAAAATGGGTTCAGTGTTCCTTTAACAACTATGTTCCTGCCTCCAAACCTCAGTGTTGGAATATGTTAAGCCACCAAACATAATTTATTGTAAAGGTGCTACACAGAATATCTACGCAGAAGCAAATCACAGGAAGTTAATGGGAAAACATTATCAGAAATCAATTTAATTGTACCCCTAATAAGGACAAGTATGCTGTTATAATTTTAGCTACATTGTTTGCAGTGCAATGAGAAAGAGAAACGGCATAGTACAGCAGAAATGTTTTGTGAGATAAAATGTATACTTTCTCCCTAATTTATGAAGCTGTAACCACTGATTCTTAATGTGGCTGCAACCTCAGAGGTTGTGGATGTCAGATAAACAGCACTTGTTCATTCAGGATGACTGACAAGCCCTGGACACACACCCCTGGTTGCACAAGAGCAGGGGGTGGAGGTTGTACACATGCTCTTGCAATTTTGCATTCTGGCACCCAGTGCTGCTCCAGAGGCCCTGAAGAAGTGCAGACAGGTTCTCTTTCTGAAAAATGTGTCCACACATTATATGATAAATGGGGACCACAGTCTAAACACATTTTTTAAACACAAACAGCAAGGAAATGAATAAACATATATTACATTGAGAACAGACCTTTACAAATGTACAGACAAACACTCATCATCATTAGCACTTAAAAAAAAAACCTTAATACTTTAATTTTGGATTTAAAAAATAAATATATTTAATTGCATTAGTTTCTGGCTAAATTGGGGGTCAGAGAGATAGATAGGTGAGAGCAGGGAGTGGGACTGTAGATGAAGTTATAGAAGAATGAGTGAAGACATGTGGGTGAAGATGAGGGTAAGAAAGTGGAGAATGAGTTAAGGCAGGCAAGTGAAGTGAGAGTATAAGTGGGCATGTAGAAGAAAAAAAAACATGTTGCAGGTTTTATTCAAGAGCAGACAAGACTTCCTGGTAAAAGTCTGTTGACAAAAGAGAACATACAGTTTAAAGTATTATATCAGAACTAGTCGATAAGCCTGCCCAAAGGGCAGTGTAATTTTTGTTTAAGCTACAGATGTAGAAACAACCTATTTTGTAACTCTCCTTTATATAAATAAGTGGGAAAGCCTGCCCAGAGGGCAGTATTTTGTGGTGACGGAACCACCATGCCATTTTTGGAAGGGCGTTCTATTGTGGTGATGGAACCACCCTGCCATTTTCAGAATCCACGCGGATGCAGCTTATGCTGCATCCAGGCTGCATCCAGGTGGATTCTTTCACCACCCTGCCATTCACGGAATCCACCTGGATGCAGCTTACGCTGCATTCAGGTGGATTCTTTCATCACCCTGCCATCCAGGTGGATTCTTTCACCACCCCTTTTGCTCTCTCTCCCCCCTTTATTTTGCTCTCTCTCCCCCCTCTCTTTTGCTCTCTCTCCCCCCTCTTTTTCTCTCTCTCCCCCTCTCGTTTGCTCTCTCTTCCATATCTTTTGCTCTCTCTCCAGCTCTCATTTGCTCTCTCTCTCTCTCCCCCTCTCTTTTGCTTGCTCTCTCCTCCTCTCTTTTGCACTGTTTCCCCCTCTCTTTTGCGCTCTCTCTCCCCCTCTCGTTTGCTCTCTCTTTCCCCCTCTCTTTTGATCTCTCCCCCCTCTCTTTTGCTCTCTCTCCCCTCTCATTTTCTCTCCCTCTCCCCTCTTATTTGCTCTCCCTCACCCCTCTCTTTTGCTCTCTCCCCCTCTCATTTGCTCTCTCTCCCCCTCTCTTTTGCTCTCTCTCCCCCCTCTCTTTTGCTCTCTCTCTCACCCTCTCTTTTGCACTCTCTCCCACCTTCCTCTTTTGCTCTCTCCCCCTCTCTTTTGCTCTCTCCCCCCTCTTTTTTGCTCTCCCCTCTCTTTTGCTCTCCCTCCCCCTTCTCATTTGCTCTCTCTCTCCTCTCTCTTTTTCTCTCCCTCTCCCCTCTCTTTTGCTCTCCCCTCTCTTTTGCTGTCTCCCCCCTTCTCTGTTGCTCTCTCCCCCATTCTATTTTGCTCTCTCCCCCCTTCTCTTTTGCTCTCACCCCCTTCTCTTTTGCTCTCTCCACCCTTCTTTTTTGCTCTCTCCCCCTTCTCTTTTGCTCGCTCCCCCCTTCTCTTTTGCTCTCCCCTCTATTTTGCTCTCACCCCCCTTCTCTGTTGCTCTCTCCCCCATTCTATTTTGCTCTCCCTCCCACTTCTCATTTGCTCTCTCCTCTCTCTTTTTCTCTCCCCTCTCTTTTGCTCTCCCCTCTCTTTTGCTCTCTCCCCCCTTCTCTGTTGCTCTCTCCCCCATTCTATTTTGCACTCTCCCCCCTTCTCTTTTGCTCTCACCCCCTTCTCTTTTGCTCTCTCCCTCCTTCTTTTTTGCTCTCTCCCCCTTCTCTTTTGCTCGCTCCCCCTTCTCTTTTGCTCTCTCTCTCCCCTCTATTTTGCTCTCTCTCTCTCCCCCTCTCTTTTGCTCTCTTTCTCCCCTCTCTTTTTCTCTCTCTCCAGCTCTCATTTGCTCTATCACTCTCTCCCTCTCTTTTGTGCTCTATTTCCCCCTCTCTTTTGCTCTCTCTTCCCTCTTTTTTGATCTCTCTCTCCCCTCTCTTTTTCTCTCTCTCCAGCTCTCATTTGCTCTCTCACTCTCCCCCTCTCTTTTGTGCTCTCTTTCCCCCTCTCTTTTGCTCTCTCTCCCCCCCACTCTCTTTTGCTCTCCCTCTCTTTTGCTCTCTTCCCCCTCTCTTTTACTCTCTCCCCCCTCTCTTTTGCTCTCCCTCTCCCCACTCTCTCTTTTGCTCTCTCCCCCCTCTCTTTTGCTCTCCCCTCTCTTTGGCTCCTCCTCTCCCCTCTCATTTGCTCTTTCTCTCTCTCCTCTCTATTTTGCTCTCCCTCTCCCCTCTCTTTTGATCTCTCCCCCTTCTCTTTTGCTCTCTCCCCCTTCTCTTTTGCTCTCTCCCCCTTCTCTTTTGCTCTCTCCCTCCTTCTCTTTTGCTCTCTCCTCCCTTCTCTTTTGCTATCTCCCCCTTCTCTTTTCTCTTTCCCCCTGTCCTTTTTTTAATTTGGGCACCCCCTTCTCTCTCTCTCTCTCTCTCTCTCCCCCTCTCTTTTGCACTCTTTTTCCCCCTCTCTTTTGCACTCTTTCCCCCTCTCTTTTGCTCAATCCCATTTTTTTTTTAGGGCACTACCACTACCTCCCCTTCCCTGCTAAGCCGCCCACCTGCCACCCGCTCACACCTCCCACCGGCACCAGCTGAAGATCGTTACAGACGGTGACACACACAGTGTCACCATCTGTAACGATCAGGCATCTGGCCTCATATGGAGGCGGAGCACAGATCATGCTCCAGCTCCATATGCAGCAGATGCCTGAAGCTCCAGCTCTCAGCTGTTATGTTTCAGCTGAGAGTTGGAGCTCCTGAAGCTGTCTGTCTGCACGCAAATCCAACATTCCTTCGAGAATTTTTTTAATAATAACAACACCCAAGCCAGTTTCCTCCATAGCCCAAATCGAAGGACACACTAGACTGATAACAGCAATAAGACTGATGATATTTGTTCACACTTTAACCATGGTGAAAATCTTATGTTCTCCTGCAATATTCCAAAAGTTTATTTGCAATACCAGAGTTTATGTACTAACTCAGCAAATAATTGTTCTCTGGACATTAATAAGATACATGCTTTTATTTTAGAGCCAAAAAAGAGCTTGATCTTAAGCATTTATGTAACTGTAAGACTGCATAAAGGAGAATAGCTAATAGGATAGGTTGTTTAGGCAAAACATCCAAAAATGAATGAAGGTACTCTATTTAACAATACATTTTTTGTCTGAAGTGTCTGTCAGCAGATATCCTGCAAGGTTTAATGAAAACAAGTGTAAATGTTTAACTAAAATTCAATATTTTTTTCATTTTAAACTAAACAAATGCTGAATAGTGCAGCCTGAGAATATTAGGGGAAACAAATTTCCTTGAATACTTGTTGCAAAATGGTTTGACTAACCGAAAATATTTTGGCTGCACATCTCTACATGTCAGATGTCACTACACAAGTAAAGTAACACTTTGATAAAAGTGCACAATATAGTCTTTTGGTTACCTTTTGTGCATGGTACAAATGAGTACTACAAGAAACTTCATTTTTTTATCCTTACAGAGAAGCTTATTGGTTTACAATAAAGCATTTGACTCATCAAAACTTTTGTCAACTATGATTTAAAAAAAAAAATCTGAGTAAGGTGACTTGCCATCTGAACTATCCTAAATATTTATATAATTGTTTTACTTTTATCTATGTTTCCATAGACTGCACTGCAGAATTTGCGCTATATAAATAATTACAAAAACCCACTACAGGGAGTGCAGAATTATATTTTTGAGGATTAATTTTATTATTAAACAACAACCATGTTCTCAATGAACCCAAAAAACTCATTAATATCAAAGCTGAATAGTTTTGGGAGTAGTTTTTAGTTTGTTTTTAGTTATAGCTATTTTAGGGGGATATCTGTGTGTGCAGGTGACTATTACTGTGCATAATTATTAGGCAACTTAACAAAAAACAAATATATACCCATTTCAATTATTTATTTTTACCGGTGAAACCAATATAATATCTCAACATTCACAAATATACATTTCTGACATTCAAAAACAAAACAAAAACAAATCAGTGACCAATATAGCCACCTTTCTTTGCAAGGACACTCAAAAGCCTGCCATCCATGGATTCTGTCAGTGTTTTGATCTGTTCACCATCAACATTGCGTGCAGCAGCAACCACAGCCTCCCAGACACTGTTCAGAGAGGTGTACTGTTTTCCCTCCTTGTAAATCTCACATTTGATGATGGACCACAGGTTCTCAATGGGGTTCAGATCAGGTGAACAAGGAGGCCATGTTATTAGATTTTCTTCTTTTATACCCTTTCTTGCCAGCCACGCTGTGGAGTACTTGGAACCGTGTTATGGAGCATTGTCCTGCATGAAAATCATGTTTTTCTTGAAGGATGCAGACTTCTTCCTGTACCACTGCTTGAAGAAGGTGTCTTCCAGAAACTGGCAGTAGGACTGGGAGTTGAGCTTGACTTCATCCTCAAACCGAAAAGGCCCCACAAGCTCATCTTTGATGATACCAGCCCAAACCAGTACTCCACCTCCACCTTGCTGGCGTCTGACTCGGACTGGAGCTCTCTGCCCTTTACCAATCCAGCCACGGGCCCATCCATCTGGCCCATCAAGACTCACTCTCATTTCATCAGTCCATAAAACCTTAGAAAAATCAGTCTTGAGATATTTCTTGGCCCAGTCTTGATGTTTCAGCTTGTGTGTCTTGTTCAGTGGTGGTCGTCTTTCAGCCTTTCTTACCTTGGCCATGTCTCTGAGTATTGCACACCTTGTGCTTTTGGGCACTCCAGTGATGTTGCAGCTCTGAAATATGGCCAAACTGGTGGCAAGTGGCATCTTGGCAGCTGCACGCTTGACTTTTCTCAGTTCATGGGCAGTTATTTTGCGCCTTGGTTTTTCCACACGCTTCTTGCGACCCTGTTGACTATTTTGAATGAAACGCTTGATTGTTCGATGATCACGCTTCAGAAGCTTTGCAATTTTAAGAGTGCTGCATCCCTCTGCAAGATATCTCACTATTTTTGACTTTTCTGAGCCTGTCAAGTCCTTCTTTTGACCCATTTTGCCAAAGGAAAGGAAGTTGCCTAATAATTATGCACACCTAATATAGGGTGTTGATGTCATTAGACCACACCCCTTCTCATTACAGAGATGCACATCACCTAATATGCTTAATTGGTAGTAGGCTTTCGAGCCTATACAGCTTGGAGTAAGACAACATGCATAAAGAGGATGATGTGGTCAAAATACTCATTTGCCTAATAATTCTGCACTCCCTGTATATATATACACACACACACACACATGATCATGAGCCTGAGGAAAAGTGTTTAACTGAGAAATGCGTAGCTGTATTTGTGTGTACCAATATAACACATGATTTTTAACCTTAATGCCTTTTAGCACTATTGTTAGGATTTTGACTATATGCAGTTGAGAATACTGACATAAAGCCAAACCTTGTATCCGTTGTTTGCAGCTGGACACCTGACTGACTGATACTCACCTGTTACAGACATGGGAGGCGAGTTAGCTAGGTTACTCTTGGAGATCCGGCCTGCATATATAGCACTCTTTGGTGCTTCACTAAATGTGAGTGTACTTTGATCCTTATTGTTACATTTGTTGCACCGTCCTGTATTACATTATTAGACGCCTACTTTGATTATCTTACAGATATATATATATATTTATATATATATATATATATATATATATATATATATATATATATATATATATATATATATATGAAGAGAAATATACTGATCCCCTAAAGGAACCAATCAGACTTTGCTAACCAGCACTGATTATGTAAATGTAATTTATGAAACCCAGCAGAGAACAATTGCAACATAGGAAAAGAAACTATAAAGGTTGAATATATAATATACATTTATTATAGGAACAACAGCCTACTAAAATACCACATGTGTACAGTGTATTGTGATCGGTCATATATATGAATAACTTCACTGGAAGTGAATTTGTATAAACAGTTCCCACTTAAGGCCAGTGGATCAAAATATTGAAGTATAAATCCAGAACAGTGTATTTTGACCGGTCATATATATGGAAAACTTTCCAGGAAGTGAATTTGTGTAAACAGTTCCCACTAAAGGCTAGTGGAAGTGGATCAAAATATTGAAGTATATATTCAGATAAGATGGAATATAGCCTAGGCCATGGCAACTGTTTACCATCTGAATAAAATTTTAGAGATCTCAGATATAGCTGACACAGTTCATCAAGTGTAAGTATGGAAGCTTCAAATAAAGATAACAGGTAAGAGTGCAGAGTTCACAAACCAGAGGGTGAAGATCCATAGATGTCAATGTCAGATATTCATACTTCATAACTGACCCGTCCTTAGACAGTCCGCTGTAACATTTACTAAGTGCTTTATAATGTGGTTTCAAAACACTCCACCAAAGATTCACTCATATTCGGTGCCTGGAATATCCAAAGTCATTGCATGTGGGGTGATACCTGTCACAGGAGCCGATAGCTGCAACCTCCTGACCGGAACACTGACTGTATAACAAACAACAGGGGTGCAGCTGATACCCCCTGTAGAAAACTTTTACTTGGCTAATCTGGATATATACTTCAACATTTTGATCCACTGGCCTTAAGTGGGAACTGTTTATACAAATTCACTTCCAGTGAAGTTATTCATATATATGACCGATCACAATACACTGTACACATGTGGTATTTTAGTAGGCTGTTGTTCCTATAATAAATGTATATTATGTATTCAACCTTCATAGTTTCTTTTCTTATGTAGCAATTGTTCTCTGCTTTGTTTCTTAAATTATTTTTACATAGTCAATGCTGGTTAGGATAGTCTGATAGGTTCCTTACGGGATCAATATTTCTCTTCCTTTTTTAAAATTATTTAGCTATTTCCGTGCACCTTCATTCTGCTAATAACTGAGCATTGCAGTTTAAAGTAGATTATTTACTTACTATCAGTTGGTGCTGATAGTTCTTTCGTTTTATATAATATATGTATATATATATATATATATATATATATATATATATATATATACTGTATATATATATATATATATATATATATATATATACACTCACCGGCCACACACCTGTTCAATTGCTTGGTAACACAAATTGCTAATCAGCCAATCATATAGCAGCAACTCAATGCATTTAGGTATCTAGATGTGGTGAAGACCGAGCATAAGAATGGGGATGAAAGGGGATTTAAGTTACTTTGAATGTGCCATGGTTGATGGTGCCAGACTAGCTGGTCTGAGTATTTAAAAAACTGCTGATATACTGGGATTTTCATGCGCACCCATCTCTAGGGTTTACAGAAAATAGTCCATAAAAGAGAAAATATCCAGTGAGTGTGCACGAAAATGCCATGTTGAGTAGTTCAAGATGATAGAAAGGCAGCAGTAACTCAAATAACCAATCATTACAACCAAGGTATGCAGAATACCATCTCTGAACACACAACACGTCGACCCTTTAAATAGATGGGATACAGCAGCAGAAGACCACACCAGTTGCAACCCCTGTCAGCTAAGAACAGGAAACTGAGGCTACATTAGCACAGGCTCACCAAAATGGGACAATATAACATTGGAAAAACATTGCCTGGTCTGATTAGTCTCAATTTCAGCTGCAACATTCAAATGGTAGGGTCAGAATTTCTTGTAAACAACAAAATGATGGATCCATCTTGCCTTGCATCAAAGGTTCAGGCTGGTGGAGGTGGTGTAATTCTGTGGGGGATACTTTCTTGGCACACTTTGGGCCCCTTAGTACCAATTGAGCACCGTTTAAATGCCACGGTCTATCTGAGTATTGTTGCTGTCCATGTCCATCCTTTTATGACTACAGTGTACCCATCTCCTGATGGCTACTTCCAGCAGGATAATGCACCATGTCACAAAGCTCAAATCATCTCAAATTGGTTTCTTGAACATGACAATGAGTGCACTTTACTCCGGCCTCCAAAGTCACCAGATCTCAATCCAATAGAACACCTTTGGAATGTGGTGGAAAGGGAGATTAGCATCATGGATGTGCTGCCAACAAATCTGCAGCAACTGTGTGGTGCTATTGTGTCAATATGGACCAAAAATCGATAAAGAATTAAGGCAGTTGTGAAGGCAAAAGGGGTCCAACTCAGTACTAGCAAGGTGTACCTTATAAACACCTATATTACAAGTTTTGCATTGCGGCTTTTAACACTGATAATATGGCATTTTTAGCATTAAAACAGCACAGCAGCTATTACAAGTGTTGTCAGTATAGCAGTACCGCACATCTTTTAGCCAGTACCGCAATGTCAGTCCTGCACAAGTAAAAATGACATTTTTTCATGGGATTCCCATAGCGCCGGTATTACGAGTTTTGCATTATGGCTAAAAAGTGAGCATTACAGCCTAAAACAACAAGATCTGTACCGCTATCTAAAGTCAGTAGTTATGAGTTTTACGCTACAAAGCTGTAACATAAAACTCATAACTAAAGTGTTACAAAGTACACTAAACACCCATAAACTAACTATTAACCCCTAAACTGAGGCCCTCCTGTATCGCAAACACTATATTAAATGTATTAACCCCTAATCTGCTGCTCCCAACATTGCCTCCATTAAAAAAAAAATTATTAACCCCTATTCCGCCGCTTCCCGACATTGTCGTCACTATAATAAACTTATTAACCCCTAAACCGCAAGCCCCCCACAACAAAATATAGTAAAATAAACTATTAACCCCTAAACTGAAAGCCCCCCACAACGAAATAAACTAATTTAATCTAGTAACCCCTAAACCTAACGACCCCCTAACTTTATATTACAATTATCATTTCTCTATCTTAAATTAAATTAAAACTTTCCTATCAAATTAAAAAAAATAATTTTAAACTAACAATTAAACTATTTGTTGAACTTCAGGGTGGCGGCCATGACAGGTCGCAAGATTTACAGCTCCTTTACCTCCTGCCACATATCTATGCGAAATCCACTCTTTATCATCTCATCAACCTTATATCTTAGAGTAAGATTCCACAGTAAAGCAAGCTCTTTAATATAATACCATTCTTTTTGGATTTGAGGCAATATTCAGCTCACAGGATTATTTCAGAGGTTGCAGTCTACCATCTTTACCCCCCGGCAGGATACCAGTGGGACCTGTCATTAGAAAGCAGTGATATCCCGCAAGACACTGCATATACTTTTTCCAGTAAGACACACTAGATAATTAAAAAGTATTGCATACCTTATTCCTGACTATTGCTGTCTACCATATATCTGCTATGGAGATCCCCTCAAACTTTCTGGAAGAGCTACGCAGCTTGCTTGCTTCCCATCATGCTGCCTTGGAAGACAAGCTTTGTGCAGTATCCAACCACAGTAGAACCTGGTCGGCCAGAACACCCATCCAAACTGAAACCTGTGTGAGAGAAGGCGGAGGTGGCGGCGCTTTGGGGCCCCAGCGTCCACACCCTACCTTGAAAGTATCAGTGGGTGAACGAGAACCTAGAGCCGTGGAAACATCAGTGCAACCTGAAACAGTGTTGGAGAAAAGAGAGCAGACCATTTTAAAGAGCTCTGCCAGACTTCTCCAAGCCCACGCCATCAATCTAGAGGTGTTCCGGTCTGACATGCCGCAGAGCCGAGGAGGTGCAGGGTGCCGCTTCCAAGCACTTCCAGTTTAGAAAAAGGATCAAGACCATGGAGACCAAGGGCTGCACGCTGTATACTTTCCTTCAGCTGCGATGAAATTACTTGTGCTCCTCAGTTGTACAAAACATCCCCAGCCAGCTCTGCTGTGGCTCCATTCGCTGCTCTACATAATCTATCTGCCCCCTAGGTGGGATCCGGGTGGCCTGCTTGCCCTCCATGTTTGGGCCTCATGGTCCAATTTGTGGGACTCTGGTGATTAACTTTTACTGGATAAAATCACGAGTCAACCAAGGTACTCAAAATTGCTCATGCTACTATATGCAACCCCCTTACCTTTGCATCGGAACTCTGGCAACACATCCTTAGTGGTGGAGAAGGAGCTCAGCTGGGTCTTATTATTATTATTATCAGGTATTTGTAGAGCGCCAACAGATTCTGCAGCGCTGTAAACATAGTCGATGTACAGGATAGCTTTTGTAGGGGTCAAGTGGGTTGAGGGCCCTGCCGAGAGTTTCACTGTTGTAGTCAGCTCTTATGAAGCGATCTGTAAACAGCTGGGCCCATAGGCTTACACTCTAAGGGGTCTTGTTGTGTAAAGGAGTGGGGTAAACATCTGGGTACTTTATATTG
The DNA here is from genome assembly GCF_027579735.1 of Bombina bombina. NCBI lineage: Eukaryota > Metazoa > Chordata > Amphibia > Anura > Bombinatoridae > Bombina > Bombina bombina. The sequence goes on along the minus strand of NC_069501.1, from coordinate 878,195,007 downwards.
CCATCTTGACTTTCAGCTCCCCACCCGCAGACTACTAAGCTAGCAGGGCCGGATTGGGCAGGCGGGATACCGGGAAAAATCCCGGTGGGCCGCCAGCTCAGCTGGGCTGGCTCTGGCTGCTGCTGTTGTCTGTATAAAAATATTTGTGCAATTGCTGAGCCTGAGTTTGCAATAAAAATTGCGGTCCTGTTACACTGACTAAGTCCTCAGACTCCCCACTAAAGCTGCAGCAGTGTAGTAATTTTTTTTTAATTAAACTTGTTACATAATTTAACCCCCTCCTCGCCGCTGACCACAAGTTAATAAACCGACCGGCGCTGTGGCCGCTGGTGCACTGCTAACTAACCCATTACCCCCTAAGACGGTAAGACCTTAGTCACCCACCTTACTATAAAACCAGCCCGCCGCCCTCAGCCTGCCATCTCTACAGTGACTGTCTGAGTCTGTGTCTGTCTCAGTGACAGTCTCACACAGTCACAGGCTCAGCTCAGTATGTCTCACGGGCAGCGGCAGGCCAGCGGAGGAGGACTCAGGAGGATTCAGGTCAGGAATCCTTATCCTCATATGCGGGCCGGGTCAGGTGGGGCGGGCCGGCGGCTGTGATGTCATGACAAGTTGACTCACCGCACGACCATGTGACATAGTGGAGGGAGCAGGACGGAGCCTCAGCCTGGGAGCAGCAGCGGCTGCGTCGCAGCGTCAGTCAGTGAGCACTGAGCTCAACTTCAAGCAGGCCATGTGGGTTACATGTGAGACACACTGCTATCGAGTGGCCCAGTGCAGTGGACAGTGGGAGAGCCAGCAGGGAGGGAAAACACAGCAGCACTGTACTGAAGAGAGTGGCTGCAACTTTGGGCAGCAGCAGGCATTGGCAGAAGCAGAGACTGAGAGGCAGGCAGCCAGCAGGGCAGGCACATCATCATTATTTGGTAAGTCATGTTTGTATGCAGTATATATATTTTTTTATTATTATTATTGGTGATAAACTTTTTGTGAAGTTGACTTGTGAACAGATTTTGATGATAGTATAGTGACTGAGTGTGAAAGTGCAGAACTGTAGAAGACTGACTGTGTCAAAAATTTAAAAATATGGCATCAGGCATCTACACTTACACTTCATGCAGATATATTCATTATGGTGGAGATATATTTAATCATAGTGTTTTTACTTGGAGCATTAAAAAAAACACTATAAATAAATATATCTCCACCATAATGCATATATCTGCATGAAGTGTAGTGTAGATGCCATGCTATATAAAACAGTCTGCCATATTTCTTTTCTTTGTCATAGCAGCTTCTCAAATTTACTCTTCATGCCAGGGGCCTGCATGCTATTATGAAACTGAAGCCAGGTTCCTCAGTATAGCTTGCTTGAGAGAAGTCATACTTGATTGACTGACTGTGAATGGATGGCTGACTGTATATATCTAGCTTCTGAGTGAGACTGAGTATGATTGAAGTCCAGTAGAAGACATACTACTGACCGTGTCAAAAAATTTAAAATATGGCAGACACTTCACTTCATGCAGATATATTCATTATGGTAGAGATATTTATTCATAGTGTTTTTACTTTGCAAAAGCAGGTGTTGGGCTCATGGACAGACTGTATATCACTTTCATTAATACACATTATGGTTGTATATCACTATATATGTATATCACTATCATTAAAATACATTATGGTTGTTATTTAGTGTATTGTTATACCTAGGTTACAATACTACTTAGGTTTGCAGACTCTTTATTAAAAACACTTTCAGCCTGTATTACATATCCACCGTATTGTTCCATTAAGTGATTTCAGAATGTAAAGTTGTATTTTATCCAAATGAAATAATACATTCTTTGCTGTTTAGTGCACTTATACTGAGTCTGCAGCATTATTTCTGGAAAGTTTAAAAATTTGTATGGGCTGGGCTGGAGGGGGCGTGACTGGGCTGGAGGGGGCATGGTTTGGTTGGAGGGGCGTGACTGGGCCGGTCTATACAAATTTCCAGGGCTGGTCTGATTTCCCAGTCCGGCCCTGTGAGCTAGTATTTACTGACTTTAAGCCTGTATTATGAAAAGCGCATTAAAGCTTACTTAATCACACAAAGGAGAGCTTGCAACTACCAGATGTGTACTTTTAGCTTCTTACTACTTGGACACTCATCATTTCAACTATGCCTTTGACCTTTAGTGTATGACAAGTTGAGTTTATATGCACTGATTTTAAGCTTCAATTATGTACTTTACCTTGGTTCTCCTTTGACAGAGGGATTAATATAATTTTGCCGTTAAGTGACCATTCCACTTGTTAATCTATATTATCTGTATCAAGTCATACATCGTCCCATATACACACCGATATGGAGTATTGCACAGGCTGGACCTGCTCTAGTATTATTATTCACAATATTCCCATTTTACAATGCCATGCATGTCATATTTTAGTGATAGGGAACATTCTCATATTGTAGGCAGTTTATGTTGTGCAAACTTTACTAGTTTTGTTCCTTATGTTATATGGGTGTATAAGTCCTATTTATACTATGTAGTCCTTTTTATGTGCTATCTTAGCTGTCAAAACGGAGGCTTTGGATCTATAAAATATTTTACTTGGTTCACTCTTCATAGTATATATACTAGCCAGATTCTGGATATTATACATAGGAATTTATTGCTATCCACTTTGCAATTGTAGCCCATTCTCTATTTTAACACACTATTTACCCTGGCAATATTCCCTTACTATTGCTCACTAATTAACATAGCCCTTGTTTTCAGTTGAGATATTGACATTAGATCCACTGTATCTAATCTCATGTACAGTTTCTCTTTAAAGTCTTGAGTTATTTAACCTTAGAGGTAAAGGGTACATCTTATGTCACACAATATAGCAGTAATAGCAGTCCACAATACACCTTTTGAGGCAATATATCATGAAACTCACCCTTCTTGGTTCATGAATAAATAAATCTGCTCTTTATTTACACTTTATATCTTACGAGGAATTCTTCTGAACAGATGCATAGTTCCCTGTTAGTAAGTTCCATTTTACTACCTATTTCTTAACCGAAACGAATGTATGTGCACCAAATAGCATTCTGTCTTTCTTAATCATTCTAGTTATCTATTTAAATCTAGACTGTTAATAAAGCTTGAGTTAAAAATGGGAGTTCTAAAATACTATAAAAATTAGGTTTCTCATTGAGATCCATAAGTGGTCTCCTATGTTCACAGTTACCTTCTTTTGCTTTAATATTTTCTTTTTCTTCTGGAGGTCCAAGAGTGGCCTACAGCATCAATTAGAAGGTTTCTAGGTAATTGGCATCCTACCTATATAAGGTTCACTTGGCACATTTATATTAGCTCTATGTTTCTTCTTTGTTTATTTTATTGTTTGTACCTTCTGTGAAACTGAAATTTTAGCTCATTTGTCAGGTGAATCTACTCTTTGATGTTGTATGCCTTCAAATAAACCTCAAATAAAATATAAAAAATAAATAAATAAATAAACCTAAACTACCAATAAAAAATCCTAACGAGGGGCAAAGTCTTGCCATGCTACTGAAGACACTGGATTGTCTGTTTTGTGAGAGTTTCTTGCGCCTAGCAGAGACCCTGCAGCTGGCATGGGGAAGAGATAACAAGGCGGAGACGCCCGGAGTCTCGCCACTTGCAGTAGAGGGCAAGCTGATCCTTCAAAAGGATGTAGACCTCAAAGAAAGTGAAATAGTGAGGCCACTACCAGCACACGCAGCATCACCCTTACTTGTTTATGAAAGCCGCACAATGGAGCGTTTTGCCGATGACAGCCCTTTAAAGAGGGAGAGCGGCGCTGACACCAAGAGGGAACATGAAGCATGGGGCTCGACTTACATGATGTCTCCAGCTGCACCCACCTATCTATGTGACAGTAGATGGAGCTGAGAGAGAGACGATGTCAGACTACATGCGTGGACAAATCGAAGAGTGGAGAATTCGGTCCAGTCAGGTACCTGACCCTAAGTTGACTTATGTAGTCTCTGGTGAGTTGATGCGATTCCTCCCTGTGCAGTTTTTCCAAACAATGGCCCAGGATAGCCTACAAAATATGTTTTTTAAGCAGGGAACTTTTGTCTTAGAGAGACCCCTAGATCTAGGTTGGCAGTCACAGCACAGGGCTGCTCTCATTTTGCTCGACATATACTTGGACTATTTCTTCATACCATACTTGTTTCCCAGATCTGGAGTGGGGTAATTTATTGTACAATAACTTATGTGTCACTACAGCTGCTAACTGGATACCTTATACTGACTCAGACACTTCTGGGATACATATCCTTCGCTATATGCAAATTTATACTTCAGTCTCATAGTTTCTGTTTGGGAAAAAAAATAATCTCAATTTATCTATTAGGGCCCAAAAAAGTGTATCTATAAACAAAAGTGTTTACTCCACAACCAGAAGTATTTTGTTTCATACAGTCATACCCTCACACTATTGTTGAATGAGTCTGTAATTTTACAACTTCCATATAGGCAATAAGCTGGGACGTGTTGGTTATGTCCCAAAGTGTGCCTAAGGAAACGTTAGTCTCAAGATTGTTCCAATATAAATTTAATGTTGTGTTAATAAGAGTCTCCATAGCTCTATACCTTCATAAAATTTGAGTTCTTGTAAAGTTCCTCATTTTATTTTCTATGGATATCATGATGAACCGTTTAGATTCAACTATATAATATCTGCCTTTATATTTTTTATGTATGTAGTCTGAAGATGTCCTCTATGTTATGTAACCTACGTTCATTTATTCCTCTTGCTCCTCTTTGGGTTGCCAAGATATAAATTATGCCTCTCTATGGGTATAGGCGGATGGTATAGACAACACAAGTAGCCTCAGCAACACCAATACTATAAAATGCTACTGTAACCTAGTTTACAATGTATTTGGTTGTGATTTAGAGAGCATTAGGATGAGAACTCACATTATATCAGACATAGGTGAGGCTGAGATAACAAGGACTGGCATAATTACCTAACTCTTAGGAATAATCTACAAGTTCCCATAGGTAAGGTATTGATATAATCTTATACATCTTAGCTCTAGCATAGTTCACGCAAGTTCCATTACCCCCCCTACACGCCATACTGCAACTTATTGCTAGCTTCCCTGTCTTTTGTTTAATACCCCTACAGTCAGGAACTTATTAGTGGTCTCTTTGGTTAAAACCAGCAGACCTCCTTATGTACAGTAGCGGGCCTAGTTTGCCTTATTTCCCATTCTTCTTTTATATATTCTGTTGTAGACTGAGGTATAGCCCACCCGACATTTGTTACTACACTTACAGTTTGTTCTTTTCATGTCTTGCACCACACCGTCTGAGAAATCATATGGAATTAAGGTCACATTTTAGTAATCTACATTTATGTGCTTTACTATATGGACAAGCTCTCTACTAATTATTAGATTATCTGCGTGATAGTATACAAATTTATATAACACTAATTATGTTTAATGCAGATTTTGATGTGGAAGTAGCAGAATTTAAAATGAGACCAAAAGTGATGTAATATATGCTGTTTATTGTACTTTTAGTACCACTAGACTTATCTTATTTGATGTTAACTAACTTGTTACATAATTTTCACCAAAATGTTCATTTCTATAATCTAAAACTAGTTCTTAGGCTTGATGGATTCCCCTATGATAACTAGATGTGCAAATGAGAGCCCAAGAGTGGCTCTGGATATTCAACTGGAATCCCTATGTATAAGAAATATGTAAAACTGAGGCTTCTAACATGGTGTATATCCTTTTATGCAGGTACTCCATGTATATGTATCTCTTGGACTGTATTTGCTTGTATTTTTCCTTGTATGTCATATGTTATTCTGACTTAACATGTTTATTTTTGCCTGTTACTTGCAAAATGAAACCTCAATAAAAATTTAAAATATAAAAAAAAAAAATCCTAACACTACTAAAAATTACAAAAAGTATCTAATTACAAAAAAACCTAAATATCAAAATAAAAAAGCCCCCCCCCCCATAAAAAAACCCTAGCCTACAATAAACTACCAATGGCCCTTAAAAGGGCCTTTTGTGGGTCATTGCCCCAAAGATATCAGCTCTTTTACCTGTAAAAAAATACAAACACCCCCCCAACAGTAAAACCCACCATACAACCAACCCCCCCAAATTAAAAAACTATCTAAAATAACATAAGCTAACCATTGCCCTAAAAAGGGCATTTGTATGGGCATTGCCCTTAAAAGGGCATTTAGCTCATTTAGGCCTAGATTTAGAGTTCGGCGGTAAAAGGGCTGTTAACGCTCCGCGGGTTTTTTTCTGGCCGCACCATAAATTTAACTCTGGTATCGAGAGTTCAAACAAATGCTGCGTTAGGCTCCAAAAAAGGAGCGTAGAGCATTTTTACCGCAAATGCAACTCTCGATACCAGAGTTGCTTACGGACGCGGCCGGCCTCAAAAACGTGCTCGTGCACGATTCTCCCATAGGAAACAATGGGGCTGTTTGAGCTGAAAAAAAACCTAACACCTGCAAAAAAGCAGCGTTCAGCTCCTAACGCAGCCCCATTGTTTCCTATGGGGAAACACTTCCTACGTCTGCACCTAACACCCTAACATGTACCCCGAGTCTAAACACCCCTAACCTTACACTTATTAACTCCTAATCTGCCGCCCCCGCTATCGCTGACCCCTGCATTACACTTTTAACCCCTAATCTGCCGCTCCGTAAACCGCCGCCACCTACGTTATCCCTATGTACCCCTAATCTGCTGCCCTAACATCGCCGACCCCTATGTTATATTTATTAACCCCTAATCTGCCCCCCACAACGTCGCCGACACCTGCCTACACTTATTAACCCCTAATCTGCCGAGCGGACCTGAGCGCTACTATAATAAAGTTATTAACCCCTAATCCGCCTCACTAACCCTATCATAAATAGTATTAACCCCTAATCTGGCCTCCCTAACATCGCCGACACCTACCTTCAATTATTAACCCCTAATCTGCCGACCGGAGCTCACCGCTATTCTAATAAATGTATTAACCCCTAAAGCTAAGTCTAACCCTAACACTAACACCCCCCTAAGTTAAATATAATTTTTATCTAACGAAATAAATTAACTCTTATTAAATAAATGATTCCTATTTAAAGCTAAATACTTACCTGTAAAATAAATCCTAATATAGCTACAATATAAATTATAATTATATTATAGCTATTTTAGGATTAATATTTATTTTACAGGCAACTTTGTAATTATTTTAACCAGGTACAATAGCTATTAAATAGTTAAGAACTATTTAATAGTTACCTAGTTAAAATAATAACAAATTTACCTGTAAAATAAATCCTAACCTAAGATATAATTAAACCTAACACTACCCTATCAATAAAATAATTAAATAAACTACCTACAATTACCTACAATTAACCTAACACTACACTATCAATAAATTAATTAAACACAATTGCTACAAATAAATAAAATTAAATAAACTATCTAAAGTACAAAAAATAAAAAAGAACTAAGTTACAGAAAATAATAAAATATTTACAAACATAAGAAAAATATTACAACAATTTTAAACTAATTACACCTACTCTAAGCCCCCTAATAAAATAACAAAGCCCCCCAAAATAAAAAATTCACTACCCTATTCTAAAATACAAATATTACAAGCTCTTTTACCTTACCAGCCCTGAACAGGGCCCTTTGCGGGGCATGCCCCAAGAATTTCAGCTCTTTTGCCTGTAAAAAAAAACATACAATACCCCCCCCCCCCCAACATTACAACCCACCACCCACATACCCCTAATCTAACCCAAACCCCCCTTAAATAAACCTAACACTACCCCCCTGATGATCTTCCTACCTTGTCTTCACCATGCCAGGTTCACCGATCCGTCCTGGCTCCAAGATCTTCATCCAACCCAAGCGGGGGCTAGACATCCACTGAAGAAGTCCAGAAGAGGGTCCAAAGTCTTCCTCCTATCCGGCAAGAAGAGGACATCCGGACCGGCAAACATCTTCTCCAAGCGGCATCTTCTATCTTCTTCCATCCGATGACGACCGGCTCCATCTTGAAGACCTCCAGCGCGGATCCATCCTCTTCTTCCGACGACTAGACGACGAATGACGGTTCCTTTAAGGGACGTCATCCAAGATGGCGTCCCTCGAATTCCGATTGGCTGATAGGATTCTATCAGCCAATCGGAATTAAGGTAGGAATTTTCTGATTGGCTGATGGAATCAGCCAATCAGAATATAGTTCAATCCGATTGGCTGATCCAATCAGCCAATCAGATTGAGCTCGCATTCTATTGGCTGATCGGAACAGCCAATAGAATGCGAGCTCAATCTGATTGGCTGATTGGATCAGCCAATCGGATTGAACTATATTCTGATTGGCTGATTCCATCAGCCAATCAGAAAATTCCTACCTTAATTCCGATTGGCTGATAGAATCCTATCAGCCAATCGGAATTCGAGGGACGCCATCTTGGATGACGTCCCTTAAAGGAACCGTCATTCGTCGTCTAGTCGTCGGAAGAAGAGGATGGATCCGCGCTGGAGGTCTTCAAGATGGAGCCGGTCGTCATCGGATGGAAGAAGATAGAAGATGCCGCTTGGAGAAGATGTTTGCCGGTCCGGATGTCCTCTTCTTGCCGGATAGGAGGAAGACTTTGGACCCTCTTCTGGACTTCTTCAGTGGATGTCTAGCCCCCGCTTGGGTTGGATGAAGATCTTGGAGCCAGGACGGATCGGTGAACCTGGCATGGTGAAGACAAGGTAGGAAGATCATCAGGGGGGTAGTGTTAGGTTTATTTAAGGGGGGTTTGGGTTAGATTAGGGGTATGTGGGTGGTGGGTTGTAATGTTGGGGGGGGGTATTGTATGTTTTTTTTTACAGGCAAAAGAGCTGAAATTCTTGGGGCATGCCCCGCAAAGGGCCCTGTTCAGGGCTGGTAAGGTAAAAGAGCTTGTAATATTTGTATTTTAGAATAGGGTAGGGAATTTTTTATTTTGGGGGGCTTTGTTATTTTATTAGGGGGCTTAGAGTAGGTGTAATTAGTTTAAAATTGTTGTAATATTTTTCTTATCTTTGTAAATATTTTATTATTTTCTGTAACTTAGTTCTTTTTTATTTTTTGTACTTTAGATAGTTTATTTAATTTTATTTATTTGTAGCAATTGTGTTTAATTAATTTATTGATAGTGTAGTGTTAGGTTAATTGTAGGTAATTGTAGGTAGTTTATTTAATTATTTTATTGATAGGGTAGTGTTAGGTTTAATTATATCTTAGGTTAGGATTTATTTTACAGGTAAATTTGTTATTATTTTAACTAGGTAACTATTAAATAGTTCTTAACTATTTAATAGCTATTGTACCTGGTTAAAATAATTACAAAGTTGCCTGTAAAATAAATATTAATCCTAAAATAGCTATAATATAATTATAAATTATATTGTAGCTATATTAGGATTTATTTTACAGGTAAGTATTTAGCTTTAAATAGGAATTATTTATTTAATAAGAGTTAATTTATTTCGTTAGATAAAAATTATATTTAACTTAGGGGGGTGTTAGTGTTAGGGTTAGACTTAGCTTTAGGGGTTAATACATTTATTAGAATAGCGGTGAGCTCCGATCGGAAGATTAGGGGTTAATAATTGAAGGTAGGTGTCGGCGATGTTAGGGAGGCCAGATTAGGGGTTAATACTATTTATGATAGGGTTAGTGAGGCGGATTAGGGGTTAATAACTTTATTATAGTAGCGCTCAGGTCCGCTCGGCAGATTAGGGGTTAATAAGTGTAGGTAGGTGTCGGCGACGTTGTGGGGGGCAGATTAGGGGTTAATAAATATAACATAGGGGTCGGCGATGTTAGGGGTAGCAGATTAGGGGTACATAGGAATAACGTAGGTGGCGGCGATTTGCGGTCGGAAGATTAGGGGTTAATTATTTTAAGTAGCTTGCGGCGACGTTGTGGGGGGCAAGTTAGGGGTTAATAGATATAATACAGGGGTCGGCGGTGTTAGGGGCAGCAGATTAGGGGTACATAAGTATAACGTAGGTGGCGGTCGGCAGATTAGGGGTTAAAATTTTTAATCGAGTGGCGGCGATGTGGGGGGACCTCGGTTTAGGGGTACATAGGTAGTTTATGGGTGTTAGTGTACTTTAGGGTACAGTAGTTAAGAGCTTTATAAACCGGCGTTAGCCAGAAAGCTCTTAACTCCTGCTATTTTCAGGCGGCTGGAATCTTGTCGTTAGAGCTCTAACGCTCACTGCAGAAACGACTCTAAATACCGGCGTTAGGAAGATCCCATTGAAAAGATAGGCTACGCAAATGGCGTAGGGGGATCTGCGGTATGGAAAAGTCGCGGCTGTAAAGTGAGCGTTAGACCCTTTAATCACTGACTCTAAATACCAGCGGTAGCCCAAAACCAGCGTTAGGAGCCTCTAACGCTGGTTTTGACGGCTACCGCCGAACTCTAAATCTAGCCGTTACATTGCCCAAACCCTAATTTAAAAAAAAAAACACCCAAAAAAAACTTAAAAACCCTAACACTAACCACCGACGATCCACTTACAGTTGTTGAAGTCCAGCTTGAAGGATCCATCCAGCTGGCGAAGTCATCATCCATGCGGAAAGAATTCTTCATCCAGGCGGCCTATTCTATCTTCATCCAGCAGGCGAAGTCCTCATCCAGGTGGCAAGAAGTCTTCATCCAGACGGCTTCTTCGATCTTCATCCAGCCGGCACGGAGCGGGTCCATCCTGCAGACATCCGGCGCAGAGCATCCTCTTCATACGGTCGCCGTCGTATACTGAATCTTCAATGCAAGGGACGTGATTCAAGATGGCATCCCTTGCATTCCTATTGGCTGAAAAATTTGAATCAGCCAATAGGAATTAGGGCTGCTAAAATCCTATTGGCTGTTTAAATCAGCCAATAGGATTTAAGCAGCTCTCATTCTACTGGCTAATTCGAATACACACGATGATCACGTCTTAGCACCGGATGCAGTAAGACAGCTTGTAAATTGCATTGCATTATATTAAGTATACCAGGATCATTAACCAGCAATCCGCTGATATTGCTTGTTCAATATAAAACAACAAAACTCAAGATAACTACAGACAAAATATCCCTAATACAAGAGGAAGTAAACAAACGTAGTGCAGATCAGGACTACCCTACTCTAGATCAGATTTTACAAGATACGGTAGCAGAAGCAAAATATTTATTACTAGAGATTAAATACAACAAATACGTTAGGGACCAGACTGATTATAATAACAATCTGGTATATGTCTGGAATAGGAGATATCGCTTTTCCAAAAGGAAAGAGTTTAATTACAGATGGGGTGTTGGAAATAAAAGAAGAGGCAACAGGAATAGACACAGAGGTAGAGGCAGAAGAGGAAACAGGAGAATACAATTTTCTAATAGCGAAATAGACTCCCAGGCCGATAGCTCAGCATCAGGGGGAGAGAACACGGATACAAACTAAACTCCTTATCCACTCATTAATATAACACAAGATACACAGGGTACAACTCAATTACCACAAGCAGTAAAACCTAAGGAGGGTAGTGTACATCTGAATCCTATATTAAAGAAAGTCACACCTTACAGATATTCTAAATATAACCTACAGAGGAAAGAAAAAACAACAGAAAGTGTAGAAATGGAATCACACTCAGTGAAAAGTCACAATTGAATTAGGTTTTTTCGATTGCCCCCCCAAAGTAAATGGAGGGGGGGGCAAGGTACAAGAGGGGTACCAAAGGGAAGATACACACTGAGGAAAAAGTAACAAAATTACCAGTTATGAGTGTTATAAAATTATCGACATATAAGTTAAGTGATACAGAAAGGAAAGTATTGGAATTGGGCTTAAATTTTGTGCCTACCATAGGTTTCAATCTGTTTAACACTCTTCTAGATGTAAATAAGTTTATCAGGAAAACACTCTATACGAACATTTCTATAGAAAAATCTCTACTGAGATATGTGAAGCTATTGGCAATGAGTGTGAATCTGAACAATTTAGATCTGACAACCAAATGGATACATTGAGCTTTGGGGAACTGTGTGACCTTAGAGCAATGGAATCACTCCTTATGGAAGGAGTGGATGAATCTTATACAAGGGACACAAGACTGGCAAAGTTAAAAAATCTGTCTATATTCTACCCAATACAGGACAGAGAACCTGTGATAGAAAAATTCCAGACAAGGCTGGAAGAAGATTTGACGATTCTGTATTATCAAGCTAAGCCTTATAAACAGAACATCACCTCAGTGGAAAGGCAGGCCGTAAATTGTCTAGGGAATAACCAGGAAATAGTGATCCATTCCGCTGACAGCGGGGAGTCCATCATAGTTATAGACAAGGATGATTTTGTCAAAGAGGCACAAAGACAACTCATGAATTCACAAGACTATAAATTACTTGATCATGATCCAACCAAACGGCTTAAAAAACAGCTCAAAGATTTAATAGATGATGGTTTGGAATTGGGGTTCTTTGACAAAGAAACTAGTGAATATTTATGTTACTTATCCTATCATACCGGTATTTAACCACCTCCCAAAAGTGCTTAAATCTCTTTCTAATGTTGTGGGGAGGCCCATTGTCAGTTGAATCGGATCACTATTGGAACACCTGTCAGAATGGCTGGATGCCTTACTACAGCCTATGATTAAGCCCCTAGTGAGTTTTGTACAGGATATGAAACATTCTTAATGTAATTTCAAATCTAACATGGAGTGAAAACTCTACTTGGGTCACTGTAGATGTCAAATCTTTGTACTCCTCAAACCCACATGAGGAGGGTCTGAAGGCAGTAGAATATTTTATACAAAAATACTACACTGATGAAGAAGATTTATGTGAATTTGTAGTAAGGGTCACTAAGTTCCTTTTGACTCACAATTTTTTTGAATTCAATGGACAATTATTTCTCCAAATGTGTGGTACCGCTATGGGGTCGAAGTTTGCCCCCTCCTATACCATCCTATTTATGAGTTAGTGGGAGGAGGACCACGCATTTGTAGATAGAAATCCACACAGACAGGAGATCACCTTCTTCAAGAGATTTATAGATGATCTTCTGCTTGTGTGGAAAGTGGATAACTCTAAAATCCCTGATTTTGTAAAATATCTAAATGACAATGATAGAGGCATAGAGTTTGCCTATGAATTTGACAAGGTGAACATCAATTATCTATATGTTCCACTAATTGGAATACCAGATGCCAAAGTATCATCCACCGTTTATCGCAAGCCCATAACGGGCAACACGATATTGCACGCTAAAAGTTGTCATCCTCCCAGTGTTTTTAAAGCAGTAGCGAAGGGACAGTTTGTACAGGTCAAAAGAAATTGTACGGACAATACCAAGTACAAAAATGAGAGTAATGTGTTACATGCTAGGTTAAAAAACAGAGGATATGGATTGAATATTATCAGAAATGCAAGAGAGTCTGTAGATAAACTAGACAGACAGACATCGTTGTCCCAGAAACGCAACGTACAAAGTGCAGAAAATCCTAAGAAAGGATTATTATTTGTAACTAACTACTCTGAGGAATACTTTCAAATTTGTAAGATAATAAAAAGACACTTTTCATTGTTAACAGCTGATGATGACTTTGCCAATATTACCAAAAAAGGTTGCCATTTTTCTTATAAAATAAATAAAACAATTGGCAACATGGTATCCCCAACCAAATTAAGAAACAGACAACAGGGAGGGGTCAACATGTCTAACAATCAATGACATGCATAGATGCAATTTTAGAGATTGTGTAGCTTGCGGGAAAGTCATGTGTGGGGACATATTTAGATCATCGGCCACAGGGCAACAATTTGACATTAAAACCTGTCTGAATTGCTGGTCCAAATTTGTGATCTATCTAATAACATGCACCCAATGTGAGGTACAATACGTTGGCTTAACCACCAGGGAGGTACGGTCTTGAATTAGAATACACCTGTCTAGCATCAGAACAGAGAAATCCAGCACCCTTCTGGTACAACATTTTGTAGAAACCCATAAAGGTAATACTGATAGTTTTAAGTGGACAGTGATAGAGAGAATACTGACCCCAATACGTGCACAATCCCCCTCTAAGAGGTGATAAAAGTCTTCAAGTTTTGGGTTACTGAGACTATTCATAACAATATATACTTAACAGGTGTTTTGATAGGGAGTTTCGAATGGGGAAGTTTTGTGATAACCTCTGCTTTTGACATTCTGTTATTTTCTGTAGGGGTAAGATGGTAGTTGGTAGTTACGATCTCTTTAGAGTTATTTATCTCTTTTAACATCTTATAGCCTATTATGTTTTAGGTGTATAACTATGAGCATTCTAAGACACTTGTTTCACATGACAGGCAGTCAGTACATTATCAACATAATTAGCAACATATATATTGGATCGCTAGAGATGTAAAATGCGATCATACTTAGTGAAAAATGCAATGTTTACAATATACTTTGCATATTAATGTTAGCTGTGCTACAAATGTTGGTAGAATCTGTAAATGTACATTATAGGTCTGCTGTAGATATATGATGCAACCGTACAAGGTCAAATGCCCAATTGATACTAATCATGTGTAACAAGTAGATTCAATACTGTAATTCTCTGTAGTAATTATTTTTGTTTGCATAGGAATCATTGTGTAGATTTCAATTGGTTAAATACTTGACCAATGGGAGGATAAGAAGCCCTACAAGAAGGGCGGGTTGTTTTAAGTTTTTACCAGCTTAGACTATGGGCCCTGGGCTGAAATGCATCACCTGTTCTTTCCTTGGTCCCATTGGAAGATCTCAAGTATTGCTGTCTGCTTAAAGGGACATTATACACTCATTTTTTCTTTCCTTAAATGTTTTGTAGATGATCTATTTATATAGCCCATAACGTTTTTAAAAAAAATAAATGTATAGTTTTGCTTATTTTTAAATAACATTGCTCTGATTTTCAGACTCCTAACCAAGCCCCAAAGTTTTATGTGAATACTGTCAGCTACCTTCTCCAGCTTGCTGCTGTTTGTGTAAAGGGTCTTTTCATATGCAAAAGAAGGGGGAGGGGGGGAGTGTCTTATTTGCCACTTGCAGTGGACTTTCCTGCTACGTTTTCAACAGAGCCAAACTGACAGCTTCTAAGTAAGTTTTTAAACAGTTTTATACTGGATTTTTATATCAGTATCTGTGTATCTTATTCTTTATAGTAGTGAGTGTATACTGTCCCTTTAAGCTGTAATGAATTTAACTGTTTATATTGTATTAAATAAGAACCTCTGGCTAGTCTCGTTTGTAGCATTTAATAAAAGCTACTTGGACATCTGTGACCGGTGCTCCTGTTTATTTTTGTTCTATATATAAATAACAATCACCTAGATTACAAGTTTTGCACTCGTGTTTTAACACTGAAAAAATGGTCATTTCAGCGTTAAACAGCAATGCTGTTGGTATAGCTGTACCCCAAGCCTTCTGGCCTGTAACACAACGTCAGTCCCGCACTTGAAAAAATGAAGTTTTTGCATAGGCTCCTTATCTTCCCAAAAAGGAGAGAACTTTCTGTCCTATCCTTGAGCCAATACAACCCCTCACAAGTGCTCCGCTAAGGAGCTAAGTCCTAACATGCTCAGTAAAAGTGCCTCTACATCGGAGGGTCCTCCTCTGATTCCTTAGGAAAAGTTAATAAAAACCCACACTGTGAGCCTTTCTTCATGTGTCCCTAGGAGAAAACTGTCCCCTAATAAAATGAAAGGACTTACAACTCAGAAATCTGCTGTGGAGCACTTACACAGCTGCTCAAAGTGTGACAGACTTCTCTCATCTGACAGGGATATGAGTGGAGAAAAGGAGTGTAACTCATCTACACTGATTTCCCATGGGCAGTTAGTTACTTATCTATATGACTAACAGAGAACATTCCCTGATGTATAAGGATTTAACTCTCACCAATACTCTCACTGAGAGATTTACATGGCTACTTTAATACCCCAGTTCTCTTTTGCTGCAAATCTGCATCTCATCTCATGTCACTCTCCATCTTGCTCATACTAGCTGCTGGTGACATCTCTCCTAATCCTGGTCCCACACAACTTCCAAGCCTTGCACACACATGTGTGACTTTCAATAGACTTCAAAAACCAAACTCTGGTAAACTTAATCTCATTCCTCTTGAATCTAAAGCCTCAACCCCATTCACTTATGCACTCTGGAACTCTTGGTCTGTTTGCAACAAGCTCACTTCTATCCATGACCTCTTTATCTCCCACTCTCTCA